>NC_135617.1:62507692-62817115 GCF_053574225.1 Canis aureus
CTCTTCGTGGGACAGGATTCTTCATGGCACGACGTGCCACTACTGGGCCAGCAGCAAAATGTCTGGTAGTTCTGGAGCTGTTCGAAATCCTTTCTTTCTTTCTTTGGAGCTGGAAATTGGAGGAAATTTTGAAGCATATGTAATACTTAGACTCTAAGTGCCCTTTACAAAGTTAAATCACTTTGTCAGTTTAGGAATGTAAAAATGTTTTATGTATAACTTGGTTGGCTCATAAAATCTTAATTTGGGTGTGTTTAGACATGCAAAGCCAGAGAAAGGAAAGCTGGAACTTGAGGGGGGCACCCCCGTCATCTAACTTGGGGCAAGAAAACAATTTTAAGGTGCTTTATAACTTTCATGTGTTTTGGTGTGAGACTAGGCACGTGTGCATGCAGTTCTGCAGGTTGGACGTCAGAGGCTGCCCCATCCCAGGAAGGAGCTGCCCTGGGAATGAGGAACGGGACAGGAGGCAAGGGACACAACAAAGAGACATAACAAGGGCACACAGAGCTGGGGAGGCTGGAGCTGGGTTTTCCTAGAGATTTTGAAGGAGGAGGAGCATGGCTTTGTGCAAAGGGAAGCCACTTTCATCACAGGAAGTCACCCCATTCCCTGCTAAGACTCCAGTTACCATGTCTCTCTGTTATTTAGTTCACCCTACAACATTTTAGTCTTCCTTCTAGTCTTCTGGCCGCCCTCTGACTTCTAGTCCTTTGCTCCTGGAGCAGAGAATCTTCCTGAAGGACTTCAAGGGCTCCTAAACCCAATTCATTTCAGCCAACACATATTAGGATCCAGTCTTTGTTCTTTGTCCTTAGGTGCCAGATGTGGGTTATGTCAGAAAGAGGATAACTGCTATCTATTGAGTACTTTATATGTGCCATGCACTGTGTTAAGTGATATGTGTATTATATTAACACATGGGACTCCTGGCTGGCTCAGTTGGTAAAGCATGTGACTCTTGATCTTGAGGTTGTGATTTTAAGCCCCACATTGGGCCTAGAACTTACTTAAACACCACTATATCACCACCACCAACAACAAATACACTTAGTTCCAAGAGGTGAGTCCTAGTAAATCCATTTTACAGTTGAGGAAACTGAGGCACAAGTTGATTAAATAAGTTGTCCCAGATCAGTTGGGATTCGAACTCAGACAGTCTGAACCCTGTCTGTGCCCTTAACTATTCCAGGATTCCAAGGCCAAGTGTTTGCAGGATGCTTAGTGAGCACTGGGAAGGGTGTTATTCCTGGCTTTGGGCATCCAGAAAGACCTCCCTGAGGAGATAACTTCTGGGTGGTGCAGAGGCAAAGGAAATAGGAAAGAACATTCCAGGCTAAAAGGACAGTAGACAGACGCATCATGGTGTAAACTGCAGTACCACATGCCAAGAGATAAAAGTTGTTTTGGAATTTCTAGAATGTAAATAAAGTGTGAGGCCAGAGTGGGGCTGGGCAGGAGGCTGGAGAGACAGGTAGGAGGAGGGCCAGACCATAGCCAGCTTGCACCATGTCTGGAGTTAAAGGTATCTTCCATAGGTGATGAACAGCCATCAAAGGGATTGTGCCAGTGGATAATATGAGACATTGCACATCCTAGGTAGAATTCCTGGAGAAATGGATAGAAGTGAGACTGGAGGTGAGAACACCAGTTGGGGCCTGGATAGGCAACTTGACATTGGGAATGGAGAAATGACTTGAACCAGAGGAATAAACTTGTTTTCTTCCCATTCACTTACACTTTATGTATCTATTTATAGTCTGCCCTATTCCCCTTGGATTTTTAGCTACATCTCCGACTTCGTAAATTCTCCTAAAGAATGTTTTCTTGCCTTTCCCCACTAAGTGCTCACCATTGGGTAACTTGATCCAGTTCACATTACTCAATTTCTTCTCTGAAAACTGGCATATATATTATAGCGAGGTGACCATGCAAACTGGTTTGCAGAGATCTGTCTTGATTCTATCTGTAATGTAATTAGTAATAGCACTCCCTTTCACTCTGCAAAGTGTCTTGGTTTGAACTATGAATGATGTGGTCACCCTAACTGAAGAATATATATAAAAATAATGGTGCTAATTTATGTATTGGTACATTAAATGATCTTACTTGCTCCCAATGATAACCCTGCAAAGTAGGCAGCAGAAAGTTTATTGCCCTCCTCTTTCCTCCATCCTCTTCCTCTCCCTTCTTCCCTTCCTTTCTTTCTATTTAGTATCTGAAGAAAAAGAGGTCCAAATAAATGACCTGCTGAAGGTAATAAGAAGTACAGACAGAGGGTAGACTCAGATCTTCTGATGAATGATCCAGTAGTCTTCTGCTACACCATAGTCTCCCTTATCATGCTGCGGTAGATTAAAGATGGTGCATACTCTCTGTTGCTCCTCGTATTGAAAGGCGGAATCTAATCTGTCTCCTTGAATCTGGGTTGGTCTTAGTGATGTGCATAACTAATAGACTGTGAGAGAAGTGATATTCTGGGACCTCTGAGGCCAGGTCATAAGAAACTGCAGCTTCTGATTAGACCTTTTGGAATGCTTGCTCTTGGGGAAGCCAGCCATCTTGTAAAAAGCCTAATTCTCCCAAGACTCCCATGGTGTGAGGAAGCCCAAGCTAGCCATGTGATGGAGAAAGAGAATGATGGATCTATGGCCAACAGTGGTGTATAATGCTCTCTGAAACAAAGTGTTCTGGTTTATGGTGTTTTTTGGTTTCTGGTTGTAACTAGTCCCAATAGGGGTGATTTTGAGCTACTAATGGCTTGCAAAAATTTCTGACTATTTAACAAAATCACTGGTATGAGGCAGCTTCAGCTGCCCAGCCTCCAGCCACATGACTCATCTGTTAGGACCCCAGATATTGTGAAGCAGAGTGGAGGTTTCCTTGGTAAACCACGTGAAAATTGAAGATTCATGAGCAAAATGAATGAGCATTATTTTAAATCGCTGTGCTTTAAGGTGGCCTGTTATATGGTAGTAGATAACCAGGACATGGGGAAAGAGAGATATGCATGTCCTCGAAGAAATGGAAGCACTCTGAAAAATTTAGAAAACCATTTCTCTCCCTGTTTTCTTTGCTGTCATTGAACTGATGAAATATTTTAGGTAAAATCTACAGTTTGTGATAAAGCTGGAGCCTAAGGTGGCTCGCTCTTTGCCTTGGGCCTGAGATGTATGGTTGCTACCATTCTCTGACACATGGAAACTGAGAGGGAAAAGCTGGGTTGAGAATGGGAAAGGTTAAGGTTGAGGTGACAGCAGGCCATCTGAAGTCAGGTGTCCAGTGGGCAGTCTGAGTTAGGTGGAGTTGACTTACGATTTAGAATACAGCTCAGCAACTTGTTTCTAAAAATTAATTTACTTATGGTAATTCCAGTACTGCTTTTGAGCAAATCATAAAGCCAGCAAAGCTTGTCTTTAGCTCATGAAACATTCTTTCTGCTTTTGTCCTCTTTTTGGTACACATTTATGACCTTTCACTCTCCCTAAGAATGTGATTTAACTTATCTTTCACTGTGGAAAATGGGAAAGTGGAATGGGACGTTTGTTTCTTAATGTACTTATAATCTATTGCTGTGTAACAAATGTCTGCAAAACTTAGCAGCTTATAACAAAAATTGTTATTATATCATAGTATCTCTGGGTCAGGAATTTGGGTGACCCAGTTGGCTTACCTAGCTGAGGGTCTCTCATGAGATTGAAGTCAAGGTGTTGGCTGGGGCTGCAGTCATCTGAAGGCTTGACTGGGGCTGGGGCATCCACTTCCAAGATGGCTGCCTCACATTGCTGTTGACACCCGTTCTTTGCCATGCTGGCCTCTCCATAGGGCTGCTTTGTGTGTGTGTGTGTGTGTGTGTGTGTGTGTTAAGATTTTATTTATTTATTTATTCATGAGAGACACACAGAGAAAGGCAGAGACATAGGCAGAGGGAGAAGCAGGCTCCCTGCGGGGAGCCGGATGCAGGACTCGATCCCAGGACCCCAGGATCATGACCCGAGCTGAAGGCAGACGCTCAACCATGGAGCCACCCAGGCATCCCTGCTTTTTGTGTTATGACATAGCAACTGACTTCCTCCAGAGAGAGTGATGAGAGAGAGAGAAGCAGAGAGAAAAAGAGGAAGAGGGTGAGGAGGAGGAAGAGAACGCCATGATGCCTTTTATGACTTAGTCTCAGAACTCACGTACTATCACTTCCAATATATTTTATTTGTTAGAAGCAGGTTGCTAAGCCCAATGCACACACAAGAGGTGAGGAATTAGGTTTTACCTTTTGTAGGGAAGAGGGTCAAATGATTTGTTGACATATTTTAACCTAACCACAGTTTTTCAAGGAATTTGAGATAGTAAATCAATCGTATGTCAGGGGTTGGGGGTGGAGTGGACAAGAGACCTATTTTCCAAATTCATGCTCTACCCACCTGACAAACTTGTAAGATGAGCCCTGCTAGTTAGATGATTTTATGGTAGAATGTTAGAGTGGGAAGGGACCTCAAAGGACTTTCTAAAGGCTAAAAACTGGTAATTCTTGGGCCTAATTTGTCCAGCAGCTTTATTTTGGTTGGTAGAATCTTGATTTCTAAAATGTGAATGCCTTTTGCTTGGATATGTACCTTCCAACTTGCTCGCCACCCCTCGTAATCTTACATGGGCCAATTCACTCATGTGGGTAAACCATCTGATCTCTGGAGTTATCTGAGTGCTTGAACCCCTGGTTCTTATTCTTTCTCTCAGTTCAGACATAGGAAAACTGAGGCCTAGATGGGAGAAGTTGACTTGCCCAACGTCAAAGGTTGAATGAGTGGCAAAATCAGGTCCTGAATTCAGGTTTCCTGACTCTCAGTTGAGAGCTTCACCCACTTCCCTCCTTGCCTCCCCACATCTCATCACAAGTGGCATCCCTGCCTCTCCATGTCCTGGAGAGCATCCTCTCAGCCTCCTCTGCTCACCAGGAATGCCACCTTCACCCCCATCTAGCACCAGACAGGAGTTGGGGGAGGAATGTCTTTTATCCACATCTAAAGATCTGGGAGGGAAAAACTTTAAGTTTTACAGCCCTAGAGGAAAAGAGAATCAGGGAGTGAATGCTGGGAAAACATGGGGGAAGCAGCACGGTGTGAGAGGGAGACCCTGGAGGGTATTTCAGTAGGTTAATAACCTAAGCTGTTGCCAAGTTGAAATTAGAAAGAGCCAGACTCTGCCTTCCGAATGCAATGCGGAGGAGGGGGGCTAATCCTGTCCTTTGATAAATGGATGACATTCTAGGAAAATGAGACGCTCCGCCCCAGTGGCTGCAGGGGGACATTGGGCTGGGGAGGCGGGGGTGGGAGGGGGCCTCTGGAGCCCCAGCAATGAGGTTAAGACGCAGAACTGTGAGGCATTGGTACATTAGCACGGAAATTGCAGTCACTTTCGTAGCTCTTTATTAAATAACCTGCAATAGATACAGTGGGTAGAGGTACTCATCTCGGTTTGGATCGCTTACCGCCCCTTACCAAGATTTTCCTGACAGCTGCCCTTTCCTGCTGCTTTCCTGGGTCCTCTCTGACCCACTCCCCAGCTCTCTGCCCTCACCACTCATTCTCTTTGATTCTGACCTGAACTTCTACAGCCCTTAGCGGCTCCAGCTCTTACCAACTCCATCTGCCTGCCTGCTGCGTGGCCTGCAGTGCCTTCCAGGCTTTCCACTGGGAGTGCAGGGATTCTTCTTCCCATCTCTCCCTTCCCAGTGTCCCTCATCTCCAGGTAGTGGTCTGTAGTGAAGAAGTCGCTTGCCTTTTGTGCATTTCAGGGAGAGCTAGCTAGTGCTGTCTGGGTCTCCCTAAAAAGGGGTGACCCCCTGGGAGCCCCTGGGTGTGCTCAGTGTTGAAGCACTCCCAGCCCCCCAGGATGTGTTCTCTCAGGTCTCTTAAATTCACAGACTTCTTCACCTGTAGAGGTCTCAGAAGTAGGGACTGGCCCATGTAAGCTTAAAACAAGCTCTGTTCCTCCCAACTAAAACCTCCTTGATTTACCCCTCAAGTCTTCCAAATGCTGAGTGGAGGGCTAGATATGACCTGATTTGGTGGAGTGGTTCTCTGAAAGGGAAGACACTTCTAGGGGGTTAAGCAAAGCTCTTGAAACCTAACTCAACTGATGCAACCACAGTTTATTCCAATTTTCTCCTTTTTTCATTGAGAAAAAATATGGAGTGTTTTATACCATGCTGGGTAAAGCTGTAGGCTTTGGGGATTTAGAGAGAAAGTGGGGCCCTGTTCCTCAAACTGCTCAGTCAATGGTAATAATTAAGAAACTTTTATTAGAGCAGTTATGGAGGGCTTCATATGTATTACAGCATATGTATATGTGGAATATATGTCTCAGTTAATCCTCACAACAGTCCTATGAGACAATTACTATTACTATCTCCCATTAAATAGAGAGAAAATGAAATAGAGAGAGGTTTAGGAACCTGCTGAAGGTCACACAGCTAGTAAGTGGTAGAGCTGGGATTTGAATCTAGGCTTTTTGGCTCTAGCTCCAAAATGTGTGCTCTTAAACACTAAGTTACAAGTCAGGGTAATTTTTATAGCTGGGGAATGGAGGTGGCTAGAATTAGACCTGAAGGAGATGTAAAAGATAATCCAGAGCAACCCTAATGTCTCAGCTGAGAAATCAGGGCTCTGAGAATTGAGTGACTTTCCCAATGTTGGAGTCCCTAAATGGATGTTGAACTCATACTGCTGGTTCTAACCTAACAGGCTGCTTTCCCTTCCCTCTGCTGTTGCCAGGAATCTGGGAAAGTTTCCTAATCTGAGTGAGATGCACCCAGCGGGAGGAGAAAAGGCATTCCAGGAAGGGAGCTCAACAGCAGCCAAGATGGAAGCCCAAGATTCCTGGCAGGTTCTGGAAACAGCAAGTAGAGGGAAAAGGCTAGAACATGAGAAGCCAAGGGGGCAGGAAGGATAAGGGTGAAAAGAGGATGGGGTCAGATTGGAAATGGCCTAGAATATTTTGCTTAGAACACAAATGAGAGTTATTAAGGATGCCATGATCAAATGTAGTTCACTGCCACTTTCTCTGGCCATTACGTGGAGCACAAGGAGGAGGAGACATCCAAAGGACTGGCATAGCGAATCTCCTAGAATGCTCTGGTGCTACCAGGACATTTACAGAGGCGGTAAGAAGAGCACAAAAGAAGGAGAAAAGGGGCAAGTAGAAACTTCTCATCAGTCAGAATCCTAACTTGACTGAAGTTCTTAAAGAGAAAGTTAAAGAAATTGTCAGGCCAAGTTGAAAAGTCTTGGACCAATGGGGTCTAACTAATAGATAAGAGCCAGAGTGAGAATTTTCAACTATTTTGCATTCACCTTTACAAGGAGAAGAACCTTTGGATCGAGGAGTGTGAGGCAAACATTAGTAAGAGAGATAGTTGTAGCCTAAGAAGGGCTCAGAGGCTGGAAGACAGCGCCTGGGCTCTCCAAGCAAATTCAAGTCTCCTGAAAGAAGTGCGGGGAAGGAGCTCGCCAAGCCATGCCCTTAGCCTTGGAACAACCAGGGAGGGTGGGGGTTCTGCAAACTGCTGACTGGTTGTCCAACACTGCAGTTATGATTCCAGATGGGGTTATGGAGGGTTTGTTTGTGAGAGTCTCCCTGGCTCCAGTCTTTATTTTTCAAGCAACTTTAAAAAATAAGTTATACAATTTAATAAAAACAGTACATGCAGATAGTTTAAAAAGTCAAACAATGCTAAAAAGCTTACAACACAACCCAGCAGTCTTGTGTACCCCGCCCTGCTTCACTCCCCATGCTGGTTGCTTGCCAGGCTCACCAGAGACAACATTCTCAAGCGTTTTCACTTTTCCTTTTAGCTTTTCAACATGTTCCGGTACTTACTTCCATATTTTAAAATAATATGCATATGATACTGTCTCTCAAATCATTCATTTTAGATGGTTTTGTAAACATCCCCCGTGAACATTACTGCTCCTCTGCTTCAGAGCACTGGACTGCACTTCCGAGTGTCCTTCTGGTAGATAGGGATACATGACTGTGGCCAATGAAATTGTCTGAGGAGGTTTTGAGGATCACTTCTGAGACAGGAAAGGCTCACACTTCTCTGGTCTGTCTGCCTTACCATGGAGCTGGGGTACCTTGTGTGCCAGATGGTGGAATAATTGACTGAGTCCCTGAATGACCATATGGAACAGAACCCCTGGCAATTCACTTGAGGAGTGTAATGTGAATAAGACATGAACTTCTATTATATTGTGCCACTTAAGTTTGGGGTTGTTACTACAGAATAACTTCACCCATACTGGGTAATAAATATCTTACGAGGATTTTAGACCCCTTCTCCTTACACCCCCTTCTCCAAACACTCCTGATTACATTTTAATTTTTGGTTAAGTCTATTATCATTGTTTTCAATTTTATGATTATGTCAAGATGACTCACTGATGAGATAGTGTTTAGTGACTGAATTTCTTATCATAAAACTTGTTTTTGTTAAATTTAGTGATTATTACACTTTAGGAATTAGTTTTCTTTGAAATCCTGACCGAATTCTCCTCATTCCCCAAAAACTTTCTACATGATGTACCTCATTACAATTTTCCACCTTGTCATACTGTCATATTATTTATCAACTTCACTTTCCTTTTTTCTTGGAGAAAGCCCTCCAGATTTCTGGTTTAATATGGATTGAAAGCTTTCTAAATTGATACAATTGTTGTTCTCCATTTTCTGGGTCCCACGTGGTCTTCTTTTTTGGTTGAACACATCTTTTAATAGCTTTCTGAGAAAAGGTCATTGGAAGATTTATTTTGGAGATTTCCTGTGCCTGAAAATGTCTTTTTTACCATCCATAGATGTGACTGATAAATTGGCTGGGTATACAACTTTAGGTTGAAAATAACCATGGCAGAGACCACTAGCTGTCCACCAGAATCTTGGGCACACAGACTATATTTCTCAGCCTCCTTGGCAGTGAAGCTTGGCCATGAGTTTAAGTTCTCTTTAATGGGAATTAAAATTCTAGACCTGGCCCATTCAGACTTTCTTCTGCTTGCTTCCTCCATGCTTTTCTCCCTCCAGAAAGATTGGTGGGGACAATGAAAATGGGATCCTAAGGGTTTGCAGGGCCATGAGATGAAAAGAATGTCAGTTCTTGAATCACCACATGGAGAACTGTCCAGCCCTGAATAACCCACCTGGGAATGGTGTGTGAACTAAAAATAATCACTTTTTGCTTAAGCCAGTGAGATTTTGGGGCATATTTGTTATGCAGTCTGACCTACTCTGTATTAGCACAGAAATTGATTCTAGAAGTGGGGTGATGCCATCATAGAAACTAAAACAAGTGGCATTGGCTAGGAGTAGGTAGTGAGGAAACAGATAAAACAGGATATGGTGCTACCTATGTGGCATAGTTGGTTAAGCATCTGACTCTTGGTTTCAGCTCAGGTCATGATCTCAGGGTTATGAGATTGAGCCCCGTGTTGGGGAGAGTAGAGTCTGCTTAAGATTCTCTCCTTCTGCCCCTCCCCACTACACACAGTCTTGATCTCAAGTAAAGTAAGTAAATCTTAAAAAAAAAAAAAAAAAAAAGGATGTAATGGAGAGGAGGAGCTAGAGATACCTGTTACACTGGCATACAAATGTTTGACAAACCTGATACCAGAGATAATTTTCTACTAAGACTGTACCTAGAATGGAAGATATGGGAAAAAGGCAGGCAGGGCTTATTGTTGGTCAGTACCTCACTTAATAGATTGTCATCAAGAAAGCACCAGTCTGTTTGTAAGCAGGGATTAAGGGTTGAAGAAACAGTGTCTGGACCCCACAGAGGAGATGATAAGACCAAGTAAAGTCACAAGACTATGAAGTCATGTCAGTTAAACAGAGGTTAGTTATCCCTGTGTCAAGATCAGGTTAAGGACATTGCCTAATAAGTCTCTTGCTACAGATGGCTTTACAGGAGCTAATATTAATTTGACAGAGAATGGCATGGGGCCAAAAAAGCAAAAACCAAACAAACAGATTTAATAATAATGGCTATGAAACTTTGAATGCGCTTACTAGCATATGTAACCAATGGGAAGTCAATAGATCAGAAATTTACTTTAAGGAAGAAATTAAATTCCCAAGGAAACCACAGATTATGGCCTAAAGAAAACTGCTTTAAAATAACATTTAAATCTCCAAGCTTCCATGAGTAACAAGTGGGCTGTGAAAGCACTGGCACCCCCAAGATGGAGAATCCTCCCATAAACCACTTCAGGTATGGACACAGGAGATAATGGACAGGGGAGAAGTTCCCAGAGGGCAGAGTAGGGGCTGTGGAATACAGTGGACAGTTCCTTCAAGAAAGAAGATCCAGGGTCCCATGAAGTAAACTCCATTTCCAAGTCCAAGGTCCCAACAGGGTTCCATCATTGTTATGGACCAGGGACTGCCTGTGTTTCCTAATCTTCATTACAAATTACCCTAAATATTGGATGTGTGCAGGGTTGGAGGGTATAACCCAATTCTTGGCTTTGCTTTAACTTCCTTGGAAGGGGACTTAAGTGTGTTGTATGAGTGGCGAGAAGGTCACACTGCTGCTGCCTGTGTAAGAGACTGCCAGCTGGGTACCCAAATCTGTTCTCTCTCTTCTTCTGTGTACTTTCCTTTTTCACTGGCTGGTTGGAGATATAAATGAAGGCTCGAGAGCAAGTGTCCTAGCCTGGGATCCACGGCCTGGAAGCTCAGGGGATTCTATAAACCTGGCTGGGAAAATAAATAATAAACTTGGCTGGGAAAAGTATATCTTTATTTTCCCTAACCTTGAATTGAGATTTAGTATTTCTTTCTGTTATGAATGGGATTACAAAGAATAGTAGTATAAGCAGTACCTTTGACTTTGTCACCAGTAGAAATCACAGATATTTTCATATCACATTACAGTTGTTGCAGATATCTCAAAATATCATTACATTCATCAGTACTCAGGAATTACAGCAGTTATTAGACCTGCCACTAGATTGCACATAATTGCAGTCTTCCTGTTGACAGACAGTCATGCAACACAACTGGCCGACGCTGAGCCGGGGAGGCATTCAGCTACCAAATGGTGAAGCCACATGGTCTCATATTGGTGAGCCAGATATCCATGCTAGTTTCTAGTAATCCCTGCCTGCAGTTGTTGGTCAGTTAATATGTAGAGGTAGGTGAGTGGTTTTCATTTTTTGTCAAAGGTTGGCAATATGGGGTGATTAAAATAATAATTCATTTTTTTAAGTAGGGGCTTGAACTCATGTGGAACTTGAACTCATGACCCTGAGATCAAGATGGAGCTGAAATCAAGAGTTGGATGCTTAACCAACAGCCATCCAGGAGCTCTTGAAATTAGAATTCTTAGTTCTTGATATTGAAAGGTATGCAAGCCACAATTGTAGTCAGTCTTCACATTAATATGTATTTAAAGAATAAATGTAACTTTAACTCATCTATGCTTTAAGTGTGTTGTCTTATTAGCTATTGAATTAATATAGAAATACATATTAATTACCATGTCAGGTTGTCTTTTTATATTTTGTTGGCTATATGTCTATATAATTGGTTTGCTTTTTACTCGTATGAGTTTTGTTTTGTGGATTTGAAAAATTCTAAGAAGGAATCAACAGGCATCACCCAACAGCCAAAAGGGTCCAAGGCACAAAAAAAGCTCAGAGGGAGGAACCTGTGGTATGGCTGAGCCACAGTGTGGAAGGACCCTGGGTCCCATGGAAGAGAGCCTACCTATTACCTGAACATTCATCCAGGACTATTATGTGAGCAAAAAGTAGACTTCTATTGTTTTAATTTGAGGATTTATTGTTAGCAGAGCATTGCCTACTTCACATGAAGACATTGATCCATTGATTTTTTTCTTACCCTTGGGAAGTTCGGTGCCATACTGATATTTGTTCTGTGTCATTCCCCTGCTTTATGTAATCCTCACTCCCACTATTAAAAACAATTTTAAAAAAACCCTGAATCCTTTTGTTCTGAAATTTCACATGCTGTGTCCTCGGGTGGCTCCATTAATTATTTCAGGCCCTCAGTGGGGCCTTAAAATTAAAACTGAATTTTAAGTCTGTCGACTCGTATCTTTCAATCTGAGAAATTTTGTTCTCTCTTAGGCAATGTTCTTATTTGCTATGTCACAAAGCATAAAAGTCATTTTATAACCTTTTATGGACCTGGGAAAGGCTCAGCTAGGTGGTTCTCTCTCATGAATTGTAGTCAGATGGTAGCTAGAGCTGAAACAGTGAGGACTGAAGCAGCTGGGGGCTTACAGGGCCTCTTCCTTCTTCTCAGGGTAGCCCAAGTGACCTCTCTGCATTGCCTAGCTTGGGCTGCCTCCCGAATGGTGGCCTTTAGGCATTAGACTGCTGACATGGTGGTTCAGAGCCCCAGGGCAATTATTCCAGCAAGCAAAGTAGAAGAAGCATTACCTTTGATGCCTTAGCTTTAGAAGTCACATACTATATTGGTAAATACAGTTACAAAAACCTTTCAAGGTTCAAGACCAAGGGAGTTAGATAGCATCTCTTGATGGGAGCACAGCAAGGTTCTAGAAAAGTGTGTGGGATAGGACGTGTTGCAGTCATCTTTGGGAAATACAACCTGCTACAATTTCCTGTTCCAGTTCTCTCATTATATTCTAACAGTCAGTTTTCATCCTCTGGACTAATCCTTTAATTTTCTTATCTATTCTTTCTTATTATCCCTCACTTTATCTTTTTGTTCTGCTTTCTAGGACATTTCATTGACTTTATCATCAACCTTACCACTGACTTTTACATTTTGACTACTATTTTTAATTTGTTCTCTGTTCCTTTTTATTTTTTAAAAATATTGTGTCTTGTTTTGTTTGATGGATGTGATAATCTTATGTTACCTTTCTGAGGCTATGATTTAAAATCTATTTGAATTGTTCTGCTTCCTATAATTCTTTCTTTTCTCTATCAGTTTTTTCCCCTTATTTTTTTTCCTGTGGTGTTTGAGTCTTTCCTTCAGTGTATGATTATTTTTGGACATTTCTGAATGGAAGTGCATAGATGGACTTGTGGACTGGTGTGTCTTGATTGGGTGGTCAGCTGGCTGTTTTATTGGGAGTTCCAAATGCCAGTGTTTGCCAGTCTTTTATCTGGAACCATTTGGTTTCTCTGGAGCAGGTTTCTTCCATCTCCTGTATGGGAGCCAAGCTGTTGGTGTCTGGAGCTGAGAGAAGAAGGGCCTAAGGAGCTCATTACCCTACAGCCTCTCTGGTTTGATTTTCCTGGGCCTTTTGATAATCCCATTTTGGAGGTCCCCCTCCCCCCACCTAAGCTTAGCATGCCATGACTCCAAAACAAATGTCAGGTCTCCTACAGGTTTGGGGAAGTGTGCCTGGCTGATTGTAGGGAGTAGGTGGGTCTCTAAAATGGTTTCATTACTCCTTTATTCAGGGTTTCAGATAATCCCTGTGTCTCGCCCTCTGCTTCACTTTGGTTTTCTTTAGTAACTGGTTTCTCCCACTTTTTAATCATTCCTAAATTTTCTGTAACAAATAGGTTTCCTCTTCATTATACCTTCTGCAGATATTGGGTTTTGATACTTAATCCACTGAGCCACCAAGGTGCCCTGCTCTGTTTCTTATTATGGTTCAAGGATTTAAATATCTCCTAATTCTATTGAAGATGGAATTGTGTTTTTGTTTCTTGCTTTATTTTATATTTTGGGTGATATTCAAGAGTGGAAGGGGTGAAATCAGGAAAGCTTTCATGCCTCCAGTGTCACAGTGGGCTTTGTGGATGAGAGCCCCACAGCCCCCATGCTTAGGAGGGTCCAGCACTTGGTTTAATGCTCTACTGTCGCTTTCTTGAAATTTGTGCTTGTTTTTGAACAAGGGTCATTGTATCTTCATTTTGCACTGGACCTGCATATTATGTAGCCTGTTCCATCCACAGTTGCTATCCCAATCCATCTTCCTTACTGTCTGAGTGATTGTTTCAAAACAGAAACCCAATCATGTCGTACTCTTGCTCAAAAGAATTCAGTGGCCCCAAAACCTTCAGGATGAAGTCTAAGCACCCTAATGTTGTGTCTAGCCACTGCAAACGCCCAAATGGACCACCACTGGGCCTGATAACTGGTCTCTCAGTTTCCATTTTTACCTCCTTATAGTCCAAAGAGCCATCTTTAAAAGACAGACCACTCTTGTTCAAATCTTTTCACACTTAAAAGATAGTACAAATCCTCCCCCAGGCTCACAAAGCTTCTGTGGTGTGAGTTTTGCTTACTTTCTGACCTCATCACACCCATCATCCAATCCACACCCCCACTGGCCTAGTTGCTATTCATTCCTGTTCTATCTGGAAAATTGTTCTCCCAGGAAACTGCACCCTTTCCCTTGATGCAGATACCTACTGAAATGTTACCTTCTCAGAGGGACTTCATTGATAGCTCCATCTAAAACAGTACCTCTTAGGGCACCTGGGTGGCTTAGTTAAGCATATGCCTTCAGCTCAGGTCATGATCTTAGGGTCCTGGGATGGAGCCCCTCATGGAGGGGGGGGGCGGTCCCTGCTCAGCAGGGAGTCTGCTTCTCCCTCTGGCCCTCCCTCTCTCCCTCTCATGCTCTCTCTCTCTTCTCAAATAAATAAATAAAATCTAAAAAAATAAAATAAGGGCAGCCCCAGTGGCATAGCGGTTTAGCTCCACCTGCAGTCCGGAGTGTGATCCTGGAGACCCGGGATCGAGTCCCACGGGCTTCCTGCATGGATCCTGCTTCTCCCTCTGCCTGTGTCTATGCATCTCTCTCTCTCTCTCTGTCCCTCATGAATAAATAAATAAAATCTTTAAAAAAATAAAATAATGAAATAAAACAGTACCTATCATCATTCTCTATTCCCTTACCTGGCTTTATTTATTCATATAATTATCTATTCATGTAATTGGCCACACATATCATTTGCGAATTTGTTAATTAATTAATTTGTCTTTTCCAGTAGAACATAAGCCTCATAAAGGTAGGAATTTCGCCTTACTCACTAAGTATTTGTTGAATACAAACATATTTTTTGAGTGGATATGTTTCAAGAAATATGCAGTAATCCTCACCACTGGGTAAGAAACACAAGGCAACTTAATCTCAACAGAGGTGTGTTTGGATTCAAAGAAGCTTTGGGTGACTATGGGACGGCAGGAGGAAAGAAAGGGAAATCTGGCAGTGTCTTCCTCTGTGGGGTTGGAGCCATCTCTGATATTCTAAGGGGCTGGTTTAGGTGTCTCCCTCTCTAGGACTCAAGAAAGTAGTCACCTATGCATAGATCATATGTGGTTTACCTGTCCCTTTTCCTATTAGGAACACATACAGAGTAGAGACTATTTCTTATTTATCCTTATTTTCCTAGAGTCTAGGAGGATATTTGGCACATAGAAGTACTCAATAAATGCAAATTGATAATGAATGAATAAAGCAATTCCAAAACCACAAATGGCACCAAGAGCAGAAGAAACCTGTGAGGGGGAGGTTAAAAACTTGTTTAGAATTCTCTTTTGAAAAAAAAAATAATTCTCTTATGGATAGGGCTGAGTGACATGACTCTGTGAGTCCCTTCAACATTCAACATGACAGCAGAAACAGTCTAGATCCTTGTGTTTATAAATTCATATTGTCAGTTGGTGGCAGACAGTGCAATGAGAAGGGAGGTAGAAGATGAGGTCAGAGGCTCCTGTAGTTGGTAACAATGGGTGGTAGCTTGGATTAGGATGGTAGGGGTGGAGGTCATGAGAAGTGATTGAACTTTTGAAATAGTTTTAAATTAGAACCAGCGTAATTTGCTGATGAATTTCATCTGGGGTATAGAGAAAGAGAGGAACTAAGGATACCTCCAGAGTTTTTGGGTTGGGTGACTGGTTGCCAAGTAGTGCCATATACAGAGAAAGAGGAAACCCAAGGGTGTGGAGCAAGAGTTCATTCAGAAAACAGTAGGTCCTAAGTGATGGTTAGGCATGTTAGTTGAAGGGTGGAGAGGGCAGGAGATACAACACAGGAAAATAGAAACCAAGTGTGGGTTGGAATATGCACTAGGGAGTCGGTAATGTGTAGATCATATTCAAAACTATGAGACCATATGAGACCATTGTACTGGATTGAATAACATCCTTTTAAAATTTATGTTAATTATGAACTATAGATGTGACTTTATTTGGAAATAGGGTTTTTGCAGGTTTAATCAACTTAAGATCAGATCATTTTGCATTAGGATGGGCCCTAATCCAATGACTGGTATCCTATTAGGAAGAAGAAGGTTTGGATACAGATACGCACAGAGGAAGATGGCCGTGTGAACATGGAGGCAGAGATAGAAGTTACACTGCTCAAATCAAGGATGGCAGGCAATCACCTGAGGCTAGGAGAAGCAAGGAAAGATTCTTTTCTCAAACCTTTGGTGGGATCATGCACCCTGACTTCAGGCTTCTGGCCTCCAGAACTGCTAAAAAATACTACATTTCTGTTGTTTGAAGCTCCCCCCTCCCAGTTTGTGGTACTCTGTCACAATAGTTCTGGGAAACTACTACAATCACCAAGGGTGTGAACGTAGATAGTGGGCAGAGGCATCCCCAAGGATGGAGCCTTGGGAAATTGACTCTAAAATAAGTCAAGAAGAGGAAGAAGATCCTGCAAGAGATACTAGAATGGCATGGCCAAGGAGGTAGGAGAAAGACCAGGAGAGTGAGAGGTCCCAGAGCTAACTTGAAGGGAGTATTTCAAGAAGATTGAAATCCTGAGGTGTTCCAGATAAGGTGCTCCAGATAATGAAGACTGAGAACTGGTCATTGGGCTTGGCTATGTGGAGGTCACTCTTGACCTTAACTGGCCTCATTTTGGTGGAATGATTGATTTAAAATTAGAGAATGGGAGATGAGGAGGTGCAGACAGCAAGTGGACAATAACTCCCATTGTCCTTGATTTTATGGTTGGCAATGAGAATTATCTCATCTCATCCTTACAGCGATGTCTATGAGGGCATCATTATTTACAGGAAGGAAAACTGAGGCTCAGAGGTATTTGAGAATTTGTCTAAGTCCCCTGACAGAAAAGAAGAGTCAGAAACAAAAGTTGAGGGCTTCCTAGGAAATATTTCCATTTAAAGAAGCCCTTTCACCAGGCCTTCCCCTGACCCATACTCTCACCTGGCCGTTCCCAATGTTTAGGGACTCATTGCCCTTCCCTGCTGCCCCAGATGATTCTGCCCTATGTTGGGTGAGGGGATGCACAGGGCTGGGGAACTTCATCCTAAAGGCTAGCTTGTTTTCTTTCCCCACTCTATGTCTTCAAATAGAGGTGGAACACTCAAGTGCCTCCAGGAGCTGGGCAGGTAATAGACATGAGTTAAGTATGTCCTGAATGGAACAATGGGAGATGAATGAGGCTGAGGGCAAAGCTGAGCATGAAGGCCCTGCCTAAAAGTGTTCAAATTCAAGTTTCAAAAACTGTGAGTCTACTAACAAATGTGACTGTGATGAAATTTGATCCCAGGCCAGTGTGTAGACTCAGATGTTTTCAGTCACTCCACTATGCCTCCTTTCCCAGGGGCTGGGGCCCATACCCCTGAGACTCCCTGTTTTGACACAAAAAGGTGCCTGGGTAGCTCAGTCTGTTAAACTTCTGCCTTCAGCTCAGGTCATGATCCCAGGGTTCTGGGATCAAGTCCCGAATTGGGCTCCCTGCTCAGTGGGGAGTCTGCTTCTCCCTCTGCCCTGATTGTGATCTCTTTCTCTCTCTCTTTCTTAAAAAAAAAAAAAAGTTAAAACAAACAAAGACAAATGGGTACCTAAAGCTCAACCACATGACTGATGTCTAAGGAAGACCAGAGGTGAGGGCTAAGGAGACATTGTCAACCCACAGTCCCGGTCCAGACCTTTAACCCTTCCTGGGTCTCTACCTGCTTCTTCTCAATGTGGCTTGCCAACTGTCAACCCCTTGCTGGCATTATTTCACATATTGGCCATCTTCCACCTGCCTCTCCAGACTTTGCTTGAAAGGAGAATTTTTGCACATGTAACTAGTCAAGATGAGGGCATATTGATTTGGGGTAGCCCTAACTCCACTGACTGGTGTCTTTTTTTTTTTAAGATTTTATTTATTTATTCATGAGAGGCACACACACACACACACACACACAGAGAAAGAGAAAGAGAGAGAGAGAGAGAGAGAGAGGCAGAGACACAGGCAGAGGGAGAAGCAGGCTCCATGCAGGGAACCCAACTGGGACTTGATCCTGGGACTCCAGGATCACACCCTGGGCCAAAGGCAAGCGCTAAACCACTGAGCTACCCAGGGATCCCTACTGGTGTCCTTATAAGAAGGCCATGTGAAGATACACAAGGAAGAAGGCCATATGGAGATGGAGGCAGAGATTGGAACAATTCGACTACAAGCCAGGGAGCATCAAGGATTGTAGGCAACCACCAGAAGCTAGGAGGGAGACATGGGACAGTTTTCTCTCAAAGCTTCCAGAAGGAACTAACCTTGTCAACACCTTGATTTCAGACTTCTGTCTTGCAGAACTGGGAGAGAAGTAAATTTGTGGTAATTTGTTACAGAAGCCCTAGGAAACTTAATCCGCCATCAAATTTTCTTTCAATTCTTCAAACTTGTGTGTGCCATCTGTTTCCTGTGGGGACCCTGGCCTATAATTCTCTAGCTCATCCCCAGGGGCTTTCCATTGCCCTCAGTAAGCCCTAAATCCTTACCTTGTAACCTAAGATCCTCCCACTAGGGTTCCACATTGCTCTTCTGGCCCTCTTTTTGCCTGGTTCCCACAAGTGTGAATGCCTTGCCCCAGCCAACCTGGACACTTGTCCCCTGATTCTGCTTTGCATTTGTTCCAGCTGCTCATTTCTGGTTCCTCTACCCAAATCCCATCCATTCTTAAACTCAATTCTGCCCTTCTTCCCCCAGCAGAAAGCTTTCTGGATACCCCAGCCTGCAGATATCGACCTTGGTGTCAACACACTCAATCCAGTGGGGGATTTATACACCAGTGGTATTCACACCATGTCCTGTGTATGCTTCTCCCCAACTAGACTGCAAGCTCCATGAGATCAGGAAAAGTGCCATGTTCCCCATGTCAGGTCCCACAGTGCTGGGCACATGGGAATGAGAGTGAAGAAAAGTCTGACATATTTCTGGAACTGTTGCTGTTAGTGTACTACCAGGGAAAGAGACAGAACCTTCTAGGTTCCAAGAAGAACCTGGGGTCCACAGCTCAGTGACTCAACATCAGGGTCTTTGGAACTGACTAGCTGCAACCATCGGTGACATTGTAGTTGGGACAGAGGCCTTCAGTCCACTGGAATCCCATGGATTCAAAGAGACACTGCAAGAGGTGGAAAAGAGAATTCCTCCTTCTCTCTCGATTACATCTTTCCCTCATCCCCTCTCACATCTCAGTTTCCAGCCCCAACTGTGTAAAAGAATGAGTCTGACTGATTTCCCTACTAGAGGTGTGTGTTGGGAGAGAGGGTGTGTGGGAGGTTCTGATCCTCCAGCCTGAAGGAATCAGACTTCCTCTTGTCCTTCACCCTTCTCTCCCCTGAAAACTCTGACTCACTGATATTTCTAGTCACCAGTTCCTTCCTGCCCCAGCTTTTATTTTCTCTGTTCCTCTTCTTTATTAGAGAAAATGAAGAGATACTGTAGAATCCTTCTCTAAGTCCTCACTCCTGGAGGAAGACAACTTCCTTCGGAAAGAGGCAGAGCGAGTATTGTCCGGACAGGGAGGCTCTGTTTTTGCGTTTTCTTATTTCTCTTTTCAATTGATCTGAATTTCCCCCTTCTAGGAAAGCCAGGGATCAGGATGGGAAGCAGAGGGAAGCCTAAGTCCTCTCACTCATTGGGGAATAAGCTCTGCTTCTCTGTGGCCCATGTTCCTGAGCCCTGTCTCTGTGGGTGTAGCCTGGGAACCAAAGCAGTGCTGCACCCTCGACCCCCTCCAGTTTCTCACCCAGCCTTTCAGATGCTTCCTAACTTGTCAGCAGGGAGGAAGCAGCTGTCTCCTCCAGTGATTATCTCAGGGCTCAATTCTCTCAGAGTTCTCCAAAGCCCAAGGCCAAGGCCAAGTCCCAGCTGCTGTCACGATAGGTTAAAAACTTCCTGCAATGTCTTGCCACTATGCAAGCTGGTACCCAAGGGAGTGTGACCTCAGGGACTTCTTGATCCACTCCCCTAGTTCTTGCCGGAGGAATTACTGCACACTATATTTCATTGGGAGGGAGCCATCTCCCCAGCCATGGAGCCATATCCCCAGTGATATTACTTGTGGAGGGTGACAAACTCCAGTCCTCTCTCCAATTCTTGTTTAAATAAAAATGTGTTTAGTCAATTATGGTATTTCTCTCATATCTACTGAAAGCATGGTAATTGTTGAACTGAGAATATAGTTTATCTTCTCATTCTACTCCCAATTGGATTTTCCAGGGTCCTGATCTTATAATTGAGGGTGTTAATGGTTTTTCAGTTATGGCTGCCTGGTACCTTGTGTATAGGGGATATTGTGATCCTCAGATTTTTTTCTGTAGTGTCCAGTTCCAATGGGCCATGGAGTCAGAACTATCTGAGCTCATTTTCCATAAATCCATAAACCTGGTGGAATTTTGACTGCAATTGTGTTGAGTCTATGTATCAGTCTGGTGAGAACTGACATCATTAAAATAGGAGCCTCCCCATTCCTGAACATGGTATATCACTCCATTTATTTAGGTCCTTAAATTCTTTCAGTAATATCTTGTAGTTTAAGTGTAGAGGTATTGCACATTTTTCATTACGTTTGTTCCTGGGCATTGGATGAGTTTTGCTGCTGCTGTAAATTGTATTTATAAGGATTTTTTCTAAGTACTGGTGACAGGTGTGTAGGAAGGAGAACTTCTGCAATACCTACCTTCATCTTTTTTTCTAAAAGAACAGCTTTATTGAGATATAATTCACATACCGTACAAGTCACCCATTTAGAGTATACAATTCAATGGTGGTTAGTATATTCACAGATACATGTGATTATCATCACAATCAATTTTAGAGCATTTTATCACCTTAAAAAGAAATCACATACCTTTTAGATATTACCCACCTATTTTTTCATTGCTTTTCATAATTTTATTTTCTAATTTTTGTTGCTCGTATAAAGAAATATAATTTATCTGGGTTTATCACTTGCATTCAGTGACTTGGCTAGACACACCTATTAATTCTAGTAGTTTGTAGATTGTTTTGGGTTTATGAGGTACAACTTCATGTCATGTATGAATAATAATTTTTTGACTTTGCCCTTCCCAATATTTAAGCCTTTTATTTCTTTTTCTTGTCTCATTGCCTTGGCTAGGATGTCTAATGCAATGTTGAATTGAAATGTTGAAGTGGACATCCATTATCTTATCCTGATCTAAAGGAGGAAACTCATTATTTCATCATTAAATATAATTATTGCTTTAGGGTTTTGTTTTACCTGTAAAAAGGCTTTATCAGGTTCAGGAAGTTTACTAAGTGTTTTTTTTTTTTTTATCATGAATTAGCCACCTGAGTTCAAATCTTGAATCTTCCACTTAATAGTCATTCTACTTTGGGGAAGTTGTTTACCTCCTTTGAGCCTGTTTATCCAAGCTTTGAGCCTCTAATCTTAAATTGGAGAAAGGAATTTCTATCTTAAAGTTTCTTATGAAATTGAGGATATTTATTTTATTTTATTATTATTTTTTTTATTTTTTTAGAGAGAGAGAGAGAGAGAGAGAGGCAGAGACACAGGCAGAGGGAGAAGCAGGCTCCATGCACTGGGAGCCCGACGTGGGATTCGATCCGGGGTCTCCAGGATCGCGCCCTGGGCCAAAGGCAGGCGCTAAACCGCTGCGCCACCCAGGGATCCCGAGGATATTTATAAGTAACAACCCCATAGTAGATGCTCAATTAAATGTCTGGTGTTACATTATATTCTTTCTATTTATCATTCTCTTCCCATTGTATATATGCCCCATGAGGGTTTGCTTTGTCTCTGTTCCATGCTGTGTCCTTAGTGTTTAGAATAGTGCCTGGAATAGAGAAATTGCTTCAGGCAAGAACTTTTTTTGATCAATCAATGTCAATTTCCTCTTTTCTTGAACCCTATGACTATGAATCATGGTTCTGGGGCCTGGAATTATACTTGCCACTAGAGAATCACATAGTTCTCTTAGGCACTTCCAAAGTTCAGTGCCAACTTCCCTTTTGACTTTTAAAAAGTGTCATGTTTTCCCTTCTAGGTTGTTTATCAATATCTGCAATTCTTTCTTCCCTGACTTGCTGTATGTTAATGACAGAGCTCTAGGGTCTAGTCCCAGCCTTCCCAGATGCATTCCATGGCAATGGACAAACCCCTCCCCATGAGTCCCTTAGGCCTTAGAGATTTCCTCCAATTGTGGTTGCAGTGCAGATGTGATGCTTATGGCCTTGCAAATCTTGAAGGAATCTGCTTTGCTTTATTGAAGTCTCTCCTGAGAGCAGCAAAGAAACCAGGTCCAGGATGAGCCTTCTAAACCCCCAGCAAGTTCTGAAATCAGCGAGGTAAAGGAGGAACTTGAAGCCTGAGGGATGAACACCAGAACATGGACACCTCTGGGCACTCCCCAATGCCACCTCCCCTCAGTTCATATAGGTCTTCCAGAATACACCCTTCTCCCTCCTGAAATGCCTTTCTTTTGCCACCAAATCCTCTTTATCCTCTAGATCAAGAATTCTCAACCTTGGCATCACTGACATTTTGCACCAGATACTTCTTTCTTGTGGGGGTTACCCTGTGCATTGTAGGATGTTCAGCAGCATCCCTGACCTCTAGCTACTAGATGCTCATAGCACCACTGCACTCTGAGTTATGATAACCAAAAATGTCTTCAGACAATGCTAGATGGCCCCCAGAGGGCAAGATTGTTCCTGGTTGAGAACCACTGCTCCAGATGATCTTTCTAAGGCCCTCTTTTCATCAACCTCTCCCCAGCTCAAGTTGTTTGTTCCTCAGCCAGCCTTTCCTCTCCAACTTATACTCAATCCCTCTCTTCTGAACTCTGAGTCAGTGTGAGCCAGAGCTGCCACCATGACAGGTAACAATTGTGCCCAACATTCACAGAGCACCTACCCCATGCTGTTGCACAAATTATCTGACGGAATCCTTACAACAGCCTTGTGAGTAAGTAGATGTATGGTCCTCTCAATATTTCAAATACTACCCAGAGAGGTGAAATCACTTGTCTAAGGTCACACAGTTGGTAAGTGGTAGATTGAGAATTCAAAACTAGGCTGTCTGGCTCACAGGATCATAAACTACCCACTCTGTCCCACTGGATATCTCCTCAATTGTTTCCCTTATGTTCATCTACTTGCAGACCAAAAACACTCTGAGGGCATTTGTGGATGCTCCACAGTGCTGAGCACAGGGCAGGAGGGTCCAGTATGACATTAGTGACTGACATCCTGCTATTGTGGGCTTTGAGGCATTAGAACAGGAGTGTGTGTGGGTGAAACTAATGATTGAAGGGAAGAAAAATCTCACTTTGAGGCTTAAACATATATTCACAAAATGCATTTAGCATAGGTGCATATCTCAATGAACTTTCACAAACTGAACACACTTCTATAACCTGATCAAGAATCAGGTCACCAAGAGGGCCTGGGTGGCTCAGTCAGTTAAATGTCTGCCTTCAGTTCAGATCATGATCCCAGGATCATGATCAAGCCCCACATCTCATCAGGCTCCCTGCTCAGCGGAGAGTCTGTTTCTCCCCCTCTCTGTGTTTTCTCACTCTCTCTCAAAATAAAATAAATAAAATAAAATAAAATAAAATAAAATAAAATAAAATAAAATAAAAAATCAGATCACCATTAGCCCAGAAGCTTCCCTCATACTCCCTTCCCCTCATCCTCTCTTAAAGTAACTACCATCTTTCCTTCTGATAGCATAGATTCCTTCTGCCTCTTCTTGAACTCTTAATAAATGGAAACGTGGAATATGTACTCCTTTGTGTCTAGTTTCTTTTGTCTGATATTGTCTGTGAGAATCATCCATGTTGTTGCACATAACAATAATTTGTTCTTTTTCTTTTCTCTGTAATATTCTGTTGTGTGCTAGCTGACTTCCTCATTCTATTGATAATGGACTTGGTAGTTTCCAGTTCGGAGCTATGGTGAAGAGTACTGCTGTAAACATTATTGTGTATGTCCCTTGGTGAACACAGTATGCATTTCTGTTGGGACAATACCCACCTATGGGGCAATGTCTACCTATGGCTCATAGGTATGCATGCTTCAGCTTTAGTAGACACTGAGATTTTCCCAAAGTTTTTGTATTTGGAGACTTTTAGAGCCATAGTGGACTCCCCTCACGTCCCCCGGCTGCTTTTCTGAAAAGATGAGAGGAGAGGAGTGGCATAGCCTCTCTAGAATCTTCTAGATGGCCACTGTACCAAGAACTGTCTTTATAGGAAAGTAATGTCAAAGATGAAGGGGACCATCCATACAGATCCCAAGTATAAGACTTTCCTATGCACAGGGAGAGACTGAGGCTCAGAAATAGGGGTTACCTTGTCCAAGGTGGGATGGTTCTAGCCTAGTCTAGAAGCCAGGTTTCTGGACTCTGGATCTCATTTTGCCTTTTGAGTACCTGAAAAGAGATGCTCATCTGGAAGATGATGAGTGGAACTAGATGCACGATAGGACCCACCAGGATTGTATGTGAAGCATGAGAGTATGTGTATGTGGGGGAGGCGGGACTGGTGAGCTGTCTTGCTCCTTACATTTTCTTTGAGCCTGGGCTGAAGCCAAGGAAAACAGAAGCCTGGCTGCTTCTCCCACCAGGGGAAGTCAAAGTGAGGGGCTTTACAATTAGAGTCTGGAAAATCTTCCACCTCACAGCCTCCTCCCCACCCCCAATCCCCCCTACCCCCCCCCCAGTCCAGGGAGAGGATTGGGGGGAAGGCTCTGCTGGCAGTAGGGACGGGGTTCCAGAGTCTGGAAACAAGATGGGCTCCCCCCTCGAGGGGCTCACAATCTTCGGTAAAACCAGACAGACCTTGGGCGTAGAGCAAAACCCATTTATTACAGACTGAAATTCCATCCACCAGGAACCTGGCAGGAGCCCTGAGCCAACCTGAGCGGAAACAGCTAAGCCCTTACTACTGCCAGCTCCAGTCTCCATCCTTACCTGGTGCCCCAGACCCACCCCTATTCTCGCAGCCCTCAAACTTACTTAGCCTGGCCCCTGCCCACCCGAAATTCACGGTCCATTTTCAAAGAAGCGGTTTAAGCAATCCGGAAGGGGGAGAAGACATACCCCACCTTGCGCCCACTTCCCCTTACCTCCCACTCCCTCCCCAGACCTACTGGTCCCCATCGGAGAGTGGAGACAAAAGGGAAGGATGAAAGAGAGGTTGCTTCTCTTTGCAAACTCTTCTCGTCCCACCGCCCCCCCCCCCTCACTTCCCTCCCCAACCATCTGCCTTCCCGCCCCGGCTCCCGCGCCGGGCTGGGGCGCCAACTAAATCTGATCAAAATGCAATTGCCAAGTCGTTAAGGTATTTGAATTTAAAAAAAAAAAAAAAAAAAAAAACAACTCCCGAGAAAGAAAGTATTTGATGGCTAATAATCTCATTTCAATATAATGGGACCTTCTTCTGCAGAGAGCAAGACAGGTTAAGAGATATAATTATGACTTTGCAAACTCTCTCCCAAGCGCGGGAGACGCGCTGACAGGTCTGCGCGCGGCTGCGCCCGACTCCGCTCGCTCCGAGGGGAGACGCTTTGTCTGCAGGGCCCGTTAAAGAGACACGGTCCCTTTTCCCCCCCTCGGCCTACATTGCAATTTAACTGTCAGCCGCGTCTTCGCCCCTGGATCCGTGTCGGAATCCCACGCGAGGGTCTGGGTAGGGTGGGAGAGGGGGACCGGCCTGAGAGGAGGGGGAAAGGAGGAGAGAGCAGGGGGGCTGACCTGTCAAACGTTTTCCCAGGAACCGGGTGTTGGGCTTTCAAACCCGCTCCCTGGGGGCTCTTGAAGTCAGCGTCTGCACTGCAGGGGCCGGGAGGAGCGAGGGTTGCGGGTGCGGAGGGATTCAGGCAGCGCAGATAGACCGCCCATCCCCAAAGGGAGCCTTTTTGAAGGACCCCAAATAAACGGATTCCTTGCTGGAAGAGTCGCTCGGTTTCAGCTGGTGGAAAGGGACCGAACTAGGGGAGAGATGGAGGTGGTGAGGTTCGTGTCCACTTTAGCTCCCCTGCCCCAAGCAAACTTTTCCCCTCTCTTCACTACAATGGGAGAAAAATAGCCATTAGGAGACCGGATAGGAAATCGTCAAGGAAAGGGGACTTGATTTAAGTCTCCTTCCTTCAAGAAAGTTCGAGAAAGGAAATCTGATGCGGGGTATCCATGTGTGTTTGGGGAGGCGGGTGGAGGATGCACGCGAGCGGTCCCACACTCTTTTAAAGAGTGCCGATTGCCGTTCGGGTCGAGAGATTTGGGGTAAAGTCAAGGCCAGGAGCTCCGGAGGGGTTTGAGCCCCGGCAGCCACGGAGCTGCGGGCGCAGCAGCGAGAGGGACCCAGGGCGCCTACTGGCAAGTGTGGCAAGTGTGTGCGCGCGTGAGTGCGCACGTGCGTGAGTACAGCTCCCAGGAGAGCGCTCGGCTGCAAAGGCAGTCGGTAGTCGGAGCTGAATAGCCGAGGCAGGGAAACACTAAAGACAGACGGACAGACCAACATGCCTGTCCCGAGAAAAGGAGCCGGGGCTAAACGGGGGCCTCAGGGTATTGGGGTCCCGGTCCTCGCCTTGTCCCCGACTCTCGCGAAGCTGGTGAGAGCTTGACTGGGGGCCTTCCCGGCAGCTCCCTGCACCGCCCAGCTTTGCAGTGAAGGAATTCGGAGGAAGCGGGTGTGCCACGGCTCCTCCCCTACACTCCAGGCGCCAAGCTCCAGGCCCCTGGAACGGTGGCCAGCCAGCGGTGAGGCCCGGGTGATCCCTGGCCGCTCTGACCCGCGGGGTCGCCAGGCCACCGGACGTAGCGACTCCTTCTCAAGTTGATAAGGGCTACAGAGCCGGGGTCCCGGGATTTCCTCCGATCTCGGTCCCGGGGGCAGGGGGCTGTTTGCACGCACATGCAGCCGCCGCGACTCCCCAGAGTCATCCGCGCAGCAGTGGAAACGAGGTTGGCGCTGTGGCGTCCTGCGCGTACTGCACACTCACGCTCGGCTGCGTAACCTAGAAGTGGGGTTTGGACGCGAACCGGGTCATCCGCACTCGCCCGTCGGCTCCCCCTGGTGGCCCGGGACGCAGGTTTTCTCGGCCACAGAAGACCTGGGGAGGACGAGGCCTCTGGAGAGAAGCGGTGCTCACCTGGCTGGGCCGGCACCCCAGCACACTACCCTTGGGCTTCGTGGGGCCCGCGGTGGCCGCACCGCGCTGCGGCGCCCCTAGCTTCCCCGGCCGCGCCCCGCAGGACGCAAGGGGACCATCTGGAAGCAGCACCGCCCCCACCCCCACCCCCACCCCCACCCCCACCCCGGGCCCGGGCCCCCATCCACATCCACTCACTGGGCAGGAGTCTGCCAGGCGGGTTCCTGACACCCCTTGCCATTTTGTCTCGGTGTTTAATGATCCCAAGACTGAGGCCTGGCGCGCGGCAGCCGCAGGGGAGCGCAGCCCATAGGAGCCACGTGGCCGCGAGGGCTCGGAATGGGACGGGGCTCCCCGGGGGGCGCTCTGGGGCTGCGGGGCGGGGGGAGCTGGCCCGGTGGGGGGCGCCGGGGAAGGCGGACGCGGGCCCGGCGCGCCGCCGGCGGGGTCAGGGGCGAAGGGGCAGGCGGAGGGCAGCGCGCGGGGAGCCGGCGCGGCGGCTCGGGTTACCGCGGCCCGGCCCTCCCACCCGCGGCTCGGGCGCGGGGGCCGGGGCGGACTCGGGCGGTCCCCCGCTGTTTGCATTTCGCTGGCGGGCGGCGGGGCTTGGGTTGAAAGGAATCGCCTCCATTTGGAACGTTGTTTATTTTTCTTAACTAGCCAGCGCCGACAGAGGACCTCGAGAGCACGGCGGCCGGACTCCGCCGAGCCCTCGCCGGGAAGGGGTCAGGACCGGGGGCGGCCCGACGACAGGGCGCTGCGAGCCCCCGCCGGGGAATGCGCGCGGGTCCCCCGGCGGCCGGGGTGGGCGAAGGGTCGCGGTGGGGCGGAGAATGACTTTCCTCCGCACTTAGGAAAACACACTTTCTCCTGTCGCAGTTACCTTAGCTTTGACCTTGCGCGAGGCCGGGCGGCGAAGCGGTTAAGCTTTCCGGCTTCGGGGTCTGGCCGCCTTGGGTTTCAGTTCTGCTTTCTCCGATTTTAGGTCCTTGACCTTGGGCAGGTCGGCTTTGTGCCTCAGTTTCCTCGAGTCTCAAATGGGTACAACGTAGTGCTTAGTTCTTTGGGTGGTTGCAAGGACTGAGTGAGGTCATTCACTTATAAACCCTTAGCGCAGGGCCTGGAACTTGCCAGGAGCGCAGGCGAGGTTAGCTCCTCTTGCGGGGGTGCCGGTGTTTGTGGTGCTCTGGCCACGCGAGGGTGGGTAGGGTGGGGGCAGCCGGCGAGCGCGTGGCCCACAGGGAGCTGGAGGCCCAGACTCTCCAGCTCTGGGGAGAGGTGAGGGCTGGGGAGAGTTCTGAGCGTTTTGACATGAAATGAATAAAATGCAAATGATATTCAAAGCAAGATGCTAATGAGAATCTATTCTTTGAGCGTCCACAGCCCCGGCAGTGCCCAGAACAGTGGCGGAGCTGGTGTGAACTCAAGCATGGGCAGGGTCCAGCAGCCCGGGTCTCGTGTGTGTGTGTGTGTGTGTGTGTGTGTGTGTGTGTGCGCCAGTGTGAGTGTGTGAGTGTCGGCGCGCGCCTGCTCCGGAATGTGCGTAGCCGGCTCCGGGTGTGCTCGCGCCGTCATGAAAATGAGGTCAGGGAAGGTCGTTCCACTCTGCAGCATAAATCAAGGAGGAAAGGAGAATGGATGTGAGAGACAGTCCCTGGAGACCGCCCCGAGAGAGGCAGCGCGAGGGAAGAGGGAGGGGGAAAAAGTTCTGCGGAGAATAGGCGAGAAGCCGGCCCAGGCAATCTCCCTCCCCGCGCTGCTCTCCCCGGCAGGTCCCTCCGGCCGAGCAGCCGCGCCCCGAACCCCGTCGAGATCGCGCCTTTAATCCCCCATCCTCCTCCCCAGGCTCCTAGGAACCGTTTCCTGCTCCCCTCATTTAAATGTTCCTCGTCTAGGCGCTCTTTGTGTGAACACTGAAGCTCCGTGTGCACCCAGCTTCCTCAGGAGCTTGTAAGTGCCCACGTGCACACGCCGGTTGCACACAAAATTGCACACTTGTTACTCGCGCGCACGACCGCCGGGGCTCGCAGTCAGACGTTCCGGAGCCGGCTGCTCTCCGCTATCCTCTGCGGTTCCCACGCGTCCCCTCTCCACGCGCTTTGCCTCCCGGGTCTCGCCAATAGCCACGACCGCCGCGCTCCGGCCCCTTCTGCTCTTCTCTTTCCGCCCGACGCCGGGAGAGCGCGGTGCTCCAGGCCCGTGTTTTCCGGCGCGTTATCCTGCGACCCTGGCTGGGAATCTCTGGAGGCTCGGGCCACCCTGGACCGGAACCGAAGGACGAATCATCCCGGTCTACCCGGCTCTCGGCTCTCTCGGGAGAAGAGGGACGAGAGTGCAACAGTCTGGGAGGGAGGAGAGAGAGGGAGAGGGGCATTTCTTACCTCTTCCTTGCATCTCTGAGACTTCAGGGCCAGAGGTCTGAACGGGGGCAGGGGACCGTGCAGGGAACACCCGCGTCCCCTCGGAACTTCTGTATACAGTGCCCAGAGCGCTTTGCTCTCCGCGGGCACTGAGGCTGCCTCCAAGAAAGGGAAGAGAGATGAGAAGAGGATGGACTGCGCCTAGGGTCTGCACTTGGGCCCAGATCAGACTTATTTTCCACCCTATTATCTTTATGACCATGAGTAATAACGATGATGCCTACAAAAGCCTGTACAGTAGGCACAGCATAGGTGCACACTAATACATTGAATAAAATCTACAAAGAGCTGTCACCGCCATGATTCTTCCTAAGCATCCACATTTTGTAGATTAATTCATTAAGTCATGAATTTATTCAACAAATATTTAGTGAGCTCCCACTGACGGAGAGAGGATGCCAAGAGCCTGGCCCTCTGGGCACTCATATTCTCCTGGGACAGAAAGCCAGTAAATAGAGAAACTTGGACACATCGTCTGATGTTAGGCAGAGCAGCCCTCGGTGCCGGGAATGAAAGATTATGCTGGGTTGGAGAGAGCCTCCCTGGGAAGGAGGAGGTCTGAATGAAGGCAGGGAATGAGCCGTGCAGACTTCTGGAGAGACAGAGTCCCAGGCAGAGGGAACTGGAAGTGCAGTGGCACAGACTGGGAAATGCCTGGGGTACAGCCTCCCTGTCAAGGGAGGACAGAGAGAGAGGAGGGACGTGAAATGGAAGGTCAGATCTGGCTTTGTAGGTCATGGTGTGGTGTTTTGGCTTATATTGCAGGTGTGATTGCAGAGCCGCTGGAGAATTTTTAACAGGGACTGAAACAACTGGATTGGTAGTTAAAAAAACAAAACAAAACAACAACAAACAACGATAAACGAAGATAATTTAACTTACTTGTCTGTGGTTTCCAGGTTTGTGAGTGTCTTAGCCCAGATCTCTAAATGTGTCCCAGTCCAAAACATCAGATAGGGAAGCTTAGGCAAGATCGCACCAGAAGGTGCCCAGGAGGCGTCCTGAAGAGTATTCTATCCCTCCCACCTCTAGTTATAGGAAGGTTCCGGAATGAGACAGTGGGTAGGGTCTCTAAATCTGCCAGCGCAGGAATCTGGGCTGTGCTCACGGGTCCCCCAGCCTGAGGATCTCTTAGCATTTTCACTTCCTGATTCCCGCCCGCCCACCTGCTGCCCTTTGCTCTGCCTACCTGAGGCTCAGAGCGAGGGCAACTCCGGCACAGGTTAAGACCTAGTTTCTCGGATGCTCCAATTCCGCCGCTTGTTCAGGCTGCGGAATTCTGTTCCCGGGAAAGCCTGGCTGTCCGCAGACCCGCACGGTGGTCCCGCACCGCCGCCCGCTGGCCAAGGAGGACACTGCAGCCGCAGTCGGTACAAGGTGCAGAACGTACCAGAGACCGCAGGGGGCGCAGGAGCAGGCTAAGTGACGGCGTGCCAGGTGCCAGGTGCCGTGAGAGGCGCTTCAGTTGCTTTATTTAACCATCAGAGTAACTCCTGGAGAGATAGCTACTATTTCCCTCACTATACAGACAAGAAGATTGGGGCCAGGAGAGGCAAAGTACTTTGTTTAAAAACACACAGCTAGTAAGCGGCAGAGTGGTTTACCCGCTTTCACGCTCTCTCTTGCCCAGAGAGAGTGTGAGAAGAGGGAAATATTGGCTTCCATCCTAGAAAGCTCTCCCTCCCTTTGGCCCTGAAGAATCATCTAGAAAATGTCTTTAGCAGGTGCCCTAAGCTTCCAAGTCCGTCTCTGGAAGTGTTTCAAGGTATTTTCCCTACTGATGAGCTCATTTCAAATAGGTCCATGGTCTGCAGCTTGATACCAGTTCGGGAGCAGCTGCACAACTCTATCCTGCATGCTGTATGACTCGGGGGTGGGTGGCAGGGGTTTCTGTCTCTTCTCTGAGATTCAGGCTGGTTGAGCAGCCCTGTCCCTGACGGTGAGGAGCAAAGTGCTCTGAGCAGGGGAGCTCCTGAACCTCAGATGGCACGAAAGACGGAGAGGCAGGGAATGATCACCCTGAGCCCTCTCTGTGCTCTGGAGAGGCAGGGAATGATCACCCTGAGCCCTCTCTGTGCTCTTTCCCCATCTTAAATGCCAAGGCTGGGAGATCCCACCTTTGGCTTCGCATGGGGGGGGGGTGCTCCTCTTTATCAGGCCCCGGGACTGCTCAAGCTGGTTTTGCAACCTCAGCTCTCTGGGTGGTCAGAGGACCACTGGGCGGAACCTGTGCCCTTCCCAGAGATGCGGAGAGGCAGCGGGCCGCTCAGCGCGGAGCTGGGTACCGTTCTCCATCCTCTGCTGCCCCCTAGTGGGCGAGGAGATGGCTGCCACTGGCACCGGCTTCCTATCTTCTTGCCGACCTTGGACAAAGGTTCCTTCCCAGAGGCCAGACAGACCTGGAAAGGTCTGGCTGCAGAACAACCCAGAGCAGTGTCCCGGTAACACCAGGACTATTACCCTCAACAAACATTTAGTAAGGGCCTGCCACGCACTCGGCCGTGTGGGGAGTCAAGAGGAAGCCCTCCCACAGCCCACCCCTTCCCTTCTTCAAGCCTTTGGGGTGAAGGGATCACAGTGTAGTAGAGAAGACACAAAAAATGATGCCTACAATCTTTTTTTTTTTTTTTAAGAAACCTTTTAACTTTTAAAATAATTATAGGTTAATATAAAGTTCAAAGATAGTAAGAGAGGTCCTGGGTACACATGCCCGGCGTGTGTGGATTCTTGAAACCACCACTGCAATCAAGATACGGAAGTACTCCGGTACTACTAAGATCTCCCTGGAGCTACCCCTTTATATTTACACCCATCTCTCTCTCTCTCCCAGTATTCTTTTTTTTTTCTCCCAGTATTCTTAACCATTGACAACCTTTAATATTTTCCATCTCTACAATGTTGTAATTTCCAGAATTTTATGCAATGGAATCATACAGTATGTGGCCTTTTGAGACTATTTTTCTTTTCACTTAGAAAAAATATTGAGATCCATCCAAGTTGTTGCATGTATCAGAAGTTCAATTCTCTGTGATTCCTTTTTATTGCTGAATAGTCCATGGATGTTATCATGGTTAATCTGCTGAGGGGCATCTGGGTTGTTTTCAGTTTTTGGCTACCAAAAATGAAGCTGCTATGAAATCATGTACAGGTTTTTATGTAGACATAAATTTTTATTTCTCCAGGATAAATGCCTCAAGTGCAATTGCTGTTAAGTATATGTTTATTTTTTAGAAGAAATTGCGGAGCTATTTTCCAGAGTGGCTTAATGGTACATTCCTGCTGGCAATATATGAGAATCCAGTTTCTTTGCATCCTTGCCAACATTTGGTATTGTCACTATTTTTAATTTTAGCTATTCTAAGAGCTGTGTAGCAATATCTAATCATGGTTTTAATTTGCATTTCCCTAGTGACTAGTATTGTTGAACATATTTTCATGTACTTATTTGCCATTGGTGAAAATGTCTGCTCAAGTCTTTTGTCTGTTTTCTAATTGGATTGTTTATTTTTTCACTGATGAGTTTTGAGAGTTCTTGATGTATTGAGACAAGAGTCCTTTGTCAGATGCATGATTGGCAAATATTTTCTCCTAGTCTGTAGATTGTCTTAACATCGCCTTAACAGGGTCTATTGTGTAGCAAAAGTTTTTAATTTTTATGAAGTCCATTTATGGATTTTTTTCTTTTATGGATTGAAACATGCTTTTGGTGTTACATCTAAGAACTCAACTAAGCCCCAAGTCTCCAAAATTTTCTTCTATGTAATCTTCTAAATTTTTTATGGTTTTATGTCTTACATTTAAACCTGTGCTCCATTTTGAGTATATTTTTGTATAAAGTGTGAGGTTTAGATCAAATTTCTTGTTTGTCTTTTGCATATAGATATCCTATTGCTCCAGCATCATTCATTGAAAAGACCATTCTTCCTCCACTGAATTGCTTTTGTATGTTTGTAAAAAATTATTTGGCTATTTATGACAACATGGATGGATCTTGAAGACATTATACTAAGATAAGCCAGACAGAGGAAGACAAATACTGTGTATATCATTGATATGTAGAATCTGAAAAAGCCAAACTTATAAAACAGTAAAATGGTGGTTGCAGGAGCTGAGGGCTGGGGGAATAAGAGAGATGTTGTTTGGGGTGCAAACCTGGAACTGGTAGATAAGCAAGTCCTGGAAGATCTAATGTATGTAGACAACAATACTGTATTACAATCATCAAACCTCTGAAGAGACTAGATCTATTCTCACCATAAAAATGAAATGATAATTATGTGATGTGATAGAGGTGCTATCACTATAATGGCAATCATATTACAATATACAAATGTATCAAATCAGTCTGTTGTACATCTTAAATTTATACAATGTTATATGTCAAATCTATTTCAATTTATAATATTTCAATTAACAATAAGCTGATAATCATATGTGAGTCTATTTCTGGGTTCTCTGTTTTCTCCTGCTGATCCCTCCACCAATACCCCCCAGTTTTATTACTGTGGCAGTATAATTTAAGTCTTGAAACTGGATAGAATGATTCCTCCCACTCTATTCCTCTTCAGAGTTGTTTTGGCTCTTCTAGTTCCTTTGCTCTCCCACATAAGTTTTGGAAGAATCTTGTCTAAGTCTTTCTGGAATTTTAATAGAAATTGCATTAAATCTCTATATCAATTTTAGGGGAACTGACATTCTTACTATATTAAGTCTTGCAATCCATGAACACTTCATTTATTTAGATATTCTTTGACTTCTTTCATTTGTAGCTCTCAGCATACAACTCTTGCACATGTTTTGTTAGATTTATATCTGAGTATTTTACCTTTCATGGGTGATTGTAAATTGTTAATCTTGTTTCATGAGTGGATTGCTAATTATGGTTTTCACACGTTTATTGCTAATAAATGGAAATACAATTAATTCTTGTATCCTGTGACTTGCTGATTTTGCTTACTAGTTCTAGATTTTTTATAGATTCCTTGGGATTTTTTAAAATATAGATCATTATGTCATCTGCAAATAGGGACATTTTCTTTCTTTCTTTCTGATATGTATGCCTTTTATTTCCTTTTCTTATCTTATTGCATTGTCTAGAACTTCCAGTACCAAATGAGTAGCAGTGGTGAGAATGGACATTGTTTTCTTGCTCCTGATTTTAGGGAGAAACACTCAGTCTTTTGCCACTTAGCATGTCAGCTGTAGGTTTTTTTGTTTGTTTGTTTTTTTAATAGATGTTCTTTATCATCTTGAGGAAGTTCCTCTCTGGTTCTAGTTTCCTAAGAGTATCATGATTGGATGTTGAATTTCAAGTGCTTTTTGTACTTCAATTTTATAATCATGTGATTTTTTTTTTAGCTTTTTAATATGGTGAATTCCACTGATTGATTTTAAAATATTGGGTCAGGTTTGCAACCTTAGAGTAATCTCCACTTGGTGATGGTATATAAGTATTTTTATATATTGCTGAATTCTATTTGCTAATATTTTTAACATATTTTTTGCATTTAAAAAAAGATTTTTTGCACCTATATTTATAAGGGATATCAATCTGTAGGGTTTTTTCTTTATGCTATCTTTGGTTTTTCTTTATGCTATCTTTGGTTTTTGGTATCAAGGATAAGTCTAGCTTCATTCTTTTACCTTCCAGAGAAATTATGTAGAATTAGCATTAATTCTTTAAAAGTTTGGTACAGTTCTTAAGCAGAAATATGTAAACCTGGAGATTCCTTTTTCAGGACGTTTTAGACTACATATTCAGTAACCTTAATAGTTATAGGTTTATTCACAAGATCAAATTCATATTGGGTGAGTGGCAATTTGTACTTTCTCAGGAATTGATTGATTTCATCTACCTTGTCAAACTTGCGTGTAGAATTGCACATAGTATTCCCTTATTGTCTCTTTGATGTCTGCAGGGAATGTAATAATATCCCTGTTTTGTTCCTGATGTTAAGAATTTGTGTCTTTTCTCTTTTTTTCTGTGTCAGTCCTGCTAGACATTTGTCAATTTTATTGATCTTTTCAGAGAATCATCTTGTTTCATTGATTTTCTCCGTTATTTTTTCTGTTTTCAATTCATTGATTTCTGCCATCTTATTTATTATTATCATTGTTCTATTATAAATGGGAAAGGGTAAGGTTTCTACACATAATGCAAACTGGTAAAATATCAACACAGGTTATACATACATAATGTAATACCTTGGTAAATTATATAAATGTAGTGTGATACATAGGGCAGACACTAAAAAAAGCTATGCAAAAATATACTCAAAAACTATAGACAAATCCAAATGATAGTCTTTTAAAAATTATTTATTTATTTACTCATGAGAGACACACACAGAGAGAGAGAGAGGCAGACACATAGGCAGAGGGAGAAGCAGGATCCATGCAGGAAGCCTGATGCAGGACTCAATCCCGGGACTCCAGGATCATGCCCTGAGCTTAAGGCAGATACTTAACCACTGAGCTATGCAGGCATCCCTCCAAATGATATTCTAAAACATTTGGGAACTCATAGAAAATTAGGAAAAAGAAAATACAGAAACAAAAAAATTGAGAGAACAAAGAGAAAACAAAAAATAAAATGGCCAACTTAAGCCTAACTTATCAACAATTACCTAATTGCTAAGAGAAACTTTCTAACATCTATGCATCCCAGTGTTAGTGTCTTTTGATTATCTTTTCTCATTCAGTTTGAGGTGTTTCTGGTGTTTGATGTGATGAATAAATTTTGATTGAAACATGGGCATTTTGGGTGTTACATTATAAGACTCTGGATCTTATTTAAATCTTATATTTCAGCAGGCCTTCTGTGACACTAGGTGAAGGTGGGTGCCCACTTATTACTGCCAGGTGGGTGCAGAAGTTTAGCTTCTCTTGGCCTCCTGGGCATCCTGGGCTCCACTAGCCTCTTGATATCACCTCACAGGGAGGAAGAGGGGTGCCTCAGCACTACAGGACTTTGTGATCTCCACTGACTTTACCCCCAGGAGAGGAAGATCTTAACTTCCCACCTTGGCCTTCTTTGGCTTTACCGCTGGGTGGTGGAGGTGTCTTCCTACAGCCTGGCTCCTCTTTCAGGCTTTGCTAGGATGGTGGGGTGAGGCCACAGGCTTTTCAGTGGTGTTTGGCTGGGGTAGAATGGTTAGTGTCTAAAAGTGGACTGGCCTGTCCTGTTTTCTCTGGCCAGAGGAAGCAGGCATTTTTTTTTAGGGCCTTTTTTCCCCTTCTGTATCAGGTGGTGTTTCTGGGTTGCAGTTTCTCCAATATCCAGCGTGGGATGTGAGAGGTAAAAGGAACCCGGGGAAGTGTTGCTGTGCTGTTCTTCAGGTCCTGAGGCTTCCTTCCTCCACCTTACAGTCATCTTGTGTTTGTTTTATATACAACAATGCCCAGGAGTTTGTGTTCTACTTAGAGGGAAGAAGAGAGGAAAGTATATCCATTCCATCTTTCCAGACACAGAAGCTTTGTAAAATCATTTTTCAAGATTTTCATTTTGAAAAACTTTAGTGGTTCAAAAAATAGAAAAAAATGTATCTAAAAAGTGAAAAATCTCTATCCCACATTGTCCCACATCACTTGCCTTCTATCCGATGCTGAAAACCATTGTTATTGTTTTCCTCAAGAGTTTTTTTTAAATGTAAGTATATCTTTAATTTCCGCCATTTTAAAGACACAAAAGCTAGCATATTATAGGCAGAATTTTGAACCTAACCAAATGCAAAGTTTCTTGCAGATCACTCTATATCGGTACATAGGGAGCTTCCTCATCCTGAGAAAGTGCGGAGAATGTCATTGAATGGATGCATAATAGCTTGGACATTTAGGTGGTTGTCCATCTTTTGGAACTACAAATGGTACTGGGATAAATAGGCATCTGCATATGTCATTTCGTATATGTGTATCTGTGGGATACATTCCAGAAGTAGGATTTCTGAATCCCTGAAGTCTTGAGAGACACATTCCTGCTGAGATAGTTGCTCAAGAGGTTGACAGATGAAGCTTGTTAAGGTTGTGTCTATATCATGACAAAGCTTGGGGGCAATCTGAAAAACCATTCTCTCTTCCTGGACACATGGCCCAGTGGACCTCTTCCAATGAGAAGGTTGGGACAAGGGCATAGTGGCCAGATTGTTGGAAAGGGCATGTTTTTCATGTTTTCCCCCTAATCTCTCTCTGTTTTGTTACCTCCCGACCAGACTGCAGTTAGAAGATTCTAGAATGGTTACGGTCTGCTGTTCACCATGACAGCCCCTCTCAGTGCCTCCTGGAATAGTCTCTGAAAGCCACACAGTGAAGGAAGGTTGGGATCACAGAGAATGGATGCAATAGGGACGCTCTGTTTGCTTTGGGGGGCTCGGTTTCTCCATTTACAGAAGGAAGACATGGGGACAAACTTCTGTTGAGAGAGGGCGCTTACCCTTCTTCCTTAAGAACCACATCACTCCAACAGGTGTGTCTGTACTGTGGCACATGCAGGGTTCCATTTGTTGGGAGCTTTCTGCTGGCAAAGAATGAAGAGAAGTGGAAAAACAGAGGAATAAAGATGGGGACAGAAGGAAGGAAGGCCCCTGCTTCGATGTGTTCTATGTCTCCGTGCATAGAGTAGTCAGAGGAGGCTGAGTGAGCAGGCTTGCTGGCATGTGATGAATATCTCTGTTTTGTTTTATTTTTTAAACTGGGGCTTTGAAAAAAAATAAACTGGGGGTTTGGTTTACATACATAGTGTACAGTTCTAGGAGTTTGACAAATCATAGTCATAGAACTGTCAACACAACCTAGATATAGACAGACTTACCCCCACCCCCAAATTCCCTCAATCAGTGATTTCTGTCCCAATAGTTTTCCCTGTTTCAGGATGTCAAATATAATGGATCATGCAGTATGCAGCCTTTTTTTTTTTTTTAATAAAATGTGTGCATTGGTAGTTTGTTCCTTTGCACTGCTGAGTAGTATTCCACTGTCTGAAAATACTTCAGGGATGCCTGGAGGGCTCATTTGGTTGAATGTCTGACTCTTGATTTTGGCTTAGGTCATGATCTCAAGGTCATTGGATTGGGTCCTGTGTCAGGATCAGCACTCAGCACAGAACCTGCTTCTCTCCCTCTTTCTCTCCTTCCCCTCTCTCAGCCCCTTCCTCCACTCATACTTTCTCTCTAAAATAAATAAATAAAATCTTTTAAAAAAAGAGGAAATACTAGTTTGTCAGTGGAAGGACTTTTGCATTGTTTCCAGTTTTTTTTTTGGCAATTATGAATAAGGACATTATAAGCATTTATGTCTGGGGCTTTGCATGAGCATAAAATACATAAAGAACACTTGCTGGTGTATAGTGAGTGAGAAATCAGAGGTGGGATATAGAGTAGGACTTTAGCTGGTTGTGTTAAACTCACTGGATGATGGAGGAGGGAACAAATGTGCAATTAGAGTGTTAGGCAACTTATGAGAACACACCCATGTGGAAGGTGGGCCTCCAGAGAGGACTTCGAGACTATCCTGTCACCAGGGGACGTGGTCAGGACAAGATACACATAGCCCTCCTCTGCCCTCCTGGGGGGAAGGGGTGGTGGTACAAATCTGCTGTGACCTCCAACATCCTTGTTATCCATTTGCTTCAACAGTCAGGAAAAAATTTCTGTCTTATCTTACATTTTATTGTAAAAATATTCAAATAATACAGAATACTCAGAAAAATTTGAAAGTTCTTCACAGCCTTGTCACATATCCCCTACCCAGACTTGACTCCTGTTAGCATGTGATCCTTGCACACATTCTTTCCTGTTTATACACACACACACACCCCTCCCCCCCACATACTGTATCTATGGATATAGCTTTATCTTTGTATCTTTTTAACTTATATTAATGAGGTACTATGATATGTGTCATTCAGTAGCTTGAATTTTTTTGGACCTAAATGTGGTTTGGCAATCTGATGAATGCTTGTTGGTATACATAGATCTGCTTCATTCTTTGTAACCTGTCACACAGTACCCCATACTAGAGATGAAACATAATTTATTTTCTTCCTTTCCTGTTCATGGCCAGTTTAATTTATTTCAAAGTTTTACTGTTGCATAAAATGTTGTGACAAACAACCTTTTATATATTGCTTTGTGCACGCATGATTGTTCTCTCACACAAACCCCAGAAATGATTAACTTGTTCGTAGGAAAGGGATGCACATTTAATATTTTGATAAATCTGGGCAAATTGATTTCCTAAAAGCATGCACTAATTTATATTCCTATCAATTTTCTCACAACCTTATCACCACTGGAAGTGACCAGTCTTTGAAATTTTTATTAACTTAATGGGTGAAAAATGATCCCCCCCATTGTTTTAATTTGCATTTTCTTATTTACTGATAAAATGGATCTTGTCTCCAACATATGAATTTTCTCTGGGTCTTTCGTTGGATTGTAATTTCTACCTTTTCTGTTTCTTCTATTGAGAATTGTCCTTTTCTTTTTTTTTTTTTTTTTTTTTTTTTTTTTTTATTGGTGTTCAATTTACTAACATACAGAATAACACCCAGTGCCCGTCACCCATTCACTGAGAATTGTCCTTTTCTTATTGATTTTGTAAGTTCTTTACACATTCCAGATATTAATCTTTATATAATGTATTATTTCCTCTATCCTGTCACTTAAAAATAGTTTATAGTATCCTTTATCAGACAAATTGTTAAAAAAACGAAATTCAACTAAGTGAATTTAAAGATATTGGCTTTATTCAGTGATTCGTGAATTGGGCAGCATCCCATGTAGTAGCTGGGTGAAGTCTTGATGAGGTCTGGATGAAGTACGCCTCCGAGGAGCTGTACAAAATATACAAATGCTTTTATAGGCAGAAGGGGGCAGAAATAGGAAGTTTCTAGCAAGGAGTGTTTCAGGCAAGGTCACCTTTCTCTGGTGAAAAGCAGGGGTCTAACAAGCAGTGCTCACTATTGCTGTCCAGGTAACTCCATATTGACTGGTTCCGGGGAGGGGCAGAAGCTGCAGTTAGATTAGATATGAAGTCTTGGTTTGTTGATGTCGTGCTTAGCACAGTGACTCAGTTTTAGATCTACTATTTCTGTTTTAACAAAATTTTTTTTTTAAAGTAGGAAATCTATCAGTGTTTTCCTCCCTGGCTTCTGTAGGGGAGAGCTGTTTGGTGGAGGAGCCAGTCCTCTGGGGAAAGGGTGGGTGGGCAGCATTCCTTCCAGAAGATTGAAGCCCAAGGAGACCCGTTTCCTTAAGCAAGATGTTCACCTGTGAAAATACCAACAGCTGCAGGGAGCACTGTGTTTCCCATTAGTGAGCCTGAACTTGCCTGTTGGAGCCTAGTTGGGTGTTGGTGAAGCCAGACATGTTGTCTTGGGCTGAGTCTTGCTTTGTGCCAGTGACTGGCAGGTCACAGAGATTTGCTGAGACTCCCTCCTTTGTTCTTCTTCTTGGGGCTGGCACCAGCCTGCCCGGAGAAACCTTTCCCATTCTCACAGGCTCTAGTCTCTTTCTCCAGCAGCCTGGAATCCAAGCCCTCAGGTCAGGAGCCCTGCAGGGCTAGGGGAGGGGAGCAGCCTGCTGTGTGCCCACAGCCAGAACATGCCTCCTGGCTGGCCTTCTGCTGCAGAGCTACTTCTCCTTGCCCTGCCTCCTCTATCTCAGACATTCTCTCCTGTCCTCTTCTCCAACCCCTCATCTCATGTCAAGGGCACAGGCAGGGCAGCTGGAAGTGGTAAAGCAGCAAAAGAGAAGGGGTCCTTCCAGCTAAGCTGCCTCTCTCCTTGAGCTCTTGGATGGGAGCAGAGGGGCTGAGGAAACGAGGTGGCCTCTTGGAAATGGGTCTGACATCAGGGCTCCCTTGCACTCTTGAGGAGGAAGAATAGAAAAGGACAAAGAAATAGTGAAAGGGAATAAAGGGGAAAGGAGAAAATGTGAGTGGGAAATATCAGAGAGGTAGACAACACGAGACTCCTAACTCTGGGAAACGAACAAGGGGTGGTAGAAAGGGAGGTGGGCGGGGGGGGGGGGTGTGACTGAGCACTGAGGGGGGCACTTGATGGGATGAGCACTGGGTGTTATTCTATATGTTGGCAAATTGAACACCAATAAAAAATAAATTAAAAAAAAAAAAGAAAAGGACAAAGGCGTCCTTTGGGGAAGTTGGAAGCAGTGGGGAGTAATGGGCTCTATGGGAATAGGGGAGGAGCAAAGAGGAGCCAGGAGAACATCTCTCCTAAGGCGTATGGATGGTCTCTGGGTCCTGAGAGATGTTAGCTTCCTCCCCTTCCCCACAGGGCAGCCACAGGAAATCAAGAAGCTCCTTGCTCCCTTGGTCTCAGCTTTCAGCTCCCCATTTGGGAGGAGCAGAAGTGGTGGGTGGGCAGGGGAGGAGCTGAGAAGTCCCCGGAGGAAATTGTGGTCAATTCAGCACTGTCCCATTCTTTCTCCTGTTGTTTTATGTAAACACCATCTCTCTGCAAACTGTCATTTCCTGGGTGCTGGTTTTACCCCTCACCCCCAGAAAGATGGACTTAAAAACAGATGAGAGATTCAGAGAGTCATGTGGGTCCTGACCACAGTCCTAAGTCCTATTTGGCCCTTGCATCCAGGTCTAAGTGGTGAACCAATGATGTGTGTCCACTCTGGGAGGTTTTGTGGGCACTGGAGGGGAGAGGAGAGGGGTTGGGAGGTGCAAGGAGGGCCTCAGGCAAAGGTGGGGAGAGGAGAGCTGAAAGCAGAGGAAACAGAGTGCACTGAGCAACGGTCCTCAGAGGGGCTGGTGGGATAGGATGGGGCTAGCTCAGATGGAGGCACCACCAGTACCTTAGCTTTGACTGCAGCTTGACCTCCTGAGGCTTACATGTCACTTGGAAAAATAAGTAGATGAAAGAATCTAACAGATATTCCTTTAATGAATTTCAAGGTTTTTAGAATTAGGAAAATATTGATGTTTATACATAATTCACAAAGAAAACAGAAAGAAACCTGTAATAGTATGTGCAACTCTAGACACAGCCCTTGCAGAGATCTGCTGACTGGAATCTCAGAGCCTCAAGTTCAGGGCTTCACAGAGACCCTAGTGCATTGCTGGGACTGTGGTTTTAATGGTGGCAGCATTTGCTATCATTTGATGATACCCAGGTGACACCCACCTGGTGCATCAATCATCGAGGCTGCTCCAGAGCCATGGTGGGGCTAAGTCAGGTCCTGGAAGGGGTTGCACTTTTCTAACCAGTGAGCCTAGAAGAGTGCTTTTTTTGGTAATCTCTCCATGGAAATGGGGTCTGACGTGGGTGGGGAGGAGGCATTTGTCTAATTTCCAGAGAGGAGCAGGATGTGCCTGGGGCAGACATGGTTGTTGGAGCTCAGAGTCCAGGTACACCACTCCACTTTTTTAGTTTTAACTCACTGTATCTTTTATGATGAAGTACTTTAACATAAATTGCAGGTATCCTGACATTTTACTCTTAAATAATTCAGTATGCAGCTCTGAAAAAAAAGGGCTTCTTGCTACATAGCAAATTAACATCATCATAGCCAATGCAATTAAAAACCATTTCTTTTTTTAATAATAAATTTATTTTTTATTGGTGTTCAATTTGCCAACATACAGAATAACACCCAGTGCTCATCCCGTCAAGTGCCCCCCTCAGAGCCCGTCACCCATTCACCCCCAACCCCCGCCCTCCTCCCCTTCCACCACCCCTAGTTCATTTCCTAGAGTTAGGAGTCTTTATGTTCTGTCTCCCTTTTTTTTTTTTTTTAAAGATCTTATACTTTAATTTTTATTTATTTATTTATTTATGATAGTCACACACAGAGAGAGAGAGAGAGGCAGAGACACAGGCAGAGGGAGAAGCAGGCTCCATGCACCGGGAGCCCGACGTGGGATTCGATCCCGGGTCTCCAGGATCGCGCCCTGGGCCAAAGGCAGGCGCCAAACCGCTGCGCCACCCAGGGATCCCTCTGTCTCCCTTTCTGATATTTCCCACACATTTCTTCTCCCTTCCCTTATATTCCCTTTCACTATTATTTATATTCCCCAAATGAATGAGAACATATAATGTTTGTCCTTCTCTGATTGACTCAATTCACTCAGCATAATACCCTCCAGTTTCATCCACGTTGAAGCAAATGGTGGGTATTTGTCATTTCTAATGGCTGAGTAATATTCCATTGTATACATAGACCACATCTTCTTTATCCATTCATCTTTCGATGGACACCGAGGCTCCTTCCACAGTTTGGCTATTGTGGACATTGCTGCTAGAAACATCGGGGTGCAGGTGTCCTGGCGTTTCATTGCATCTGTATCTTTGGGGTAAATCCCCAGCAGTGCAATTGCTGGGTCGTAGGGCAGGTCTATTTTTAACTCTTTGAGGAACCTCCACACAGTTTTCCAGAGTGGCTGCACCAGTTCACATTCCCACCAACAGTGTAAGAGGGTTCCCTTTTCTCCGCATCCTCCCCAACATTTGTGGTTTCCTGTCTTGTTAATTTTCCCCATTCTCACTGGTGTGAGGTGGTATCTCATTGTGGTAAAAACCATTTCTTAATAGACTATACTACCCAGTTCATATTCAGGTTTCTTCAGTATATTCAGTATTTCCACTACGAACAGAAATTCTGGTCTGTGCAAATGAGACTGCTGATTTCCCTAGAATTCCCCTCCTTGGGCCTGGTGTGGAGCCTGGTCCTTAGGAGCCCAGCACGTAGGCTGAGTACTGCAAAAAAGGAGGTGGATTTCTGAGGAAAAGCCCCTAGACCTGGGAGCCCTCATTGTCCCTGGATACCAGCATGCTGCCAGACCTTTAGGGGTGAGTGGAGATGGGACAGGGGCTTCAGCCCCTTCCTGGGACTTTATGTCCTCTCTAGGGAGCACATGAAATCATGGCTACTCTAAAAACTAATGTGACTCCATAGCAAAGCAACTCATTAAGATGTGTGTGTGTGTGTGTGTGTGTGTTTTAAAGATTTTATTTATTCATGAGAGAGGGAGAGAGAGAGAGAGAGAGAAAGAGGCAGAAACACAGGCAGAGGGAGAAGCAGGCTCCATGCAGGGAGCCCGATGTGGGACTCGATCCCAGATCACGGGATCAGGACCTGAGCCCAAGGCAGACGCTCAATTGCTGAGCCCTCCAGGTGTCCCAGGATGTGTTTTTTTTCCCCACACCACCAAGCAATTAACTCAGTTCTTCACGGTCACTGACTGAGTGTCCCACAAACTCAGTTCTGACACTATTGACCTGGAGCTAGCGTCAGATCCCACAGGCTAAGGGCATGGTCCCACAAGACTGCTCCCTTCAGATGCCAGTCATGAGTCCTGGGTTGCTACCTGGGCTTCTGACCAACTGGCTACAAATCGGGGATTCTCACAACACCCTCCTTGGGCTTGACTAATTTGCAGAGGGGCTCACAGAACTCAGAAAACTTGTGTACTCACTAGATTACTGATTTATTACAAAGGATTACCAGTTTATTACAAAGGATATTAAAGGGTACAAGTCAATAGACAGATGAAGCAATACATAAGGCAAGTTTCCCAGAACAGAAGCTTCTGTCCCCAGTGTCCTTTGGGACCACATATTGTGGCAAGTGGAAGCATTCTGGTTCCCCAGTGTGGAAGCTCTGAAAGCCCCCTCCTTTCTTTTTTTGAAGGCTTCCTTATATAGGCACGGTTGATTGAATCATTGGCCATTGGTGATTGATTCAACTTTCAGCCCCTCTCCCCTCCTGGGAAATCAGGAGATGGAATAGAAGTTCCAACCCTCTGACCACGTTGGGCAACCAGGCCTCACCCATCCTTAGGGGATTTCCAAATGTTGGGACGTTAACATAAACTTGGAGGTGGTGGCAAGGTGCTTGTTATGAATAACAAGACACTCATGTCAACTTTATGGCTCTGAAGCCATTTTGGGCACTAAAGACAAAGACCAAATATGACAAAAGATGCTTCCATCTCAGGAGCAAAAGAGGTTTTGATTGGGGCTCCTGGGTGGTTCAGTTGGTTAAGTGTTGGACTCTTGATCTCAGTTCAGGTCTTGATCTTCAGGTCCTGAGTTCAGGCCCCATGCTCGGCTCCATGTTGGGTGTGGAGCCTACCTAAAAAAAAAAAAAAAAAAAAAAAAAAAAAAAAGGCTTCATTTGCTCAGGAAATTTCAAGGATTTTGGCAGCTGTGATCAGGAACAATGGATGAAGACCATAATATACATTTTTTATAAATTGCAATATCATATTCACCCTTGCTGGGCTCCTGCTGCCACTTTCTTCTTCCCACTAGTGTCCTGCTTCTTCCATCCCCTGCCCAGCCACCTCATGTCCAACTTTGCTCTCATACCATTGCTCCTTCCCTCAGTCCAAATTAGAATCTTCCGCAGGGGTCCCTCCACCTATGGACTCTGTGTTCAAAGGCTGCTGGCTCCTTATGTCTGTTTGAATCCCATGGTGCTCTGTACCTGGTAACCCTAGCTGGGCACAGGACAGTGTTCATTTCATGCTAATTGGCTTTACCTCCTATGGATGTGAAATGGGCTTTATAACTCAACCCCATCCCCTCTGTTTTGCAGAGAAAGAAATAGAAGTTCAGAGAAGGGCAGTGACATGCCTAAGCTTACACAGGGCTGAGCTGAGACCATTAATCAGGGTCTTATTTCCAAGCCTCTCTGTCCCTGTGCCCCTGTGCCTGGGATTATGTGCAATGCTCTTCTTTGCTTAGAACAGCACCCACGGGGGTTCCTGGGTGTCCAGGGCCCAACAGGAGAACTAAGGATAAGAAGGAAAATGATGGAGAAAATAGGGCAAAATAGAGAAGTTGGTCCCCTGGAGATCAAATGTGGGAATGCAGGACAGGCAGAAGGATAAGGAGAGCAGACTCCCCACTGAGCAGGGGACCCAATGCGGACCTTGATCCCAGGACCCTGGGATCATCACCTGAGCCAAAAGCAGACACTCAACCACTCACTGAGCCACAAAGACACCCCTGGTTTTAGAATTTGAAGAAAACTTAGGGACACCTGTCTGGCTCAGTCAGAGGAGCATGTGTCTCTTGGTCTCAGGGTCATGAGTTCAAGCCCCATGTTAGGTGTAGATTAAGTAAATACAACTTTAAGAAACAAAATAAAAAAAGAATTTGACAAAAACGTAGGAAACAATTTTTTATTCACATAATTTTCTAATTTGCAAGGCTTGCCCATTTGCATTATCTATTTATTATTATTATTAATAATTATTATTTTTAATATACATATTTTTTATTGGAGTTCAATTTGCCAACATATAGTATAACACCCAAAGCTCATCCCGTCAAGTGCCCCCCTCAGTGCCCGTCACCCAGTCACTCCATCCCCCTGCCCACCTCCCCTTCCACTATCCCTTGTTTGTTTATCTAAATCCTCACAACAGCGTGGTGGTAATATTCATCTCCCTACAGGTGAGGAAACGAGTCTGGAGAAGGTCAGTGACCTACTTAAAGTGGCAGGTGGCTTTAGGGGCATCTGGGCTCCTGAGTTCCATCAGGGTTTTCCACTGCATGTCCCACCAGCAATCAGAACAGGAGGGATCCCTGGGTGGCGCAGTGGTTTGGCGCCTGCCTTTGGCCCAGGGCGCGATCCTGGAGACCCGGGATCGAATCCCACGTCGGGCTCCCGGTGCATGGAGCCTGCTTCTCCCTCTGCCTGTGTCTCTGCCTCTCTCTCTCTCATTCTCTCTGTGTGTGACTATCATAAATAAAAAAAAAAAAAATTAAAAAAAAATCAGAACAGGAATGGGGCGTGGGGCTGGGTCAGGAACTGCTGCAGAATGGCACCCAGATGCAGAGGCCACCCTTTTCCCAAACCATTACACTTAGTTGGTCACCACAGCCTCCTGGCAAGGAGGAAGGCTGTCCCTGGCCACTGCTGGCCAGAAGAAGGATATCAGTAAAGTTGCATGTGTTTTGGGCCTAGGTTGGTCAGTGGCCCAGAATCCAGATTCTGTGTTCCCCTCTGCTGTCCATCAAGAAGAGGACCTGAGGGGGCAGCCTGGGTGGCTCAGCGGTTTAGCGCCACCTTCAGCCCAGGGTGTGATCCTGGGGACCCCGGATTGAGTCCCACGTCGGGCTCCCTGCATGGAGCCTGCTTCTCCCTCTGCCTTGTGTCTCTGCCTCTCTCTCTGTGTTTTTCATGAATAAATAAATAAAATCTTAAAAAAAAAAAAAAAGAAAAGGAGCTGACTTCCTGTAGGCTGTCTGTCCCTCCAGCTGAGATCAGCTCTGAGTTGCCTCTGCTGTGTAACAGAGGAGTCCTCTTCCTACTACACCTCACTCCCTCTAAAGCACAGCATTTGTTCAGTGTCCTCCAAATGTCTGATGCTTTATGAATATATCATCCTACTTAGTCATCCACATAGCTTGGCTATATGGGTATTGTCAGTTCTCCTTTTACTGGTGAGGAGATTGGGCATAGAGACCTAAAGAACATTCTCCAAATTCACCGAGCCAGTAGAGAAGAAGGAGAAGGGATCCTTGCTGTGTAGTGGTAGAAGGTTTAGCAACATTGTCACCTGCAGTAATGAGGAAAGTAGGAAAAATACCCAATGAACTAGGTGGTATAGCTAAGATCTTGGGGGTGAAGTATTGAGGATGCTGCCTGGTTTCTTCTTGTGGCTTACTGGAGACTGTGAGAGCAGGGAGGTAAACTATAGGTAGGGCTATTCAACATGAAGGAGTGGGATCTTGATGGCTTTGAACATTCTCAGAATCTCCAGACAGTGAATGATGCTAAAATTACATCCAGGACTCTCTCAGGAAAATATAGTCTAAAGATGAAACCAAGAGTGGCTGTGGAATTCCTTGTTGAGACCCCAGAAAGATGAAGGTAATGCTTTAGACAAGACCCTCTAAGAAGCTTGAGGGTGTGTGCCTCACAGATTCTTTCAATGAAACTCAAGGGCTTCTAACGAAGGTAAAAGACATTACCCCTCAGCTTCTCGGCAGAAGCCCAAGGTATGGAAGACAACTTATATTGAGGAGATTTGTGAGTGTGGCTTTTGTTTAACTGAGTGGATTTCAAGAAGATTCATAGGAGACCCACATATTATTTTAGAGAGTGATATTCACAAAACACTATCAGCTTGGACTGAAAGGAACAGAGTATAAAATTTTAAAAAGGCCTTTGTATCCTTCCAGTTGTAGTGGAAGGAAGAAGGTTGAGAAAATTATGAAGCTGTAAATACTGGCTGCCTTTCATGGAAAGTAAAGAATACCTCAGAGGGAAGACCCAAGATCCCAGAGGGAGGGGCCAAGAGCCATGATGAATCATTCCCAGGTAGAAGTAGGGCAGCATCTGAATCAAGAAATTTCCAACATCTGTCCAGCTGAGCTCCAATTGTTCTATGAATCAGTGCTCTGTTCATCTCCCATCTACCCCTCTTTTGACCAGGGTTGTCTCTTGTGCTATTCCATATCTGTACCACCATTGAATGTTGGGTTTGCGTCTGACACATAACTTCTGTCTTCTGGCCACAGGTCTTCACATGGAGAACTGCATGCAAAGTACGATATGTAAGGGACTGCACCCAAGGAGCCTCACCCATACCTAGGCTTGATTTAAACAACAATCTTCTGGACCTGATGCTAATGCCATAATTGGGTGAGACTTGTGAAGACTTTTGGAGGGGATGTATGTATCTTTTTTCTCTCCATTTATTTATCTTTTGTTTTTACCTTTTGACTCCCTTTACTCAGGAATGTGTTTTGGATGAGTGTATCTTGAATATGGGAGAAATGTCAATATTTTATGGTCAGAGGAGGTACTGCGGTGGTTCTGTGTCTCTTCCTTCAAGAGATGGAGCTCAAAAAAAAAAAAAAAAAAGGGATGGAGCTCAATCCCTCTCCGTTTGAGTGTGGGCTGGCCTCAGCGACCAGTTTCTAATGAAGTGTGTGTGACTTCAGAGATTAGATTATGAAAGGCACTGTGACTTCTTCCTTGGAGTTTCTCTTAGATTGGTTACTCTGGGGAAGTAGGCTCCCACATCATGAAGCAAGGCCCACATAGTGAGAAAATGAGACCTTGACCGTGTGGGTGAGCCATCTTGGAAGCGGTCCAGTTGCTGTCAAGCCTTCCATTGACTCCAGCTCTTGCTCACATCCCGTCTGCAACTGTGTGAGAGATACTAAATCATGAACACCAGTTAAGATATTCCCAAATTTCTGATTCCCACCCCCTCCGACCTATCTTTGAGATAATAAACACATCATTTGTTGTTTTATGCTACTAAGTTTTTGAGTAACTTACTACATAGCATCAAATGAGTTGAGAGAGAAATGACAAGATTTTTGTTGTTGTTGTAAGCCAAGGGAAAAAAGCATTTCAAGACGGGAGGAGTGGTGAGTCACATCCAATGCTGCTCATCTTTCCAATATGATGAGTTTTGAGGATTGACCTATGGATTCAGCAATGTGGAAGTCCCTGGAGACTGTGGCAAGATGTTTCAGGGTGTGGCACACACAAGGCTGACTGGAGTGAGTTCAAGAGACAACAAAAAAGAGATATATTGGGGGATGAGAGTGTATCTACTCCTTTTATGAGTTTTGTCATAAAGGGCAATAGAATGTGGAGCAGTAGGTGGAGGTGCTTTGGGGTCAAGAGAGAGTTTTTTTTTAATTTTTATTTATTTATGATAGTCACAGAGAGAGAGAGAGGCAGAGACATAGGCAGAGGGAGAAGCAGGCTCCATGCACCAGGAGCCCGACGTGGGATTCGATCCCGGGTCTCCAGGATCGTGCCCTGGGGCAAAGGCAGGCGCTAAACCACTGCGCCACACAGGGATCCCAAGAGAGAGTTTTTAATACGTCATAGTCCATTTATATTCTGATTGTCATGACACATGAGAGAGGGACAAACTTCTGGAGCAATTTTCTTGTGTAGACAAGAGACGATGGGATGGGTACTATATGGAGAGGTTGGCTTGTGATGGGAATAGGGAGAAGACAGTGAACTTGGGGTATAGGAGAGGGATGATTGACTGGTGCAGTTGGACCAAACAGGACTCCTTCTTTTCAGTGAGTTCAGATACAAGGGCATCAGCTGAGGGTGAGGAGAGGGCACTGGAGTTTGAGGGGCCAGAGGGTGCTGTGAACTAGCAGTCTAGAAAGGAGACCATGTGTGTACAGAGAGATACTTTGCATGATAGGTTGCTTTTCTCCAGTCATGTTCAGCTTTAGGGCAGGATGCAGAGTGGAGCAGTGGAAAGCTGGATACAACCAGGGCTGGAGTTGTGCCAGGGGAGTTCAGTGAAAGCAGAGGGGGGAAAAGAAACTGAAACTATGTGCCAAAGAGTGATTGTAAGGATGGGCCATGGAGTCAAAGGGAAAGGAAAGCATGAGTGAAGTAAGGGAGAGGGACAAGATGGCATAACTAGTGGATCAGGGATCCCAGTGGTGTTGAAGAGTCACAGTGATCAGGTCAGTTTTCTTGAGCTAGAGAGACAGGTGGTGGCTGGAAGGGGGCTGCTCAGAGTTGAGACCAAGGAGGGAGCCACTATTCCTGTTGACCATCTGAATGGTGGCTGAGGCAGGGGAGGGGACGAGATCACTGCAGGAGAGGACGTAAGGAACTGGGAGGTCAGGGATTTGGAAGGATCATCTATGAGTCCAAGTAGGCCACAGCCCATCAAGGATTATGACAGGAGCCCTGGGAGTAATAGTGAGCCAGGGGTAAAGGCCAATGAGAAGAAAGAGGGAGACTCCAGATTGTATAGGAGATGTGACAGTAATGGGGTCTATGGTATTGTCTGATGGCAGAAAATCAAATTGTGGGGCTGCTTTAGGGAGGATAAGAAGATAGGAAGTGGCACTGAGGAGTGAAGAGACGCCACACCCATCTCAGGCATAGTGGTGAAGGAGAGCGAGATGCCACCCAACTACAGAGAGAGCAGTGTTCTCAGAGGAGAGGCAGATTACCCCAAAAGCAGGAAGGTGCCATTCAGAGAAGCTGAACACATGAGGGCTCACATTTCAGAGGGCAGAGCGAAAAGATTTATAGATTTGGGAAAAGGTGGGAAATGGGGCTCATTTGATGAATTCACAAGGTTTTATTACGACACGATCCTGGGTGATGTGGGAGGACTGGGGAGCCTGGGGTCTTGTGACTGGGAGGGGCAGCGAGAAAGGAAGGAAGCTGCAGGTCTGAGGTCCCAGCATTGGCTGTGGGGGGTGGGGTGGAGAAGGGATCAGGAGTCTTTACAGGAGCAAGTGGAGATCTGGGGTCTCGCTTATTCCTGCCCATGGTGTTGGGAGCTGGCAGGGCTGGTTTGATGGAAGATCTGAGTACCCCCCCTGCTCCTGCTAAGGAGATGTGGAAGCTGTGTGAGGGGGTGGCAATAAATGGATAAAAATTATAAAAATCCATCCTAAAGGATGAAGACAGAGCTCTGTAAACGTCTTAAAGCTAGGTAACAACTGGGTGACTTTGATGGACCAGAGAAAGGTGGGGGTGGGAGAAATAAAAAGCCAGTCAGTCATTTTTTACCTTAAAAACCCAGAGAACCTTAGAAATTGGAGGCGTGGGTAGCTCCCGGCGCAGACTACAAGTGGGGGGCTGGGTTTGAGAAGCAGTCTGGCTCCTAGCTTCTCTGCCTCTCATGAGATACAGCAAGCGGGTCAGCTGCCCACATCCTTTCTCCTTTTACTCTTCATGCCCTGCAGACAACCTGCAGGTTAGTCTCCAACAAGGGTGAGTCACAGAGATGTCCACTTAGGGCACCAGGCTTAGGGCACCAGGTGCCACAGAAAGGGAAAGTGTATTCCACCTGGGGTCCCAGGGGGCGAAAACAGATGGTGGGCAGAGAGGCCCCTGTGCTTCGCTAAGGTTGGTGCCTGTAACCATCCCCCAAAGACAATGAAAAGAGTCTTTTTGGAGAAACTGAGCTTTCAAAGAGAAGAGAATATGCAGCCATGCTTGTCTTAGTCCACTTGGGCTGCTATAACAAAAATACCATAGGCTTGATATGCAACATGTATTTCTTACAGTTCTGGAGTCCAGGAAGTCCAAGGCCAAGTTGCTGGCAGATTCTGTGTCTGGGGGAAACTTCTTGGTTCATATAGGGCTGTCTACTTGCTGTGTCCTCACAAGGTAGAAGGAGCCAGAGAACTCTCTGGGGTTGTTTTATAAAGATACCAATCCCAGTAGTGAGGGTTTCTCCGTCATAAGCTAGTCACCTCCAAGGCTCCCCTACAAATACCATCATCTGGTGGGGGGGGGCAGTTAGGATTTCAACATAGAAATGGAGGGGCAGGGGCATAAAAGGCTGTAACAACGAGACTTGCCAAATCAATGCAGTCCATAAATCTCTGTAACACACACTGAGCATCCAAGCTTTTAACTACTGACGGGCTGCCAAGAAGCAGCAGAGGTTTCCAGAAAGTTCTGAGAAATGACAGAAGTTAGTGAAAGAAGACAGAAGATACAAAAAGGTATCTGGAGGAAACAAAATACGCAAGGCTTACAAAAAACCCTCAAAAGTTAAAACTTTAATATTTCCCAAGGAAAAAAAAACACCCCCCCCAAGAAACATGTATGCTATAAAGGAATATTCAGAGAACAAATGGACCATTTTAGAAATTTTAAGATGTGATAGCATAAATAATAAATCTTCTAAAAGAAGAACTGGAATGTAACTTTGAGGAACTTTCCCAGAAAGTAGGAATAAAGACAACTAGATGAGAAACAGGAGAGAAGTGAAAGAGGCTCAGTCTGGAAAGTCTGACATTGAGAGAGTGTCAGAGAGACAAGAGACCTGCAAGGGGCAGTGCCTGGGGTCAGACCAGGGTGGTCTTGGTTGTAAAGCCCCCAGCCCAGCTTGCGACGGGAAAAGCCACTCCTCTCCAGAGCCTGCAGCCATCATGGTGGCAGTAAGGGCAGCACGGGGGGTGCACAGTGACATGGTGACAAAGGGGTGGCTAAACTTGGCAGAGCAGTAATGACATTGGACTCCTCCCCGCCCCGCCATGTGTAAAAATGCCCAGAGGTGTTGTTGAGAAGGGACGATAAAGGAGAACAATCCAGGAGGTGGGGACCAAAGGCAGGATGCTGGTTAGATGATTGGCAGACTGGCCTGGGTACAAGTGCCAGGTGGTGGGGATTTGCAAAGAGGGAGGAAGAGGCAGAAACGACAGAGAAGAACAGAACAGAGTCTGGCAGAGCATGGCTGAACAAATGAGGGATAAAGAGAGAAATATTGGGGGTCATTGGGGTCTTGGCTACAGATGGGAGGGAGAGGGGGCAGGGGAGAAGGGGGTGAGAAGGATGGAAGCAGAGGGATGAGGAGGAGGGCTAGTGGAGGAGGCGGTGGAGGGAGGAGTCACAGTGGCCCACAATGCTGGCTCAGGTGGGGGACAGCTGCTGCACCGGCCTTCGGCTCCTTGGCCCGGATGCCAACTGCGTGTGAGCAACCAGTGGGCCTGACCTTGGGAGGAGAATAGGCTGGGAAATCCTCAGCACTGGAGTGAAGGGTGTAGCCAAGGGCGTTGGGTCAAGTTCTGGGGGATTTATGCCTTTTCTTTGCAGAGAGCATGGGGTTCAGAGGCCATGGAGGAGCTCTTCGGGGGCCTGGGGGAGTTTGGCCATCCTTCTTGGACCCCAAGGCTTGGTGTCTGGGCTGAGCTGGGCGCATCAGAGACCTCCCTCTGTGTTGTACGTGTGGACTCCTTGAGGCTCTGAGATAGGGGTGAGGGGGGAGAAATACAGGAAGTGACTCAAATCCACTCTTTGACCCTATTGCCCTATCCCCACAACCCGTCCCTCCTCTGCTTGCTTGGTCCCTGTCTCAGGATCCTCTTGTCTCGCCCTGTCCCGGCACCTTTCCCCCAGCTCCACCCACCTTCCCCCTAGTGCATTCCCTCCTCCCCAGGGTGTGCCTCTCCCTTCTGTGCACACCCTCTCTCCCTCACCACTTGGGAAGGGGCTGTGCTCTGGGATGGTGACTCTGGGTAGGCCTTCTGGAAGGGCAGGTGGTGGGAGGGACTTTGTGGTTGTACAGGTCAGTGGTACGGGAGGAGGGATGAATCAGTGGGAGAGAGGCAGGGGAAGGGAAGGAGGAGAAGAAGAGTCAAGGAGAAAACAGACGGAAAAATGTGGACAAGACATCTAAGTTTGAAGAAGACAAAGGTGAGCCTTATAGTGAGCATGCACAATGGATGGACCCGTGAGGGGCTCCTGTGGACAGCTCTGTTGGGTATAACTTGTCCTGCCTCTGTGTTTAGTGGCTGATTCCCTGTCTGACTCTCTGTCCAGGGACAGAAGCTGTTCCCTGCCCCATTTTCCCCTAAGCCCAACCCAAACCCACTCACCGGACAAGCAGGGCCAATAGCACCAGGCTCTTGGCCACAAGGAAGGCACAGAGCACGGGCACCAGAGCGCTGGGGGCTGCAGAGTGGAGGGTGGAGTTTTGTGGCCTGGACAACAGCAGACAAAAAGGGGAGGAGGGGTTGGGGTGACAGCTGTCACCTGTGGGCCCCTGAGCCAGGGCTGTTGGGGTGAGGCCCCACCCTGAACTCACTGTGAAGGGGTGATGGTGGTAGAGGAAGCTGTGGTGGGAAAAGAGCTCTGGGTCTGTGATGAGACCAGTTCACTGGAAGCCTGGGTGGCCTGCATGGAGGTAGGAGCTGTCAGGGAAAGAGAAAGAACCCTAGTTAACTGGTGGGACAGCACTTCTGTTGTAGCTGGCAGGAAAGCTGGAGCAGGGACTTGGGCTGGACCTGGAGCAGAAGCCCATTCAACCCCAGGGGAAAAATACAATTTGTGAGGGTGGGACTAGGTTGTGAAGTCCTGTGGCTGAAGAGGAGACAGACACGCAGCTCAGGTTCTATCCAGTTCTTTGGAGGTGTTCCTGGGTCCGGGAAGAGCACTGGAAGAGGAGTCAGGAGGCCTGGTCTTCCCTCCAAGCATTTCTACATGTCTGGGAGGGCATTGTCTACCTCTCAGGCTCCCTGAGTGTAGAAACAGTCACTGTCTGTAAGCGGCTCTTGTCTCTGGCATCCGTTCTCTTTCTCATACTTCTGGGGCTGTTAGGGGAAGGGGGTCCCTCGTGGGGAATTTTAAGGCTGCTTCTTCCAATTCTGTCCTTCCTGGTTATGCAGCAGAACCCTAGGTCCCTTTGCAGGCCCCACTGCCTCAATGGCCTGGGTAAATACCTTTTAGGGGACCCCCTCTTGATTTCGAAACGTTGTGAGTTACCTGTTCCCCATCCCCACTGCCCTGCCTTCCCAGAAAGACCCCACACCTACAAATGCTACGAGCTCTTGAAGGAAGCTGGAGGAAGGTCATCTCTGGAAGGGTGATGGGGGTTATTAAGGAGAAAGAGGAAACAATGACTACTGGGGGTGGGTGAGGCCCAGGAGGGAAACAGAAGGAGGGTCAGCCCCAATGTTGAGACCCAGGGACTCTCAGTGTTCTCAGCTAGGTCTGCACACCCACCCAAGGTCCATGAGGGGAGCAGTCCCCCCCAAGCTGAGGAAAAGAGAGAGGAAGAGGCATGCAGGAGTGGGTACCTGATGCTGAGACACCCGATGGCCAGGAACTTCCCTGGAGAGAATCCTGGGCCAATGGACATATGGACATGACCCTGTCCCACAAAGGCACTCTCTGAGGCTGCCCGGAATGATGACCAGGAGCGACCCATACATCCAACTTGGAAGAGGTTGTCAGGACACTCGAGGAAAATTCTAGTCCTGAGCTACAATGTGTGATCTATGGGCTGATGCTGGTCCACAAATTATTTATAGCATGCCTGCACAAGGTAAATATAGAAATCGGGAGTAAGGATCTTAAAATTTGTACATCACTTTGCTGTTACCTCAAGGTCCAAGCATGTGATTTGTAAACTGATCTGGTTGACACAGGATACAGACCAGTTTGGGTGTTGTTAAACTGTCACGGAGGGCTCCATATGGCACAAGCTGCATGAAAGCATCAGAACGGGACCACGATACCTGGAGATTAGTTGGTCGACTATAACCCAAAGGTGTATAAACACTTGAAAAGAATCATTTACATAATTGGTAAAAATTTCAATCTATCTTTTAAAAAAATTATAGAGTTTGACATGATTGGCTAATGTAGAGTAGTGATTAGCTCATTCAAGTACTAATTATCAGCAAAACAAAAGTCACTGAGGTTTCTTGTTGGGAAAAGCCATCTCTTTTCTGAACGTAGCGGTAGTAATAAACCAAACGGCGATAGTGGAACGGATTTCAAAGATACTTTCCCTTCTGAAGTTATTAAGGGTTTGCATTGGTTTTATTTGAAAATGTAATCCTTCACTGTGGTAGGCAGAGCAATGTCCCTGTCCCTGTCACAGGAACCTGTGAATGTCACCTAATATGGCCAAAGGGACTTTTAGAGAGGATTAAGGTTAAAGATCTTGAGGGGGAGAGATATTCCAGGTGGGTCCAATCTAATGATTAGTATTTAAAAGTAGAGAATGAGGGTGCCTGAGTGGCTCAGTCAGTGTAGCATCTGCCTTCAGTTTAGATCACGATCCTGGGGTCCTGGGATTGAGCCCCACGTTGCCCTCCCTGCTCAGTGGGGACTCTGGTTCTCCCTTGGCTGCTCCCCCTACTTGTGCTCTCTCTATCAAATAAATAAAGTCTTAAAAAATAAAATAAAAGCAGAGAATGTTTCCTAGCTGTAATCAGAGAGAAATGCAGCTCAGAAAGGGCTTCTGGCTTTGAGGACATAGGAAGAGGACCACAAGCCAAGGAATGTGGCGGCCTCTAGAAGCTGGGAAAGCTCTTAGTACATAGACCACAAGAAAACAGGACTTCGGTCCTACAGCTACAAGGAACGAAATTCTGCACAAGACCTGAATGAGCAAGAAGTGGATTCTAACAGCCTTCAGAAAGGAGAACAGCACCCTACTGACGCCTTGATTTTAGCCCAGTGAGACCCATTCCAGACTTCTGATCTATAGAGCTGTAAAACTATAAATTTGCATGGCTTTAAGTCACTACATTTGTGGAGATCTGTTATGCCAGCAATGGGAAACTATGGCACTCATACATAGTATGAGTTTTATAGCTACAATTAATGGTGAAGTACTAAAACCCAGTGAGTTTGTTGTGGAGAGGTCCTGGCTAATGGAAAAATACATCATGAAAACAAGTGACATTTACACATAAAACACAAAACCAAAAGTTCAAAATGAACTATTTTTTTTTTAAAAAAAGAGTATTGAATTACAAAGTTCTTAGAAGCAGTCAGTATTCACATACAAACTCTAGTGTTCTGTGGGCTTCTTGAAAAGTAACAGCTTTGTGTTCCTGAGACAGAATATCTATCTACAGTTGTCAAAACCTCCTTGAAAGATTGTACAAGAGGTGTTTGCCCCTCTTGTACTGAGTTAGTCTGTGGCAAAGAAGGGAGCTTAAATATCCCCTTCTATTGACACAGTAGCTCCAGGTAGTCAGGAACTGGCAAATGAGAAGGAAGACCAACTCCATAACAAATCAAGCTAGCAAAGTATTTTTTCACGGCAGCTTGAGAAATGCACACATATTGCAAACATAGCTATTCCTTTCACTCTGTGTGCAATTTGAACAGGATGATAGGGAGGTATTCTTATGCCTCGTTTTGCTTCATTGTCAAAAAACACAACTAACCCTGAACTGAACAGAACCACGAAGATCAGTGGTGTGGGGTCCCAGTTCCATGTAGGAATATGTTCTGATGGCTGTGGCTGCTCCTTCCAAGCCTTGCTATGAAGAGGTACCAGCTAGACTGCACCACGGACTTACCAAAGTGATCAAAATTGTGAATTACATAAAGATGAATGTGTTGAATTTGAAATCATTCTCTTTATCGTGTGATAATGTGGAAACACTGCATGGTTGTTACTGCATGCCAAGTTACCATGATTACCCAGTGGGAGAGCTCCCTTGAGAATGTTTGATCTACAAAAAGGACTCTTAATGTTTGGCAAGATGGAAACCAAGTTATTACTAACTTTTTAAAGATGTGAATCACGGAGTCAGCCTTGTTTATATTACAGCCTTGAGGTTATCCCATGCAAGAGAAGAGCACAACATATTTTTCAATGGCAAATAAAATCTAAGGGTGAAAACAAAAGAGGCTTAGAAGAAGTTTCCATAGGTTGCATGTTCTAATTTGGTAACAGTTATCAACAAAACAGGTGATGATCTTAATATTGCATATCTGCAAAAGTACTTATAGAAAAACCTTAATACTTTGATAGAATATTATGAATTTCATTTTCTGCCAAAAGAAGATATGTGATAGGAATTTCATAGATTCAGAATCCATTTTTTCATCAAAAGATATTTTAAATATAAACTACCTTTATAAGATAAATTTTGGAACTAGATGAAGGATTAAGGATGCATTTTGAAAATACAGTATCACTCACTCCCTTTTGTAGAAATTAAACCTAAAAATATTGAGCTTGTGGAAATTGATATAAAATTCCTTCTTGGATTTCTGTCAACATAACTGTGAGACCAGTTTTCTATTATAAGTGTTACTAAAACAAAGCATTAAAACAATTTTTAAGGTATTTTCTCTGAAGAGTTATGACGTCTTAATGCTATTCAGATTAGGTAAGTTAAGCAAGAAGAATGCTCACTTGTCACATTAAAATCCTTAAATGTGGATATACAGGGTGTTTGTTCAAAGTGTGGATGGCACTTAATATGGGAAATTGATACTTTACTTCTAAGTTTCTGCTCAGTTATGATTGAGGCACTTTGGTGTTTCAGCTCTAATGGTAAGCAACTATATCCATCACCCACATGCATACTTGCAATGAACCAGAGTACTGTTTTTATAACTGAACTTTTTTCCTTATGTATGTTCTGATTGTCTTTGTTGAAATGTAATTTTATGTCTGTAAAATTGAATAAGCATTTTGGGCTAGTACTTTGTTTTGTATTTTTCTCATTTTATTTTTCTAGTAATTAATTTTTATTGTATTTTATTTTAAAAAAGTCATTGATGGATTGGAGATGTTTTGAAAAGGTCCTCCACCACTACTAGTCTGCTTGGGCTGCTATAACAAAGTGCCACAGATGGGGTGGCTTAGAAACAACAGAAATTTATTTCTTCAGTTCTGGAAGCTAGAAGTCTGAGATTAGGGTACTGTGGGGTTCTGGTGAATTCTCTACCTAGGTTGTCTTTCTGCATGATGGAAAGAGGAGGAGGGAGCTCACTGGAGATCCCTTTTGGAAGGGCACTAATTCCTCTCATAGGGGCCCCACCCTCATGACCTCATCACCTCCCTGTGGCCCCACCTCCAAATACCATCACTTTGGGGGTTAGGATTTCAAACTTGATTTTGTGGGAGACATAAACATTCAGTCCACTGTAAGCACAGATACTCTGAGAAGATCTGATTCAGACTCAGGTTGGCACACTTGTTTGTAAAGGGCCAGAGAGTGATTACTTCAGGCTTGTGGGCCATATGGCTTCTGTCAGAACTATTCAACTTTGCTCCTGTAGCATGAAAACAGTCTTAGATAATAGGTAAACAAATGAGCATGGCTCTGTTCCCAAAAAAACTTTCATTTATGGACACCGGAATTTGAATTTCCTATAATTCTCATGTCACAAAATACTATGTTTCTTTTACTTTTTCCCTACCATCTAAAAACCATCCTTGGCTCTCAGACTAGTCTGCTGATGACTGATCCAGGCCAGGAAGAATGGACAGACCAATATTCTATCAACATAGTGGGGGGTGGTTTGTGGCCAGTGGCCAGACATTTACTGAGTACCTACTACGTTCCAGGTACAGGTGCCTTCTCTAAAAATGCTGGGAAGTCTTGGACTCCCCTGTGGCCAGGTCATAGGAGCTCAGGCTGGTCAGCATGCTCAAATGATCTGTTTGAGCACCTTTAGGAAGCTTGTAAATCATCAAGATGGACTGTGAATGCGGTGGGTTCATGTGTGTGCACCTGTTTCCAACAGCCTTCCCAGGAGGACTGGATGGGGGAAGGGTGGCCTGGCTTCTATGACTAGGAAACTTGGGAGGGAGCTAGGGGACCCCATGGGAAAGGGCTTACCTGGAGACACTGCCAGATAGAATCTTACAGACTTAGAGACAGAGTTGCTGGAAGCATGGTAGATTCTACACCAGTAGTATCCCGAGTCTTCCTCCTTCAGACCAATCATGGTGACGATGAAGAGGCCGGTGCTAGGGTTGTCCCAGATTGAGAATCGAGAGGCTTGAACCAGCTTGTGGGGACTGGAGCTGCTGACTAACCTGGTGCACTTGAACGGCGACACCTCCTTACACCAGCCCTTCCTTTGGTAGGGCCAGCCTTTGGGGGGGTACCGGCATGTCACTGAAAGTGTCTGCCCTGCCACTCGATGAAGATGCTGAGCCTCTGGTAGTGCCCATGAACCTGAAGAGAGGGCTGCAAGTCAGGGCCACACCAGGACCAGCTCCACCAGCAGTCATAGAGCATTTGCTCCATGTCCCACTGTCCCATAGTCCCTATAGCATACTCTCCTTTCCACCCCATGCTATTCCCTTCCTCCTTACCTGGGATCAGCAGTGGCAGCAGCAGCAGTGGCAGGAGCGAGGCTTTCCAGACCATCCAGTCCTTTCCCTGTGTGCTGGCAGCAGGGGACATAGGGGACACAGGGGAAAGGGAACCGGGAGCTGGTCTGACTCTGCTCGGCTCTTCCAGCCTTCTAAGATGAACAAAATGGGAAAGGCCAAGGCCAGCCTGGGGAGTGGGAGACTTGGGGAGGGTTGGCCACGGGCAGAGGGAAGCGGGGACCTCCAGGGACAAGCGTGAGTCTGGATGTGGAGGCAACAGCCCTGCTTGGCGCATAGATCCTGGGTCTTCCCTTCTGCCTTGGGGGAGGAGCTGGGATGGCCAGGAGGAAGCTGTGGTCAAATAACAGGCTGCCCACCGGCCTTTCTCTCTGCACTGCCTCTTCTTTGCAGGACCCGGACTTTGCCCCCTGCTCCAGGGAAAGCCACGCTGAAGGTGAGTGTCAAGCTCAGGAGCACTTAGAGGTCTGAGCAAGAACTCCAAACCTCACTGCCCCTAGGAGTGGTCAGAAACCTCACGCTTAGTCCTGCCTCGTAAGTCAGTGACGTGTTTCCACCCTGGGAGGTTTTATGGGTGCTGGAGGAGAGAAGAGAACAGGTGGAGTTTCAGTACCAGTAAGAAAGTGTAGGGAGTGTTCCTCGCAAAGGCGGGGAAAGTGGGGCTGGTGGCAAAAAATGGGTCAATGGGAGGGTGCGGTGGGTGGAGCACAGGAGCCTGGACCACCGATCACCTCTAAATCCTCAATCCTACCACCTGTGAGCACTAGCGCTCTAGTTGCATAACTGATACATAAACACATGCAGGACTCCAGCATCTATTTAGTGAATGTTAGCACTTTAAAAAAATGATGCGACTTACAAAGATATTTTATATGAAGCAAACAAACAAATGTTAGAAAGAATGAGAGAGAGAGAGAGAGAGAGAGAGAGAGAGAGAAGAGGACTCCTGGCCTTGGGCTAACATGTAATTCACATGCGGCCACCAAGGGCTCTGACAGGCTGGCCCCTGCCCCAGGGAGTTCTGCACAGAGCTCAAGATTGAAGAGGAACTTTGAATCTATTGAGGGTATTGGTTGCAGGTCCCCTGTTGCCCCCCACCCCCCAGACTCCTGCTCCCCACTCCACCTGGGTGCAGAGCCCTGCTCCTTGCAGTGGCAATGAGCAGAGACTAGGGATAAGGGCAAAGGGACAGACAAGAAGAGGATGGGCACAGGAGGTCATGGGCTCTCTTGCCTAGGAACTAGGTGTATTCACGTATGCGCTCTCCTAATGAATCCCACAGTAGGTTTGGGAGGAAGGTGTTGCTTTTTATTTTTTTTCCCCTCCCACACGGGGGAACTGAGGCCCAGATCTGTTAGTGATCTACTCAAAGTCACACGGTAACATGAAGATGTAACCAGACCAGCTTCCTGACCTCTGATGAGGCCATTCTGCCAAAGCCTGGCCCACAGACAAGGCAGGAAACCAAACTACACTGGTTTGGTTGCTGCAGAGGCGAGCTCCTAGCAGTTTGTTTCCTGGCCTTGAGCCGGACTCTGTCTGTGTTTCCTCTCCGAACCTAATCACAGACAAAATGCAGGGGGTGGGGGGCACCCTTCTGAGGGGGAGGGAAGAGACTCTGGCTCCGGCTGACATAAATGTGTGAGGGTGTGCAGCAAATGTTTCCCACGCTGATTTCCTCTTTGTCTGGTTGTTGCTGACCACTGGGAAGGGACACCTCCTCCCTGCAGCTCCGCAAGATCACTCTTGGCCCACATTCCACTATCTCGATGTCCCTCCTGCTTGGAGTTGGCTCTGAGTTGTTCTCTGCTGAGTCAAAATGGGTCTGTGGTGCCCAGGGTACAGGAAGTTTTTGAGCAAACTCCTAAACCTCTAAAAGTCTGAGTTTCCTCCTTTCTTAAATAGATAATAATGGATCATTAATATGATTATTCTGGGAATAAATGAGTAAACCCTTCCAAACATTCACAGGAGTGCCTGTTACATGGTATCTCTTCAATGAATGTCTCTCATCGTTAAGAATCAACATCCACAATATCATGTGTACTTGACTTCTAATTATATATGTAGACATGGAATAGCAGTACAGCAAACTTCTCAAAGGAAATAAAAATAGAAGTTATGTCATTTAGAGTAGAACTTTCTAATCATGGCCCTGGTGCCAGAAACTATGTAGGGAAAAATGCTCAGTCGTTTTATATACAGATTAATATTTGGGCACGATAAAAAGATATGATAAAAAAGTTTAAAAGCAAACCACAGCTGCAAATTAAGGTTTCCTTCCTATTTGGCAGTTATTCTATTTCATATAAAAAAACAAGTCTTTTAAATAATAAGAGAAAATGAATATTTCAATAGGAAAAGGGAGTGGGATTATGAACAGGTACTTTTCTACAGAAGAAATACAAATGAATAATTTTAAGGAAAACACATCCAAAGTGGATATTTTCAAAATAAATACAAAACCACTCTTCTCATCAGATTGACGAAAGTTAAGAGAAAATGATGATAACCAGGATTGGGGAGATTTTAGGGAAAGACAATCACATATTCTGCTCAGTAAACATATTGATAACTGCCTTTCTGAAAGAGTGTAGTCAGATTAATCCAAATCTGCTTTAAAAAAGCAATCACCTTTGACTCAGGAGTTCTAAATATAGGAATTGAAAAAGGGTATGGTGGCTTTTGCAGTATTATGTGTTTTAAAATTTCATCAGAATCACACATATACATATTTTCAAAACTTGTAGCTCCAAAAATTGTACGTTATAATGTCACATTAATAAAAAAGTAGCAGTTCTATGCCTCAACATTCTACACCCCAGCTCTCTTTCTCCCTAGGGAGTCACTTTTTTTTTTTAAAGATTTACTTATTTATTTGACAGAGAGAGAGAAAGCAAGCATGTGTGGGCTTGAGGGGGGTATAGAGGTAGAGGGAGAGAATCTCAAGCAGACTCCCCACTGAGTGCAAAGCTGGCTGTGCAATCCCACTACCCTGAGCCTAAATCAAGAGTAGGATGCTCAACTGACTGAGTCAACCAGCAGCCCCTCTAGGAGGGAGTTTTTATACTTATTGTGGATTTTTTATACTTATTGTGATACCAATATTTCTCTATTAGATGTGTAGGTATTATCCATGAAATGTGCCCTATGGAAGATGAAGTTTTCTCTCTTTCCCATCATGCTCTTGCCTATCCCTTCCTCCACCTTTATTCTCCCAACAGTCAAATAGAGTTACTGATAAAATTAATTTTTAGATTTTATACTTCCTGCCATGTATATGTATTTTCCATAGTCCAGTCATGTCGTTCATAATGATTACATTTCCTTTGTGGTACAGCTTTACATTTTTCACGAAGTTATTAATTGCCTTAATTTTAAAATTTATTTTATATTCTAGGCACCATCATTAATTCATCCTTAAACTCTATCCCCAAATGTAAAATTCACCTTAGTATGTTTGAACCTATCAGTTCATCAGCTGGCTTTGTTCCTCTAGCCCATCCCCAGATGGTCTAATGTCTTCCTGCCCCAGTCTGGACTAGCTTCCCCCTAGGCTTTTAGCACAGTTGCCTCCCTGACATATCCCTTGGCCTTTTCCTTGGGAATGCCCTTGGGAATGCCCTTGGCCCCATCCAGTGTTGAAAGTGCTCTCTCTTTCTCAGCCCCATGTCTAATTCTTTCTTTGTTTGCTCTCTTTTTTTAGGGTAAAGTTTGGCAAACTACAGCCTTTGAGTGAAATCTAACTCATCACCTGAATTTGTAAGTAAAGTAAATGCAGACATGCCCCTTCATCTATGTGTTATCTAGGGAACCTGTCATGCTGTAATGACAGCTGACGAATTATGACAGAAATCCTCTGGTCCATAAGTACAGGATATTTACAATGTGGCCCTCAACAGCAAATGTTTGCTGACTTGAGAGATGGAAGATGACAAAGAATGGAGAAGCAGCCACTGGGGAAATGGTGTCTCTGAAGGAGAGGCCAGAAGAATGAGAACACAAGGAATAAATGTAGGCTTAGTGGGAGAATTTCTTAAGTGCTGGATAACAAATGTGATTCTCTGTTAATAATTGCTAGAAGAGGTACAAACTATCTTACAGCATGGGCCAGATTTTGCTGGAGTAAGAAACAACCCCAGTTCAGTGGGTTCACACAAAAAATGTTTTTCCTTGCTCCTGTGAAGCCCATGTGCCCAGATGACTGTCCAGGGTGGGAGTCCGTTGTGGGTTGGTTCAGCATCTGAGGTACATTGACTTTGTGGATGTGCACATCAACATGTGCTGCTCTGGTCATCAAGACAGGGAAGAGAGTGGTGGAAAGTGGAGTTCTAGCTCTTCAATGGCTCTGCGGGAAGTGAGACACATCACTTCCACACATTGCACTAGCCAGACAGGTTGCCAAGGAGCTGCAAAATGTGAACCTTCCATTTCTCAAGGGGGAAACCAAATACTGGTCAGCAATCAGATGCCTGTCATATTTCTGTAAGAAAAATCCTGCAAGCTTCAGAGCTAGAAGGAAGAGAAAGTTACTTCCGGAGGAATGAAAAACTAGTTTCATTGATTTCAGAGCTTCCTGTTGCAACACCAGATGTCAGAAGACAAGGAATTGGTTTCTGTTGAGAACAAAGGGAAGCTTTGTCACTCATGACTTTTATGTCTCTCCTGACTGTGTGGGGAAAACCAGACGGTGTTACACATGGTGATAACCAACATCCTTCTTGTAAAAAAGTGATTTGAATATTGGCTTCAGGTCACTGATAGTTAATTTTTAAAAAAGAGCCAACAAATGGTGGTGGGAAGCACTGAGACAAATCCAAAGAAAGAAAGGTTTAAATAATTATGGCATCCTGGTGATAAAGCTGACCAAAAATGATGTCATTGTAAAATCATATTTTGTAATCGCTTGTTTTTTGTGAATATACGTGCAATTAATTTTTGTATGTAGATCTTACATCTAGCTAAGTTAATAATTTATTATTTCTAATTATTTGATTTACATCAGTGTAATTAAGTGTAAATTTAAAATATGCATATCGCATTAAATATTTTTTAAGAATATATTTACATTTAAGTGTGTGTGTGTGTATATATATATGCATATATACATATATATATATATATAAAACAGAACATAAGCACATAGTGAAAAACAAGACTGTCTATCCAGAAAGGTGAAAAAATTTAAATATGATGAAATGAATAAATATGCTTTTGGAAAAAGATTTTTAAAAGGAAATACTTCTATGTGCCTTAGCAATGACAAACTAGTTGAAGTCACTAATATGAAATGTGCTGGGGTTCCTGACTGGCTCAGTTGGTGGAGCATGTGCAACTCTGGATCTTGGGATCATGAGTTTGAGTCCCATGTTGGGTGTAGAGATTACTTAAAAATAAATCTTTAAAAAAAAACTTAAAAAACACCAGATATGAAATCTATTAGAAAACATATGAATGAACGAATGAATGAATGAATGAATGAATGAATGCAATTCTATAATCACAAAAAGTAAAAATCCTGATTGGAGGACATACTAGTTTCCTAGGGCTACTGTTGTGAATCACCACAAACTGGTTACTTAAGGGAAATGGAGACAGGAAGTCTGACATCAAGGTGTTGTTAGGGCCACATTCCCTCCAGAGGTTTTAGGGAAGGATCCTTCCTTGTTTCTTTCAGCTGCTGCTGGCTGTTGGCATTCTTCCACAGGTGGTTCCATCATTCCCATCTCTGCCTCCATAGTCACATTGCTTGCTCTGTGTGAAACCCTATCTAATTGCCTCGGCCTCTCTCTCCTATAAGGAGGCAGGTGGTTGCATTCAAGACCCACAAGAGAATCCAAGATAAAAGCCATTTCTCAAGATCTTTAATTATCACATATTTTGCAATATAGAAGGGCAATACTCATAGGTTCTAAGGGATGAGGAAGGGGGCCATCTCTTCTGCCTTCCAGAAATAAATTTCTTTTTCTTTTTCTTTTTTTTTTTTTAGAGGAAAGTGTAAGTTAGAACTAGGTCAAGATTTGAAATCATCAGCTGGACAGCTAACCATGGACAATACTTGAATGGGTGTTTAAAAATCTACCTAGGAATCAGCCTAGGTGCTGATTTAGGTGTGAGTCCCAACATATTTGCAAGAGACGAATGGTGCTCATCAAATCTGAGCTATTACAAAGGAGCAAAAAAGTGAAATGCTTCCTGGCAGGTTATAACAAGATAAAGAGAAAGCTTAAATTCTTGTTAAAGCTTGACCAAAAAAAAAAAAAAAGGGTTAAAATAAAAAGATGTGTATAGCAAATTAGAAGAGTATATGGAAAGAATAATATATCATGACTAAATCACTTGTATTATGTGAATACAAATGTGTTTGGCTATCAAAGTTAGGTCAATGCTTGATTCTATTTGGTAAATCAAAGGAGAAAATTATATGAAGATATTGATCAATTGCAGAAAGGCATTTGATAAAATTCAACATCCATTCTAGACAAAAATTTTCCTGTTCTATAAATAGGAAATTGCTTTTCTAATAAAGAAATGACTTATTGAATTAATCAGCTAACATCACACTAGTGAGGAATCATGTTAAATGCTGGGATCAAGATAAAAATGCTCAATGACAAAAGTATTGTCGAAGTGTTTATGCACCAGCAAATGTAATTGCCCAGGAAAATAAAATTGGACGCATAAACTTTAAATAATAGGTCAAATTACTATGATTTTCTGGTTGTGTAGTTATGTACTTGAAAAACTCAAGGATACTAGCTGAAAAACCCATACAAACAAAAGGAGAGTTGTCAAAGAGAAACCAGAGCCTGGCAGTAGTTTAAGTGATAAAAAGATTTTTATTTAGGAACTACTGCAGTAAGGGGAAGAGAGACCTCAGTACAGAAGTGGGCTCAATTCGGAATATAGCACGGACCAGTGGGAATTTACGGCCAGGGAGCAGGTGGGGGTCAGTGGATGCAAAATTATTGAGAAGAAGTATCGGGATTAAGGAGCGCAAGGGCTGTTCTGGCTAAACCCACTCGACTTAACAGGATTTTTGATGAGGACTGGCCGGGGTGGCCAGACATCACTTAGAGGTGGCGGAGGATAAGGAACTCTGTCATATACTAATATTGAGGATATCCATGTCTTCACCTGATGGTGGGCTGCATCTCCTACACCTGAGCCCTGGGAGGACACAGAATTCATGCTGAGCTTTATAAGGAGCGTAGAACAGTATAAAGAGGAGGGTTCTTGCCAAAAACTGTACTTTACAAGGAAGTCCATCGATGGGCCTAGGAGAAGGTTCAGGAGCTTGACCAACATTTGATCAAGCAAAGACTATTTTCTCAGGGTTTGTTCATTCATTCACATGTACATGAGCCTACCATTCCAGTTGCAGGGAGTAGATTGAGACAGCATGCAGTCATGCAGCTTATACTCAGAGGAGAGTGTTTGGCGGGATGGAGAAAGTGGAGGGGAGAGAGAAAATTAATATACAAGTAAATAAATAGAAATAAAGTTATAGTAAGAGTAAGCACCATGCTGAAAATCATAAGATAGCCGATATTTAATTAAACATTTAAAATAATTAGCAATCTCTTACAACATCAGTAACCATTTCAGACACAGAAACATTTGGTAGAATTTGCCAGTGAGAGCATCTGGGTGTCTAGCTTCAAGAGAGGCTGAGAAATGGGTATTTAGTAAGACAAAATGCCACAAATATTTAAGAAAGAAACAATAAGTAAATAAATTTAAACTCTTTAAGAAAATAGACAACACATCCCAACTCATTTTATAAGGCCAGAGTTACTTTGATACAAAAAACAGAGAAGGAAATTAGAAGACAGAAAAATGACCAACCAGTCATTTTTCTGACCACGTGTATCCTGAGCAAAATATTAGCATACTGCGCTCGACAATATCTACAAAGGATAACATGCCCGGGTTTTGTGGCGCAGTGGCCTGGTGGTGTCTTGGGGGTGGTGGGGCTGGATGACAGCAGGTGGGGCACTGGCCCCTTGTGCAGGGACCAGAGGGGACCTCACACCTGAACAGATGGCAGCCTTAGGGGGCAAAGGAGGAAGAGAGAAAGGGAAAGCCCGACCTGGTAGGAAGCTAAACACGCCAGAGTGTCAGTCTCTTATTCTTCCAGCACCAGACTTGTCTTAATGGTTTCACTGACAAGGGATACATGCGCTTGTAATAAGGGCATGTTCATTTCTTTAAATGTCTGATCAAGGTGCCCCGCCCCCCCCCACATATTTTTAAACCATTATTGTGGTCAAGAAGGGAAAAAATAGAAAAATCCTTTTTTTTAAAGATTTAATTTATTTATTCATGAGGGACACACAGAGAGAAGCAGAGACACAGGCAGAGGGAGAAGCAGGCCCCATGCAGGGAGCCCGATGTAGGACTCAATCCCAGACCCCATGATCACGCCCTGTGCCAAAGGCAGACACTCAACCATTGAGCCACCCAGGCATCCCTCTTTTTTTTTTTTTTTAAGATTTTATTTATTTATTCATGAGAGACAGAGAGAGGTAGAGACACAGGCAGAGGGAGAAGCAGGCTCCCTGTGGGGAGCTTGTTGAGGGACTTGATCCCAGGACCCTAGGCTCATGACCTGAGCCAAAGCAGACACTCAACCACTGAGCCACTTAGGCGTCCCTAGAAAGTTTCTATAATTAAGAAAAAACCCTCAAAGTACTTGTACTTTCCTCTCTTGTAGAATATTGTAAAACTTTGATAAATATGACATTTGAATCAATGGAGTGAGAGTCTCATGTCTGTCCCAAATTTGTGCCAGACTGGAGTTATAAAAGGTTTTCAGACACATGATTTCCTTTGTTACCAAACCCTTCAGGCCTTTTGCTGTTTCTGGAATCCTTGCCTTCTCCTACTAGAAGACAAGAGTCATCCACCAGCCTCCCCTCATGTGGCATTTTCACCCGCAGGGTAGGCTGTACACCCTGTACCTGGCCCCTGGAGGAGATAGAATTAAAGCCGGGCTTTCAAAAATGTGGAGGAGTGATTGGTCTGATCCTGAGTGTGTATGCATGTGTGTGTGTGTGTGTGTGTGTGTGTGTGTATGTGTGTGTGTGTGTGTGTGTTTGGAGGCCAGGAGTGGTCAGAGCGGTTGGGAAAGAAATAGCTCAGATCCACTCAACTCTCAGACATCTGGCCCCAAACCTATGCAGGGGACCCAGACCAGAGAGCCCCAGGCAGGAAGACCCAGGGAAAGTGCACCTCAGGGAAGGCCATTAGAGGGGACTCATGGGTGGCTCAGTGGTTGAGCGTCTGCCTTTGGCTCAGGGCATGATCCCAGGGTCCTGGGATTGAGTCCCACTCTGGGCTCTCTGCAGGGAGCCTGCTTCTCCCTCCCCTTCTCCCTCTGCTTCTGTCTCTGCCTCTCGTGTCTCTCATGAACAAATAAATAAAATCTTTTAAAAAAAAGTGAACTAGAGTTATTGACCTTATGGGTTCAATGGGAGAAAAGGTATAATTTCCTATTTTATGGTCAGGGAAACGGAGTCCCCTCTGTCCCCACAGCTATGCTGATGAGAGGGAGGAGGAGGCAGGTAGAGCTGCCCTTCCTTACCCCTCCTGGGGCTACTGTGGTTTGAGCTTCTCCCAGTTTCTTCTCACGTCTTGAATCCTGGTTTGGAGGAAGAAGGCAGGTACTCCCTACAGGGTCAACAGAGTGGGATTCCAGAGGTACCAGGGACTACCCACAGCTATTTCCTTTACTAGGGCCACAGATGGTGCCATTCCCTGACGATGAACCCTAGTCCACACTTCCTGGCCTATCTCCCAGAGCCCGGTTCCCTTGGAGCCCTGTGACCCAGGCTTCTCTTGGGAGAGCCAAACCTCTGAAGAGGCGACCCTTCTCAGGACTGGGGACCAGAGACTGATTTTGGGTTCCAGCGTCTGCAGTTTCCATTCCTGGGGATGCCACTGAGCTCCGGCAGGTCTGAAGGCCCAGGTGCTGGGCACTGCCTGCACCTTTGGGGAGCCCAAGATCCCCAGCTCTGCTCGAGGGTGTTCACCCCACAGACACTTGTAGGGAGCCCACAGTGCAGGGAAAAGGCGACTCCACCCGCCAAGTGCTCCCTGTCTGCTGCGAAGGGAGGAACTCTGTCACACAGCAAAAAGCAGGTTAGAAGGACTGAGGACCAGAGGGAGGACAGTGTAGGAAGGAAAAAGGTGACCTTGGGAAGACTCGCGGAGAACGTCACACGGTAATGACGCTCTCCTGCCAGCAGGGGGCAGGGCAGTCCGTCCGTCCCAGGAGCGCTCTCCAGCCGACTGCAGAGGCATCAGGGGACAGGGCCTCGGTGCCCAGCCAGGCGACAACAGCCCACCTCCTGCTCCGCTCCCTGTCCTGCCCGAGGGCGGCACTGGCTGCAGAAGGAGCTCCGCGTGCCACCAATTCACCATTCACTGGGGAACCTTAAGGGAATCACCAAGGCTTCTCGTGCCTCAGTTTCTCCATGGTGAAATAGGGTTAGTGACCACTGCTTCACAAGGATTTTGTGGAAATTAAATGAGACCAGTGGTCCCCAGACCTGTCTGCACGCTGGGATCACATGGGGAGCGTCACCAGTACTGATGTCACACCACATCACTCTGGGCGAGGTTCTTCAGTCTGGGGGGTGGCTTAGGCCTTGATATATATATATTTTTTTCACAAGCCCCAGGTGATTCTAAGGTGCAGACAAGCTTGGGAATTCCAGAGTTCAATACTCTTGTGACCAGGCTTTGTAAAGTCTCAGTTGCAAACCTGTGTTTGCTCTTTTCCTGAAAGTCCCTTTCCTTCCTACTTCATTTCCAGAAAATTGAAATGACATCCCCTCTCTCCTTGTACCTCCCGCGTAACCTCTCAAAATGGAAAACACAGATTTCCCTCACAATCTGAACCCGAGCTACTCAAACATTCCCTCTTACCACCTGTGCAAAATTTGTCCACGATGCACTAATTACAAACCCAGTTGTGACAAACCTCCTGTACCAAGGGAGATGGTCAGGGTGCTGCTGTGAGTCTAGGAGGGAGTCGGGGGTCCCAGTGGTGTCTCCACTCTTCCCCCAAACGGAATCACCGCCAGAGGTGGATGGTTCAGGTGCCTGCGGGGCCCAACCAGCCCAGGTCCAACTTAGCTAGAATCCTTAGTAGCTGTAGCCCATTGTTGCATGTTTATTTACACCTTGTCTTCAATGTTCATGACAGTGCAGGAGGGAACTGTACTTTGTATCCAATATTGTGTGGAGCCCTAGTAACCTTCACACAAACCCACTCCCTATAGAGACCACTACAGGGGAAATAATGTGGGATTTGGCATTCAGGTGTTGAATACTGAGCTACACTTCTTGGAGCTGATGATAGGGGTGTGTGAAAGGGTGCAGGCACAACTGGGGAGCTTACCTTGGGGTTGGACAGCCCTGATGCATTATCCTATGGTTCCTATTTGTTGTAATGGGTCCAGGCTCATAGTGTACATCTTGAGGGAGAAGGGGGAAGCTATGAGAGTACATGTGATAGATGTGCCTGTGTCATTTCAACCATGTGCCTTCCAGGCCAGGGGCTCTCTGCTATCCCTGGGGATCACGGGTACTTAAAGGCTGGTCAGGCCTCAGAGTCCCTCCCTGCCTTGGGCCAGTTCTTCCCTGGCTTGTTGGAGGTGGGCAAAAAAAAAAAAAAAAGCCAGGCCTCTGAGAGGATGAAGTGAAAGGAACTGAGGTTGAGAGAAGTAGGGTAGCCTCTTATTTCCACCTAGCTTCCCCCCATAAGTGCTGGGTGGGGGGTGGGGTGGGCAGGGGGAGCCAAGGGCAATCACAGTGCCTGGACCATCTGGCTGAGCAGGATTGAAGCAGGGATGCCCCCAGCAGCTGGAGGTTCCCCTGGGGGGCCCCACCTTCCCACTGCCCACAGAATCCATGCTGCAGACCTCACACTTACTCAATCAAGTCCTTTCTTTTCTCCATCTTGCACTTGATGTGCTGGGGCATCTGGGCAGAGTTGGGCTTAGCTCCCGGGTCTCTCCATCCTATAACCACCCTGTATCCCTCATTCCAGGCACCCTCACACGGGCAGAGGGCAGTATGACCCAGGAGTCCCTCTACCTGCTGCTGGTCCTGCTGCTGCTGGCCTTGGATAAGGGGTAAGGGGAGGAGAGTGGCTCCAGGGAAACAGGGAAAGGGAGGGAGGGAGTTTGGAGGTGAGGTTGGGTGGGGGTGCAGTACACTATGGGATGGTGGGCCAGGGAGGGCTGGGGGGGTTTGGGGTCACGCTCCTAGTGTGGCATCTCCCGTTCCTTAGCCTGACCTGAGGACTTGTTTTCTGGGTCCTGGGAACAAACCCAGGAGAATGAGCCTGTGTGGGCAGCACAGGGCCAGGTAGTCTCTGTGAAATGCCCATCTGCTTCCCTGGCAGGTGAGTATAAGAACAAAACCTGGTGTAAGGAAACAAAACCAGGTTATTGTTTGAAGTTAGTCACCAGCACCAGATCCCAGGTAACGGCGCAAAGCCCTCCATATTTATCTGGGACAACCCTTCTGCTGGCTTCTTCATTGTCATCATAACAGAAATCAAGAAGATAAGTTCTGGAATCTACTGGTGTAGAATAGACAGAGGAGGGGAGCATCTATATTCTCAAAAATATCAGCCTGGTGGTGACTTCAAGTGAGTTCTTTGCAGAGGGAAGGGGCCCTCCTGGGTGTCTGGGGAAATGAAGCCACTTGCCTCCCTCCCTAACCTCCTTCACCCAATCCCACTACCTCCTTGCTTGCTCCCACACTGATGTGGGCAGTTAGATCCTGAGTTCTCATATTTGGGTCATCACCTCTATCCTTGAGTTTCCTATCCCTAAATGTATAAGCTAATTTGGGACCCAATGGGGGTAAATACCCAGTCCACATGATGGCTTAGACCCAACCTCATCCACTGACCCCCAGAACTGTCCACCCCATGTAGGGTATAGGGTGTCTGTGTGGGGCCCTGTGGCTGAGGTCACCCCCAGACTGAGCACGCAGGTTGTTCAGAACCTGGGTCTGAGGCAAGACCAGAAAGATCTTGAGACTTTGATGGTGAAAGGGCCAGACTTTTGGGACAAGTAGTCTGTGCCTTTTCCACAGGAGCACTGCTGACTCTCCCTGCCCTTGAGGATTTAGGGACCTAGTATCAGGCTTCTTTCTCACTCCAAGCCTCCCCCAGCCCCTGATTTTCTCTTCCTATCAGCTCTGGGAAGCTCCCTGCCTTGGACTCCAGTCAGTCCTGGCCTGAGGGACCCTGAGGCTGACCCTGGCCCCTCCCCCTCTTCCTCTCAGGCTTTGGGGGCTGGCCTCTCTCCCTCTGGGGAGTCTAGCCTGCCACTGCCTTCTCTGTTGTCATCAATCACACTTGCTTTTCCAGTGATAACCAGTTCAACCTTCATCAGTAGCTCTAAGCACTGGTAGGTCTGGGGTGTCGCCTAAAGAGGGGGGCTGGGAAGCTGCTGACTTGTGTGGGCTCTGGTTCAGGAGACCAGGGAGACAGAGATGTCTGAAAGGGGCCCTAAGGTCTCAGCTCAGTGCTGGACTAGGTTGGCAAGGGTGAAAGAGGGGCTCTCCCCCTCCCTCATCATGGAGCAGAAATAGTTATCAGGAATGCAAAAACTTCTATGAGTGCTGATTCACAGGCCAGAGAGATGAGATCTGTCCAGAGTCACTCAGCTACTTCAGGGCAGCAGTGGACTAGGATCAAGGCCTTATGTCTCTGGGTTTACTGCTCCTCTGGGGCTCAGACATTCTCCAGGGGCACCTCTGGGTAGTCCCGGCCCAGGTTTGCCTATTACAAACCTGGGGCGGGGGGTCTCTCCCTCTGCTTTTCTTCTGCTCCTATCCACTGGAGCTGTGGCCAGCCCTGAGAGTTGTGACCACACAAATGACAACTCTGATCATTTCTTTATTTTTCCCCTGGCCAACCTCTCCCTCCACCCCAGCTTCTTGGGTTCTCATGATTTTGTTCCGGATGGTCCCTGTGGCTGACCTCAGTGAGTTCAGGGTAGGTCTGGCCCATAAACAGACTCCAGCCCCATGCTGCGCTCAGGGGGTGCTCTCCCAGGCCTGGATCCTCCCCTCCTTTTTCCTGCTTTTCCCACAGTCTGCCAGACAGCGCTTTCATGATGCTGTTGTGTGCATTCCTTGAGACCAAGATCCTGGCTTTGACAGCCCTCCTCCTGTTTCTGACCTATAGAACGCAGGTGAGTGAGTGAAGGCCTGGAGTTACTTGGGGACCAAGGGAGCAGGGGAAAGTTTCTCTCCTGGGAGAGAGGCACTGCAGGACAGAAGCAGCCAGGAGTCACACAGGTGGCATTGTATCAATTATAACTAATCCCAATTTAAATATTCTTTACTTCGCCTGTTTCTGCACATGCATTTGGTGGATTTAAGCCAACATCTTCTTTGACATTCAAATTCATGTCCTTGGGTCATGTCCACCCACAGTAGCTGGGTTGTCCAGGTTTGAGGCCAGCCTCAGGTGTCCTCCCTTAACCCTCAGGTGTGCACACAGAGGTACGAGACACACGTGTGCATACACATTGGCATTCATTCCTTCTATCAGAGACCAGATCTACCTACCCTAAAGTCCCCTCTAAGGGTCCACCTAACCCTTGAGTGCTTAGCTCACACTCCAGAGCTCCCACTTCAGGACTTGGGGAGAAGGTGAGGACCTGATGAAGAGAGACTTCAGGAATGGAAAGGGGATGGGGCCGGAAGTGGGTCAGATGAAAGAGGTGTGGAACAGCCAATGAGTCTGCTTCTGAATCTCCTTCCCCACTTCTCAGGTCTCCACCAGTACAATGGGAGGAGCAGCAAAGACTGCCCCCAGCCCTAAGACCCCAGGGCCCTTGGGCATTCCCTGCTGAGCCTGGAGTCCCCCCATCTCCTCCTGCTCCTTCAGGACCACTGCGATCTGGGGCCTCCGAGAAAAGGTGTTCTTGTGCCTCTCTGGAAGACACTTCCCAGCACCTGAATCTACCGCGGTGGTGGCACCTCTCATCCCAGAGCTAAGGACCACCATGTTGCCTTCCCTGATGCCATATCCAAAAAGTGGGGACCCACCACATGGGAACTCTCTCTGTGCATCCAGGCCACCCCTCTCCTACCCTGTGGACCAAACCCAACTGGTAGGCATCCTCCCCCTACTCTGTGCCTCTCCTTTCATTCTCCAGGGTTTCCTGTTTCTCTTTGAAGCTCACAATTCAGCTGGTCTCCCAGTCACCAATACCCATTGCAGTTAGCTTTGGTTCCTCTTCCTCCCCATAAGGGAAATATCCTTTGTTCATACCATCTACAAATGTGATATTTGATATTTCCAAAAATGACACAAATTTTAAAAGTATGTGACAATGAAGGAAAATTTTTCCATTCTATATGCCAGATAAAAGAGTTAACAGCTTTAGGACTAAAATCTTTTTCTCTTAAATAAATAAGTATCAGACAAATGTTTCCATTTTAAAAAGGGCTAAGGATAGGAACAAGTCAATTGTTACAGAAAAAAGAACAAATAATACATATGAACCTATGTCTGAAATGGCTGATGATCAGAGAGATGAGAAATGAAGTGAGACCCCACGCTTTCCCTATCAGTTCAAAGAAGATTAAAATAAATGGTAATCATATTCTGTGCTGGAGAGGTGTAGGGAAAAGGGAATTCTCATGAATTGTTGGAAGTACATAATTGATAGCCTCTTCCTGGAGGGGCAATGTGGTGATGAATTAAAAGGCAGAAAAAGTAATTTATTCATCCATTCCACTGTTCATGAATGTTTGGGTTCTTTCTCCTTTTGGCTTTTGTGAATACAGCTGCTATGAACAGTCAAAAAAAAAAAGGCAGAAAAAGGAAAACAAAAGAAACACTGGCTTGTGAAGCAGCAGTTCTAAACAATTTTCTAAGTACTTTGACATGTGTAGTGATTGCTATTGTTTAAAAAGGAAAATAGTGGTGTGTCCACTATATGCTGGTTTTAAAAAGTATGCCAACAATACCTGAGTTAAAAAAATAACAAAAATAAAAAGGCAAGTAATTGTACAAGACTCAAAAATCCAAAGCAGTCTTGTGCTCTACCACTCTCTGTCCCAGCTCCCATTCTTTTGAAGGAATCCACATCTTTTATCTACCAATTCTTATATTTACTTCTATATTTGTGGAAGTGAAGAAACAAAGCTTATACTGCTCTTCGTTCATTTTCCAGTTTTTTTTTCATTTTCCAGTTTTTGATATTAGCCGCTAATTTCCACTAATGAGGATGAAAATTGGATCACTTAACCCATCACTTTCCTACCCACCCCCATATGCTCTCTCCCCAAACCACAATATAGTCAAATCACAACTGTCCATAAGAAGGATATTCAGATTTCACATTTTGGAACCCTGTAGATACTTGTTTTTTAGCTTAGCCATGGAATGAATGTATTATGATTATGTTTTCTTTTAAGTATAATTTTTAAAAAAAGATTTTATTTATTTACTCATGAGAGACACAGAGAGAGGCAGAGACATAGGCAGAGGGAGAAGCAGTCTCCCGCAGAGAGCCCGACGCAGGATTGGGTCCCCGGACCGGGATCACGCCCTGAGCTGAAAGGCAGCCCCACAGCTGCTGAGCCACCCAGGCGTCCCTCTTTTCAGTGTCATTTTTATCACCCCCCAGCTTACCTTATTTTCATTTGTTTTCTTTCCTACCTATTCACCGTTAATTCATTTGTAAACTCTCTATCAAGAATGTAGATTTCATCTGAGAAGTTTAAACACATGAAGTCACACGTTAGATTAGTTCCCTTGAGATGCCCCTGACCTACTGGTTGTCCTCCTGCTGCACTGGCTTCCCGTAAGCCCGGACCCACAACCTCCTGTGATTTCTACTCACCATCTTCTTGAGCACTCTCTTGGCTTGCTCTCCTGAATTTCCTATCTTTCTGTTTCTGAGTTTAATTGGAACATTCCTTCCAATATCTTCCCTTTCTTTTGAGAAGCCCAATGCCATTTACATTTCTAATCCACTAATGAGGATTTTTTTTTCTCTTTTTCTCTGATGCTTTTAGGATCATTTCTCCTCCTTCCTCTCATCCTTTACCACATTCTAAAATTCCATGCTGATGTGTATTAATGCAGATCTTTTACCATTTATTTTACTGAGCACCAGTGGGCCTCTTCAGTCTGGAAAAATCATATCCTTAATTTTGAGGTGCATTTTCTTCATTTCTTTTATAATCTTTCTTCCATTTTCTGTTGTTTTTTTCTCCCTTTTTATGAAATTTCTATTACACAAATGTTAGCTTTTATAGGCATATTCTCCAAATCTCTCATTATTTTGCCCTTTTACTTTTCGTCTTTCTTGTTTACATTTTTTATTGAGGTTGACATTTAAACATTTTTTTTAAGTTTTATTCATTCATTTGACAGAGAGAGCACACAAGCAGGGGGAGCGGCAGGTAGAGGGAGAGGGAGAAGCCGGCCCCTCCCCTGAGCAGGAAGCTGAATGTGGGGCTTGAGCCCAGGGCCCTGGGATCATGACCTGAGCCAAAGGCAGACACTCAACAGACTGAGCCACACAAGAGCCCTGAGGTTGACATTATTAATTACAATTTTATGTACAGTGAAATGCACGGATCTGAAGTGTATAATTTGATGAGTTTTGACAATTGCATGGGACCCGCTTCCATATCAATATATAGAACATATTCATCATCACTGCCAAAGGCAAGCATCACTCTGATTTCTTTCACGTAGATAACCTTTGTCTCTTCTAGAGTTCCTTATAAGCAAAATAATAGAGTATGTACTCTTTTGTGTCTGGCATTTTCACTCACTACAGTCTTGCTGAGGTTCATCCATGTTACTGCATCCATGTTACTGCACATTAATTTCTTTCTGTTCGTAAATCATAAGAATGTAGAATAGACTGCCTTTGTTTATCTACTTACCTGTTGACATTTGAGTTACTTGGCTATTATGAATCACACTGCTGTGGTCATTCTTGAACAAGTCTTTTTATGGACATCCATTGTAATAGTTTGCAGGGCTACCAGAATGTTCCCTAACAACAAATTGTTTTCTCACAGTTCTGGAAGCTAGAAGTCTGAGGTCAGGGTATGCGTAGGGTTGGTTTCTTGAGGACTCTCTCCTTGGTTTGTAAATAGCTGTCTTCTTCAGCCTGTGTCTTCACATGGTTCTTCATCTGCACTTATCTGGGTCCTCATCTCTTCTTATAAGGACACCAGTCATATTAGATTATGGTCCATCCTAATGACCTCAATTTACTTGCTTCTTTAAATATCCTAACTCCAAATACAGTTATATTCTGAAGTACAAGGGGTTAGAATTCAAACATGAGTTTGGGGGGACTCAATTCAGCCATGACATGTATTTTCCTTTCTTTAGGTTAAATACATAGACATGGAATTGCTGGGTGATAGAGTAAGAGTATGTTTGACTTTATGAGGAACTGCCAGACAAATTTCCAAGTTACCATTTTTATACCAAACAATATGTGAAAGTTTCTTGTTCCTTTATGTCCTTGCCAACATTTGATATTGACAGTCTTTTTAATTCTCCCTATTCTAATAGATGCATAGAGAAGTCTCATTGTAGTTTGAATTTGCATTTCCCTGATGAGTGATGATGATGAGTATGTCCCCTGTACTTACCAGCCACTACCATATCCTCAGGAAGTGCTTATTCCAGCTTCTGCCTATTTTTTTTTTTTGGATCATTTTTCTTTCTAGTATTGGGTTCTAGGAATCCTTAAATATTTTGGATATAAATCTTTTTCCGATCTTTGAATTACACATATTTTGTCTCAGTCTGTAGCTAGCCTATTTATTTTCCTAATGGTGTCTTGGAGGAACATTTTTAATTTTGATGAAGTCCAATTTCTTTCTTTCTTTCTTTCTTTCTTTCTTTCTTTCTTTCTTTCTTTCTTCCTTCCTTCCTTCCTTCCTTCCTTCCTTCCTTCCTTTCTTTCTTTCTTTCTTTCTTTCTTTCTTTTCTTTCTTTTTTTAATGTTGAATGTTTTCTAAGTCCTAAGAATCTTTGACCACTCTAGTGTTATAACAGCATTTGTAAATGTTTTTCTTCTAGAAGCTTTACAGTTTAGCCTTTATTTTTAGATATATAATCAATGGCTACTTAATTTTTGTGTATTGAGGTTCATTTATTTCCAGGTGGTTATCCAGTTGTTTCAGCATATTTGTTGAAAAGATTTTCTTTCTCCACTGAGTTACTTTACCACCTTCATAAAATATCACCTAAATATATAAAGTAGATCTGTTTCTAAACTGTCAATTCCATTCCACAGATCTATTTATTTATTTTTTGGCTAATATGATATTCTTTTAATTACTGTTGCTTTATAGTAAGTTTTAGAATCAAGTAGTGCAAGTCCTTCAAGTTTTTCTTTTCACTATTTTTTTCCTGGTTATTCTAAGTCCTTTACTTTTCCATAGAATTTTAGAATCAGCTTATCAATTTCTATAGGAAAATTCTTTTTCAGGCATTGTGTTGAACTTATAGATCAACATTAGGAGAATGGGCTCCTTAACAGCATTGTGTCCTCCAATCCATGAATATAGTATGTCTCTTCATTTATTTGGTTTCTTGGGTTAGTGCTTCATATTTCTCTGTTAATTTTCATCTTTTTTTGTTCTTTGGTTCTTTCCCAAGCATTTTGTCAGTATTATCTGCCAATTCTATTGAAATATTCTTATTTCTATTAGATGTCTAATTGCAAAAGATACTATTTTTGTTCTTAGAAGAGCCTCTTTGTCTAGTATTCTGTTCTAGTTTCATGGATGTCTTCTCTTTTCTTTCTAAAGATATGAGTGAAGACTTTTAAATTGCTTAATTTAAGCCCCTGTGTTATCTATTTTCCTCATGTTCCTTTGTATATGTTTACATTTTTGTGCTATATATTAGAGGATTTCTTTATTTCTACTTATTATTTATATTTTTCTGTACATTTGCAAATTTTTAAAGATGAAAAGTTAGAGAGGAAAGACTGCAGCATAAAAGTGGTAAGGAATTCTGTGTGTGCGTGGTTTTCTGAATGTTGGATTATACTCTGGAATAGAGTTTCTCAGCTTTGGCATGATCAACATTTTGGGCCAGATAATTCTTTGTTCAGGAGGCTTTCCCATGCATTGTAGGATATTTAGCAGCATCACTGGATTTTCCCAGTAGATGTATGTAGCACCTTCTCTTCAGTTATGAAACCAACCACTTCTCTAAACATTGACAAATTTTTCCTGGAGGGGTGAAATCACCTACAGTTGAGAATCACTGATTTAGATTAATCAGGCAAAAGCCTCTGTACTTTTTGAAGGATATCTCGTTCTCAGTATCTCTAATACTTTTCTCATAAACTGGTCATCTCCCTTTACAAACGAGTCCCTCTAATACTTCTATGTGAGTTAGGGAGAGTGTGGAACCTCAGGTGCCAATATTCTTGGATCATAGTTGCTGCTATGATTAAGTGATCATGATATAAAATACAGATATTCCTTGACTTAGGACAAGATTATGCTCCAATAAGCATATTGTAAGTAAAAAAATGAATTTAATACACCTAACCTACAGAACATCATAGCTTAGCACTATCTTAAAAGTGCTCAGAACACTAACATTAGCCTACCAGTGGGCAAAGTCACCTAAGATGTAGAAGAAATTTGAAGTGAAATAAACCGTGTGTGCTAATCAAAAGGAAAAAAAATCAATGAAGAGATCTGTATCTTATGGTTAGGATAGACTCCTTCATGCTGGAGTAATAAATAACCTTCAGGGGCTCCCACAGCCAAAGATTATTTCTCTCCTGTGCAATGTCTCCTGAGGGTCCAGGCACACTTTCACACTTTCACACACTTTCACACTTTTCAATTCTGTCCTCCAAGTTTAGCTACTTCAATCTTACAGCCCCTCAAAATCAAATGCTTCTACAGTGGGAGAAAAACTGCCAGAAAGATACACAATTCAGTGCTCCTATCTGGAAGTGACATTACATTTACATTTCTTTGGGTGAAAAAAGTAATATTGCCTTATCCAATTCCAAGGGGACTGAGAAATATGATTCTCCCAAGTGTCTAGAAATAAATGTAAACTGAATACTGCTGAATGGTAGTAATGCCAAGCATATACCTCTTGGCATATCTAGCAAAAACGTTTTTTTCTATGATAACTAAGAAAAATCTATAAGCATTAACATTGGAAGGAGAAAAGGGTTAGCACTAAAGGACTTAATAACGACCTTGGTTTCAGAGTTTTCTGCCACTGCACTAAATGCTAGAAGTCAACAAATTATCCTTTCTTGAGAATAGGGGGAAATATTATGAACCAGCGATTTTCTGCCTCATTAAATTGTCCTAATTTTGTAAAGACAATCTAAAGAGTTTTCATACGAAAGAACCTAAGGTACCTTTCTTTAAAAACATAGATTGAAGATTTGCTTCTATTTACTGAGGTAAAAAGTAAAAAAGGAAATGAAAAATGAGGCAGCAGTGTTTAAAAGTCCAGAATGAATCAGAAAGCAGTCAGACTATAAATGTGAGCTCAAGTAGCTGCTATAATTCTGTGTTAAAAATAAATAAAACTTACATTTGTAATTGTTGCTAGTGTACAGAAACATAATTGAGTTTTATATTTTGATCTTGTGTTTGGTGACTTGATAATCTCTGTTATTATTTCTTTTTTTTAAAGATTTTATTTATTCATAGAGACAGAGGGAGAGAGGCAGAGACACAGGCAGAGGAAGGAGAAGCAGGCATCAAACAGAGAGACTGACGTGGGACTCCATCCAGGGTCTCCAGGATCACGCCCTGGGCTGCAGGCGGTGCTAAACCGCTGTGCCACCTGGGCTGCCCTCTGTTATTATTTCTAATGATTTATTGTATGTATTTTTGGAAGTTCTTTAAAATTTTTTAAAATTTAAATTCAATTAATTGACATCTAATGTATTATTGGTTTCAGAGGTAGAGGTCAGTAATTCATCAGTCTTATATAACACCCAGTGCTCATTCCATCATGTGCCCTCCTTAATGCCCATCACCCAGTTATCCCATCCCCCCCCCCCGGCCCCTCCAGTAACCCTCGGTTTGTTTCCTATGATTAAGAGTCTCATGGTTCGTCTCCCTCTCTGATTTTGTCTTGTTTTATTTTTCCCTCCCTTCTCTCTGTTTTGTTTCTTAAATTCCACATATGAGTGAGATCATATGATAATTGTCTTTCTCTGATTGACTTATTTTGCTTAGCATAATACCCTCTAGTTCCATCCATATCATTGCAAATGGCAAGATTTATTTTTTATTATTATTTTTCTGAGAGCTGAGTGTAGCTCATTGTGTATATATATATATATATATACCACATCTTCTTTACCCATTCATCTGTTGATAAACATCTAGGCTCTTTCCATAGTCTGGCTATTGTGGATATTGCTGCACAAACATTGGGTGCAGGTGCCCCTGCGGATCACTACATTTGTATCTTTGGGGTAAATATCTAGTAGCGCAATTGCTGGGTCATAGGGTAGCGCTATTTTCAACTTTTTGAGGAACTTTATTTTTGGAACTTCTACATAGATAATCATATCACTTGCAAACATTGTGAGTTTTATCACCTGACTTAGATCCTATGACTTCTGGGTTTCTTTACTTTTTTTTTTTTTTTTTTAAGAGAGAGAGAGACAGAGAGAAAGAGAGAGAGAGAGAAGGAAAGAGGGAGCCAAGCCATTCAGGGAGCCAGGCTTTCTCCATCTCATGGCTCTGCTATCCTAAGTGTTCAGTGTCCTGTGCTTCCAGCGGTGGATAGCAAAGAGGAAGTGTGGCTCATGGGAGAGTCTATAGCCAGGTCTGGAACAAATCTGGACCAGCACACATCACTTCTGCCTCCATTTTCTGGGCAAAAATGGGGTCTACCTGAGGATCCAGGAAGAGAAGAAAATAAGTTTCTGTGAGCACAGAGTAGCTCTACCTCTCTGCCTTTACCTTTGTCATTTCCTTCCTTCTTACTGTTTGGTGTTTGCCGAAAGATAGTGCCAGTTACATTCCCCACCTCCACTCCCATCCCAGGAACCAACGAGAGTGGCCTTTCCTTCAGTGTCCTCACAGTGTCTGTCATTCCTTTTTTTTGTCAATCTGGTGGTAAAATAAATATATCCCCTAGTCATTTTAATTTGCATTTCTTTGGTTGTTAGCTATGTTGAACAATTTCACATTTCCTTTTTGTCCATTTGTGTTTCTTCTTTCATGAATTTATCACTGACATTTTACATCCCTCTTCTATAGATAGGATTATAAATAACTTTCTGGTTGATTTCAAAGACTTTTTACATATTACATGCAACAATGTTTTGAATATATGTTCATATATAGATCTTTTTTCTTAGTTTGTCTTTTTACTTTGTGTTGTTTTATTTTATGTTATAATTTTTTATATTGTCAGATTTTTCAGTCTTTCTTGTATGGTTTCTGCTATCAGGTCATGCTAAAAGTGTTCTATTTTATTACCAGCTTAAATACATATTTCATATAATTTGCTTCTAGAACTTTTCTAACTAGTATCCTTCTAGGAAAAAGATAGAGTTAAAAATCAAGCCAATTAATGGAGCTATCCTACACCTTTCTCTTATTCTCTCATGGCTAATCCATGAGCAAACCCCATAGTTTCTCCCTATCAAGTTTATCTGGTCAGTTATCACCATCTCTACTAGGCCCCCATCATTTCTCACGCAGATTTTTGCAATAGCTTCCCAGCTAACTTCTCTGCATCTATCCTTGCTTCCCTACAGTGCATTGTCCATATAATAGGAATAACCCTTTAAATCTGTAGATAGGCTCCAAACCTTTCAATGGCTTCCCTCCCCACAGTAAAAGACAAATTCATAAAATGGTCCATACGGTGCCCTGAGATCCAGTTCATCCCTCTCCCTGACCCCCACCCCTAAGACTCTTCTTTTCTAACTTTCCTCTGACTATACTCAACTCCTTGCTGTTTACTGACCATACTCTCACCTCCAGATCTGTGTATGTTTTATCCCTCTGCTTGAGTGTTCTTCCTCCAGAGCACTAGATGACTTGTTCCTTCCCTTCTTTTATGCTTTTGCTTAAATGTCTCCCTATCAGTGAAGCCTTCTCATTCCCCTGTAGGAAACAGCAGCTCACTACTCCCAGATAGATGTCACCTTCCGATCAGTCAGGGTGTGTTTGGGAAAGTGGATCACAAATCATTCAGGATTATGGGAATTATAGGGTGCAGACCCTACACATTGGTGAAATCTGGGGAATAAATCTGTCAGGTGGACTTGACAGCTGGGCCTGGGCCTAAAGTTACTGTAAGTCAGTGGGGCTGATGACTGAAAGAAAGGATTGGATTTGAAGGAAGGGAGAATGAGGAAAATGGAGAGCCAGAGGGCAAGGTGGAGCCTGCTATTGCCTCTCAGTGCTCTCCAACCTCAGCTGTGAGGGTGGACTGCAGGATGAGCCGTGACTTTTGGCCCAGGACTCTGGAGACTGAGTCACAGGAGCTATGGACCAGGAGCTGCCCCACACCAAACAGGTGAGTCTAGCAACAAGGCACCTGGGCTGCAGTGGCACCAGCACCAGCCTTCAGGGGTACCATGCCTGTGGCTTCAGTTCTGCTTCCAAATCTTGTGTAGGTTGCTCTCATGGTGAATTGTAACCTGGAGCCATGAGGTAAATGAATTTGGAGAAATACAATTCTAGCTTACCTGAGTTGATAACAATATAAAACCAGTATACCACCTTCCCTATCTCCACCATCCTTATCTTTTTCCTCCCTAGCACTTGTCACCGTGTGACACTTGGTCTATTTATTTGTTTGCCTCCATCCCTCCAATGTAAGCTCTCTGAGCACAGGGATTTTGTTCATCTTTTTTATTCTGGTATCCCCAGCCCTAGAACAGTGCTTGACATAAACCGTAGGTAGTGAGTATTTCTGTATCTGGAATTTATTGAATAGTGTATACCAAACTCTGCTTTAAGTCCTTTCAAAAGATTAATTCATATAATCCTTAGAAATACCTAGTGAGGGAGTCACTGATTTTAAACACTTTGGAGATGAAAAATCCAAGACTTGTAGAAGTTTTGCTACTTAATTCAGATGGCTCATGAAGGGCAGAATTGAACCAGAAACCTAGATGGTGGGGCTCTATATAGGAATAGGACTTTGTGATTTAAATGCCATGAAAACTAAAATTCAGTAGAAGTGTGTATGACTCTATATGACTCTTCTCCCATTTCATTCACTTATTTTTAATACAGATGTATCATACAGAAAATAACGTTTTAACCCAGAAAAAAGGCTAGAACACTCAAAAGAGTTAAGTCTGATAACTTGCATATGATATACTGAAAAATGGATAAGACTTAGTATAATTAGGAAAATAGTAAAAATTAATCAAGCAAAATTTACTTGTGAACTATTTAAAGTTATACCCAACAGAAGCAGAACCCAAATATTTACAAAAATCTTCAGAAGAGCTACATTCATACTCTCTTTAATAAATGTTTCTCAGGAACACTTCTCAATAAGCAAACTGATCTTGAAGGGAGTAGGAGGTCAACATTAGCTATACTGGGGAGTCTGTGTGGCTCAGTTGGTTAAGCCTCTGCCTTTGGCTCAGGTCATGATTCCAGGGTCCTGGGATTGAGCCCCATGTTCGGCTCCCTGCTCAGTGGGAAGTCTGCTTCTTCCTCTCCTTCTCATACCTCTCTTTACCCTTGTTCATGCTCTCTGAGAGAGAGAGAGAGAGAGAGAGAGAGAGAGAAAAGAAAAGAAAGGAAAAGAAAAGAAAAGAAAAGAAAAAAGAAAAGAAAAGAAAGAAAAAGAAGAAAACCTTTAGCTAAACTGCTCTGTTGGGGATCCCTGGGTGGCTCAGCGGTTTAGCGTCTGCCTTTGGCCCAGGGCACGATCCTGGAGTCCCGGGATCGAGTCCCACAAAGGGCTCCCGGCATGGAGCCTGCTTCTCCCTCCTCCTGTGTCTCTGCCCTTCTCTCTTTCTCTCTCTCTATGTCTATCATAAATAAATAAACAAATCTTTAAAAAAAAATAAACTGCTCTGTTATCTGGGGTAGTCTCTCCCAGAAGCCATGTGACTCCAAGGTGTTCTCACACCCCTCTTGGGACTAGAGGTACCTGGGAAAAGGAATGCCCAAGCGTCTTCAAATGTGGCTTGGGACACTCACACTTCATCTTGTGAAGATGGCCTGACCCGGTGGGACACTCACCAAAGTGGAGGCCAAGGCTGGAAGACAGTGTTGGTCCTCTCAAGGATCCATCTTCCCAGTGACCAGAGAGCATGGTCCAGACCTCCAGGAGAGCTCACGATCACTGACAGTTCCTCTGTCAGCTTTCCCTGTCAGTCAATCAGACTCCTGGATGTTACCACCTGACTCAGGACCAAACGCATGTTCTCTGGCAGCTCTTATACATCCTATTCTCATGTCTTCATTCTCTCAATTTTACAGAAAAGCCCCAGAAACTCAACCCACTCCCTGTGGACTTCAAGCAGTGTTATGTTCAAGGCATTGAAAGTAAGAATGTACAAACACCCTCACATGCATACCACATACCCATTCATGCATGCACACACACACACACACACTGTACACAGATGCGTACACATACTTATGGTCTAAATAAATATGCACATTCATGTGTACACACACTCACACGGCTTTTTCCAGGTACATATATTACTACTATATTCTTTGCTTTTCCTATGCATGTGGGGGTGAATCACACAATGGGACATGCATGGCTGACCTGAGCATGCTGAGATTGCAAGACCAGAATGGATAGAACATTCTCCAAGTCTTTATATGTTTTTACTCTTTTGTGGATTGTATGTCATTTTCATAAAAGAACAAAAAGTGATAAAGTCGAATAGTGGGTTGGGTGACTATGTAGAGAAAGAAAGCCATGCCAAAGAGATAGAAACTGATTCTGGAAGCAGTGAGGCATTATGGGCGCTTGTTTAAAATTAAATGCACTTAGAAAAATAATAGGACTTCTGGTATTCAGGCTGGCATATAAGGAGCTTAGAAGTTGTGATGCATCCTAACAACAAGTAAAATTCTTGAACAAACCGAAAAATTAACAATTCTTTGTAGATCTATGAGAGAAGTGAGGTCCCAGAGTGAATGCTATGCCCAAATTCGAGAGACATACAGGCAGATACAAGAATCACAGTTTACTGGAGCAAAAACCCAAGAGCAGAAACTTCTTTTGGGACCAATACTAGGGTAGGAAAACCTGAACTGGCATTGATGAATTGCTAGAGGCTCAGTGTGGACAAATCTAAGCAGTAAAACATGGGGGCTCATTAATAGGGAGGTCCCACACTTTTGTGAGTTTTACCTTCAGGATCTGTACCAGGTTCTTGCAGTGAATATTGGAGAAAAATCCCCTTGTGCTCCTAGCAGGGGAAGAAGAATTATTTTTAAAAATACCAGAGCATTCTGTTTTTCCTTGAGTTTTGTTCTCAAGAGAAACCATTTTATCAGAGCCTATTAGAGTTTTATCAGAGTCCAACTAACCTGGGAGAAGGAAAATACTCAACTCTTGTGTGATTTAGCCTCCTATGTGCAAAAAGGGAAATATCCAACTGTAGTCCCCTTTAGTCATCCTGTTCCACCTAAGAAGGAGAGCAAAAATCACACTTGAAGTCCACAGTTCAGGGGCACTAGTGCACTCAAAGACTGAGTTCTTATCAGTCTTGTACTCCCCTTACACTTTAACACCATGTTACTAAAGTCCTGTTTACCACAATACTTGTACTCAATGCCTCATGTCTAGCTATCAAAAAAAGATTACAAGGCATACTAAAAAGCAAAAACACACAGTTTGAAGAGACTGAGCAAGGATCAGCAAGAACTAGACTTAGATATGGCAGGAATGGTGGAATTATCAGGTCAGGAGTTTAAAAAACTGTCATGAATGTACTAAGTGCTATAATGAAAAAGTAGACAAAATTCAAGAAAGTGGAAAATGTAAGCAGAGAAGTGGAAATTCTAAGAAAGAATAAAAAAGAATTGCTAGAAATAAAAAACTCTGTAATGGAAATGAAGAATACCTTTGATGGACTCCTTAGTAGACTGAACATTGCTGAGGAAAGAATCTCTGAGTTTGAGGATATGTCAATTGAAACTTCCAAAACTGAAAAATCAAAGAGAAAAAGGACTGAAACAAAAAACCAGAACCAAGTATCCAAAAATCATGGGATAACTACAAAATGAGTGGCATGTATAAAAAGAAATACCAGAGGAAGAAGAGAGAAGAAAATGAAGAATATATTTGAAACAATAATGACACTAACTAAAACAAAGCAGGATTACCTATACTAATTTCAGATAGAGCAGGCTTCAAAGCAAGGATAGTTATTAGGGATAAAGAAGGACATTATATAATGAAGGGTCAGTTCTCCAAGAAGACAAAATAATCCTTCAGGTCTATGCACTTAACAACAGAGTGTCAAGTTACATGACACAAAAACTGTTAGAACTGCAAGGATAAATAGATACATCCACTATTATAGTTGGAGACTTCAACATCCTTCTATCAGAGATGGACAGATCCAGTGAGCACATAGTTGAACTCAACAACATCATCAGTCAATATAATTGACATCTATAGACTACTTTATTTGACAACAGCAGATACATGAGAAGGTCTCAAGCTTACATAAAACACTTACCAAGATAGACCATATTCTGGGCCATAAAACCTTATCAAATTAAAAAAATATGTAAACCAGGGATCCCTGGGTGGCGCAGCGGTTTGGCGCCTGCCTTTGGCCCAGGGCGCGATCCTGGTAGACCCGGGATCGAATCCCACATCGGGCTCCTGGTGCATGGAGCCTGCTTCTCCCTCTGCCTGTGTCTCTGTGCCTCTTTCTCTCTCTGTGACTATCATAAATAAATAAAAATTAAAAAAAATATGTAAACCATACAATATCTGTTCTGAGACCACAAAGAAATTATACTGGAAATCAGTAACAGAAAGGTAACCCTTAAATACATGGAGATCAAACAACACACTTCTAAATAATATGTGAGTTAAAGAAGAACTCTCAAGAGAATTTAAAAAAATATTTTGAACTAAATGAAAACATGCCTTATCAAAATTTGTAGGATTCAGTGAAAGCAGTGCTTATAGGGAAATTTATAGCATTGGTTGCATATATTAAAAATGAAAGATCTAAAACCAATAATCTAAATTTCCACTTTAGGAAGTTAGAAAGAGAAGAGCAAATTAAACCCTATGTAAGGAGACAAAATGAAATAATAAGAACTAGAGCAGAAATCAGTGAAATTGAAAACAAATCAATAGAGAAAATAGTCAAAACCAAAAGCTGATTCTTTGAGAAGATTAATAAAATTGATTAGCCTCTGGCCAGAGTTACTAAGAGAAAAAAGAGAATATAGAAATTACTAAGAGCAGATATGAGTTAAGGGAATCACTACAGATTTCACAGACATCAAAATGATAATAAAGGAATGCTATGAACAATTTCATGCTATGAACAATTTCATGCCTACAATTTTTAAAATTTTTATTTTACTTAAATTCAGTTAATTAACATATACTGTATCATTAATTTCAGAGGTAGAGTTCAGTTATTCATCAGTTGCATATAACAATCAGTGCTCATTACATTACATGCCCTCCTTAATGTCCATCATTCTGTTACCCCATACTTTGACAAATCTCCCCCATGCCTACAAATTTGATAACCTAGGTGAAATGGACCAATTCCTTGAAAGACCCAATCTTCCAAAACTCACACAAGAAGAATAGACAATTTGAATAAGCCTATACCTCATAAAGCAATTGAATTGATAATTCATAACCTTCCAAAACAGAAAGCTCCAGGCCAACGGGGATTCAATGGTGAATTCTACCAAATTTTTAAGGATGAAATTATACCAATTCTCTACAATCTCTTCCAGAAGATAAAATCACAGGGCCTACTTCCTACTCATTCTGTGAGGCCAAAATTACTCTTATACTAAAATCAAAGACATCACAAGAAAAGAAAACTATAGACCAATATATTTCATGAACACGAATGAAATGATCTCCAACAAAATATTATCAAATCCTATTCAACAATATACAAAAATAACTGGACACCATAACCAAATAGATTTACTCCAGGTATGAAAGGCTGGTTTTAACACTTGAAAATCACTTAATGTAATTTATTACATCAATAGGCTAAAGAAGAAAAACCACATGATCAGATCAATAAATGCAGAAAAAGCATTTAACAAAATTCAACACCCATTTATGAAAAATTTCAGTTGACTAGGAATAGAAGGGAACTTATTTAACTTGATAAAGAACATTAAAAAGAAAACTCTATGGCTAACATCATACTTAATGATGAGAAGTGAAAATTTTTCTCACTAAGATCAGAAAAGGCAAGGATGTCCCCTCCAACTACTGCTTTCCAACATTGTACTGGAAGTCCCTGTTAATATGATAAGATAAGAAAAGGAAATAAGAGGTATATAGATTGAGAAGGAAGAAAAAAACTTTTTATTTGCAGATGACACAATCATCTATGTAGGAAATCTGAAAGAATCAGTAACAACAACAACAAAAACAAACCCTCAAAGAACTAGTAAGCAATTACAACAAAGTTGCAGATTATATAGTTAACATACAAAAGTTAATTACTTTTCTATATATTAGTGATGAACAAGCAGAATTTGAAACTAAAAATACAATACTATTTATATTATCACCCCAAAAATGGAATATGTAGGTATAAATTTAACAAAGTATGTATACAAGCTATATGATAAAAACTATAAAACTCCAATTAAAAAAACAGAGAAGAGCTAAATAAATGGAGAGATATTCCATGTTTGTGTATAGCAAGATTCAATATTGTCAAAATAACAGTTCTTTACAGCTGATCTACAGAATCAATGCAATCTGAATAAAAATCCTAGCAAGTTATTCTGTGGATATTGGCAAAATGATTCTAAAGTTTATACGGAGAGTTAAAAGACCCAAAATAGCCAATGTGATATTGAATGAGAAGAACAAAATTAGAATGCTGAGACTCCCCAAAATTAATACTTGCTGCAAAAAGCTACAGTAATCAAGACAATGTGGTATTAGTGAAAGAATAGATAAGTAGATCAATTAAGCAGAATAGAGAGCTTAGAAACAAACTCATGTAAATATAGTCAACTGATCTTTAACAAAGAAACAACAGCAATACAATGAAGAAAAGATTCTCTTTTCTTTTTTTAAGATTTTATTTATTCATGAGAGAGAGAGAGAGAGAGAGAGGCGCAGAGACACAGGCAGAGAGAGGAGCAGGCTCCATGCAGGGAGCCCAACGTGGGACTCGATCCTGGGTCTCCAGGATCATGCCCGGGGCCAAAGGCGGCACTAAACTGCTGAGCCACCAGGGCTGCCCAAAGATACTCTTTTCATCAAATTATGGCAGATATTCACATGAAAAAGATGAATTTAGACACAGACATTAAACCTTTCACAAAAATTAACTCAAAATGAATCATACACCTAAATGTTAAAACATAAAATTAGAAAACTCCTAGAAGATAACCTTGGGTATTGTGATGACTTACTTTTTTCTTTTTCTTCCTTCCTTCCTTCCTTCCTTCCTTCCTTCCTTCCTTCCTTCCTTCCTTCTTCCTTCCTTTCTTTTAAAAAATATTTTACTTATTTATTTGAAAGAGAGAAAAAGAGTACAAGCAGGGAGAGGGAGAGAGGGAGAAGCAGGCTCCCCACAGAGCAGGGATCTGAATGCAGTGGTCCATCCCAGGACCCTGGGATCATGACCTGAGCTGAAGACAGACTCTTAACTGACTGGGCCACCCAGGCACCGCTGTGATCATGTCAAAGACATGATCCATGAAAAAATAATTGATAAACTGGACTTCATTAAAATTAAAAGCTTATGGGTACCTGGCTGGCTCAGTCAGTAAAGCATGTGACTCTTGATCTTGGGGTTGTGAGTTTGAGGCCCAGACTGGGTGTAGAGTCTACTTTTAGCAACGACAACAACAACAACAACAACAACAACAACAACAACAAACCAGTCTTTTCCTCTGTGAAAGACACTGTCAAGAGAATGAAAGGACAAGTCACAAACTATAAGAAAATATTTGCAAAAGATAAATCTGATAAAGGGCTATTATACAAAACATACAAATAACTCTGAAAAGCCAAAATAAGAAAATGAACAACTCAATTTAAAAATTAACAAAAAACCTGAACAGGCATCTCCTCAAAGAAGATGTACAGATGGCAAATAAACATACAAAAAGATGCTCCACACCACATATCATGAGAGAATTGCAAATTAAAACAATGAGATTCTACTATATATCTATTAGAATGCTCCAAATCCAGAACACTGACAAGACCAACTGTTGGGTGGATATGGAGCAGCAGTGGGAATGCAAAATGGTACAGCTACTTTGAAAGACTAGTGGCTTATAAATCTAAACATACTTTTACCATAGAATTCAGTAATCATACTCCCTGGTATTCCCTGATAGGGAATTGAAAACCTATGTCCATACAAAAGGCTGCACATGGAGGGGCATCTGAATGGCTCAGTTGGTTAAGGGTCCAATTCTTGGTTTTGGTTCTGGTCATGATCTCAGGGCCATGAGATCAAGCCCTGTGGTGGGCTTCACACTCAGAGAGGAGTCCGCTGGAGATTCTCTTTCTCCCTCTGCCCCTCTCCCCAACCCTCAAATAAATCAATAAACAAACATTTTTTAAAAAGCTGCAAGTAGATATTTATAACAGCTTTATTTATAATTGCCAAAACTTGGAAGCAACCATGATATCTTTCAGTAAGTGAATGGATAAATAAACTGTGGTACATACAGACAATTAAATATTATTCATCACTAAAAAGAAGTAAGTTATCAAGCCATGAAAAAACATGGAGAAAACTTAAGTGCATATGTCAGAAGCCAATCTGGAAATGCTGTGTAATGTGTGATTCCAACTACATAACATTCTGGAAAAGATAAAACTATGGGGACAGTAAAAAAGATCAGTGATTGCTAGGCGTTAGGTGAGGAAAGAGGATTTTTAGGGCAGTAAAATTATTCTGTATACTATAATGGTAGATGCATGTCACTATACATTTGTCCAAATATATAAAATATACAACACCAGGGGTAAACCCTACTGTAAACTATGGACTTTGGGTAGTACTGATGTGTCAGTGTAGGTTGATTGCAACACATGTACTAAGTGGGGGTGTTGATAACAGGAGACTCTGTGGGGTGGGCAAGGGTATACAGCTCTGTACCTTTAGCTCAATTTTGTTGTAAACCTAAAAAATTAAAGATGATTAAAAAATATATGCACATGGTAACAAAAACTTCCAAGCAGTTTAGAAGTATAAAATGAAAAGTAAAAGTCTTTCTTGTCCTTCCTTAACCTCCAGGTTCTCCCCTCAAAGGCAACCTCTGTTAACTTATTTTTATATATTCTTTCAGAAAATGTTATAACTTTATAAGAGCATATACTTCTTTTAACATTTTTTACACAAAACACACTATGCAATAAATATGGTCCTGTATCTTTTTTTTTTTCCAGAGCCTGATCTTAGAGATTGATCTTTATCTACACATGGAGATTGGGCTCATTTTTTTTTAAATACCAGCAAGGCATTTTATTGCAGTTCACCCAGCCACTTCCTTAATGATTGTGAAAGTTTTCAAAGGCTCTTACCAATAGTAGTGCAATAAACTTCCCTGTAATTTTGTAGCACATCTATGGGGAGATTTCTAGCTGTAAAATTGCTGGGTTGGTAGGTATGTGCATTTCTATCAATGTTGTCAAAATTGTCATCTTCAGAAGTTACACCAACTTGTACTCCTAACAACCAACAGTGCAGGGGTGCTCATACCTCTGCTAATGCTAAATGTTATCAACATTTGCAGGTGGGTTTTTTTTTTGGACAATTTAATAGGTGCAGATTATATGTGGTGTTGTTTTGTTTTGTATCTTTTCAGTTATAAGGAAGGCTGATCCTGTTTTGATGTCATCATCCTGTTTTGACTGTTTACATTGCTTTTTTTCTTCTGTGATCCGCTTGTTCATGTTCTTTGTACATTTTTTCACTAGGTTATTAGCTTTTTTCTTATTGACTTCATTGAATTACAAAGAGTTCCAAATATTGAAGTAGAGATGCACTTCAGAAAAAAATGATCTGGGAAGTTGAGCAGTCTGGATTGAAGGACAGAATATGAAGCAAGACCAGCTTCTGAAGCCTCCAAAAGTGACATTGGAGAGAGATGACAAGGTTGTAGATGGGAAAGGGGACCCGGGAAGTGGCAGGAGGATACGGGAGCATTAGGTTGAGATCGAATTGACTGGCTGTGGCAGAAATGGATTTGGAAGATAAGGGAAAGAACCAAGAACGATAGCTGACTCCAGCAGAAGTGACTGGCGGATTTATGTGACCGGTGATAACAGAGAGAGACGCTGGAGGAGGGGATGTTGTGGGCTAGGGAGGAGGACTGAGAATCCTCAGTCTGTGGGGGAGGAATATACCACAGGTGCTAGGTGGTTTTCTCCAGGCACACAAGGTCAGTGTCTTTCCCTTCCTGGGAGCTGTGTGCCTCATGTGTCAGGAGTCTCCCAGTAAACATGCATGGGAGGGAAGCAAATATGTATCTTGGGTGTCCAGGCTTGTCTGGAGATGTTTATGGATTCATGTTTATGGATATCTTTTAGGATGCTCTACAGTCTAAAGGGAAAGAGAAAAGAGGCCCTGATCTGACTCCCATGACTGCCAGAATGTAAATTCAAAGTTAGATCATTCCTCCAGACTTTGTTTTTTATTTTTTAAAGATTTTATTCATTCATTCATTCATTCATTCATTCATTCATTCATTCATGACACACACACACACGCGCACAGAGAGAGAGAGAGAGAGAGAGAGAGAGAGAGGTAGAGACACAGGCAGAGGGAGAAGCAGGCTCCATGCAGGGAGCCTGACATGGGACTCGATCCCGGGTCTCCAGGATCAGGCCCTGGAATGAAGGTGGCACTAAACTGCTGAGCCACCTGGGCTGCCCTTTCTCCAGACTTTGAACCACAGCTCCCAGAAGTGTGGATTCCTCAGACCAACAGTATGTTATGAAATATGTTGCATGCTGACATAAGGGCAAAATTTTCGTTTTATAAAAGAGTTACTTCCATCTTAATTTTCTGTAAAGAAAAGGAATTTAGAAATGGCAAATGTTGCCTTGGATCATGAGCAAAAGAACTATATCTGATGATGACAGCATATTGCCCTGGAGAAAACCTGAGGCCTGAGAACTGCAGGGAACCCAGTCCCCATACATCTTGGAGGCAGTACAGCTATCTCATTACGGGGTGAGAATAAACCTCTAAGTTGGGTGAAACACTGTTCTCTGGAATTCTTCTATTTTTTTTTTTATAGCAGAATCCAATCCTAATGAATACAGTCCTCACTATTGGGAGTTTTGTTAGGTATACAATTTTTGTTTTTCCTAAGCACTTTGGTGATTTTGTTCCATTGCTGTCTGGCTGGCATTATTCCAGCTGAGAAGTCTGTTATTTAACATTCTTCATAAATGGCTGCTTCCTCTCTGTTTTGTGTTCTTTAATTTCTTGACAATATGCCCAGATGTTGATTTCTTTTTGTTTACATTGCTTGGTTGATGATGGCCTCTTTTGTGGCTTAATGACTTTTCATAGCTCTGGAAATTTTTCAGCCAGTATGTCTTCACAATTGCCTCTCAAGTTGCTTATACCCAGCATGCAAAAAGCTCAAATGAGTGCTGCTCCCATCTGAGCAACAAGAAAAAGCTAGGTAAGCTGTAGAGTCATAACTTTCCCTGAACCTAGAAGAAACTGAGGTTGCAAGGCAACCAAGTGGCCCAGAACCCAAGGGCCACTGTAAGTGGACCTGAGATGTGAGTAGCACTGGCCCACGTATTCCACAGAAAGAAAGAGATGCAGAATACCAAATGAGTGAGTAAGAACAATTCACCTAAGATTTTGCAAATTGTCAAACATCAAGTGCAGGCTAGTATGATAGCACAAGACTCCTGGGATCCCAACACAAGAGAAGTATTCACATCCACTTGCAACCTCTTTTCCAGGTACTCATGAAAAAGACTGAAGGCAGAGAATCTCCCTCCATGGTGAGGACCCAGAGAGAGGGAGTGGGAAATAAATTCTTATCTCTATGGAACAGAAGCATCAAGCCACTGGGGTAGGGGTAGCAAGCCTGGTCAGCTTCAGGGAAGAGGCAAACCTCACTGAAGCTAAGGAAGTGTATAAGAACAAGCTTTCTGGCTGTCTAGAACACAAATGTGATGGTTGGAGCTCCAGCAGTCATTTTGGCTCAGAAGATGATGTGATTTGGAGGCTATGGGCTGGGATGGTGTGGCAGAGAGAGGAATCAAAGTCCTTGATGATGAAAAACTCCCATACCAGCTCCAAAATTTCTGAACTTTTTTTTATTTTTATTTATTTATTTATTTTTTGAACTTTTTAAAAAAATAATATTTCTTTTTTTAAATTTTTATTTATTTATGATAGTCACAGATAGAGAGAGAGAGAGAGAAAGAGAGAGGCAGAGACACAGGCAGAGGGAGAAGCAGGCTCCATGCACCGGGAGCCCGACGTGGGATTCGATCCCGGGTGTCCAGGATCGCGCCCTGGGCCAAAGGCAGGCGCCAAACCGCTGCGCCACCCAGGGATCCCCAATTTCTGAACTTTTGAATGAGACACAAGAAATTAATATCTTGCTTAAACTACTATTTTACTAAAATTTTCTGTTACATTCAGCCCCCTGATTCCAACTAATCAGAACCAGACCTATACCTTATTTATAGAGAAACCTTATGTCCCTGGGAACTCCCTAAATCATGAACACCATGTATAAACAAAGATTCAGCTAGGCTGGACAGTAACCTCGTCCTTATAAAGTCCAGTTTATATATATATATAATCTTCCAGGTTAAAACTATCTCAGTGTAAAAGATATTACTAGGATAAAACTTTTTGAGTATTAAGGTCTGAGGATAAGGAGTCTAAAAACTATGGCTCCCTTAGAATGCCACTTTCTACTTAGTTGCCATATGAAGCCACAGAAACTTATCCAAAAATAAACTAGGTAAATTGCTTCCTCTAGTGGTGACTAGATTTATACCAGGTTGTGGCTTGAGGGTTCCGTTTTGTTTTGTTTTGTTTTGTTTTTGGATCCTCACCCCATCAACACCCAAATAAATAACTGGTCTCTATATAAATTGGTTCTTGTAATCCATATAAAATTGAAAATTGTGTGGACCAGTGCTATCATTCTACTTGGACCTTTTGGTAAAGTTTTAAAAACATAATGTTTCTATAATAATTCTCCATATAATTGAATTAATTATTAATAATAATCTATCCATTTTTATTAACTTATTAATAAATTTTTGGACTACTGTGATACTGGGAAAGTTAATATTTCTATCTAAATATTTTTAAGAAAACTGAAGTTCAAAATTAAAATGGATTGGTCAAAGAAAATAATACTAGTATATATTAGGGACTGAATCTAAATCGAAGGTCTAATATATATTTATATATATGTAAAATACATACACACAGACAGACAAACACATATATATGTACTTAACCAATGGAATAAATAACTGAGAAGGTTTTAGATAAAGCTTCAAAAACTCGTTCTTATCTGTATTCTCCCTTTCATTTATCATATTAAATTACCCCTATAGTTATTAGAGGCTCTTCCTAATCAATTCCTGAAGGTAGAACATAAATGCCTCTTTACAGTTTGCTGGTACAGTGTGAAGATCATACTAAAAGGCAGGATACTCTGGACAGATACCATTTGAAATAAATGCCCAGATATTTGGGCTAAGAATTAGGAAGAATAAGTACAGTCCTCATACAGTTCCCAAGATCTATACCTATGTGTACTTATCAAAATATAGAACATGCTGCTTCTTCCTAAAACCCAAAATGAAAAAGGAAACAAATCTGTAGTGAACATTATCCACAATAGAGGCTGATAGAAGCTTCAATAACCACTCTAAAGGAAGAAGAAATGTGGTGAATTCTGTGCTGACTGTGCTGACTCTTAAAGCCTCATTCCAACTGATACATATTTTTGCTCATAATTCATTGTCCAAAGCAAATCACATGGCCATACTTGCTTCAAAAGGTACAAGGCTGCAACCCCATAATGTGTCAGGAAAGAGGAGAGACTGAGCATTTGTGAATGGTCTTAACATTAGCATATGCTCAACACAGGTATAATTCAAACATGGGATGACAAGATAATATATGACATGTTTTAAGATTAAGAAAATATTTTTAAAAAGTAAGAAAAAGATTCATGAAAAGCTTCATGAAAGAGGGAAATCTAATTAATATGCTTTTATATCAAGATTCAATAGAAAATGACAGTAAAGTTCAAACATCTAAAAGTATATTTGAAAATTATATATTCTATTTTCTGTCTTGTTTTGTTTGGTCTTTGCAGTTAATCTTGATGACAATTTGCAGTTGTGTCAAACTTAATATCCAATAATTTTGGAAGTTCATTTATACATTTATGTTATATTTTAATTGTATTATTAGAATTTCTTTTTTTTTAAGATTTTATTTATTTATTCATGAGAGACACAGAGAGGCAGAGACATAAGCAGAGGGAGAAGCAGGCTCCCTGGGAGCTTGATGAGGGATTTGATCTCAGGACCCCAGGATCACAACCTATGCCAAAGGCAGATGCTCAACCATGAGCCACCCAGATGCTCCTATTACTAAAATTTCTGTTGTTGGATAGTCAGTGCAAAGTGAATTTGTTCAGTGGGGATTCCCGCTTATTAACATGAACAGAAAACTATGCATTGAGCAATTGTCGGCAGACCTACTGCAGCTAAATGAAAGGCTTATAGACAGACCTGTTCATTTTTCCCCACTTGGCTCACAATCTAGACTTGGAGAGTCAATTTCACTATCCTGTAGTAGCAAAACGCTACTCGTAAGAACCAAGGGCAAAGACTACCAAGTATAAAATGTCACCTGATAGGGCACTAATACTTCTCAATGAAAATGAACAACAATGGGCATCAGTGTTTGTACAACTAAAACAGAATTAAGAATTATAATTCCTAATATATGTATATATTATAATTATAGGATACTTATAATTATCATAATTGCATGTAATTATTACATACCTTTTACATGCATATATGTTATATATTATATAGTGGAGCCAGCTTGTACTGGATCATGAAAGTTGACTGCAAGCATCTCTTTCCAACTCCACATTCAGTGACATTGTGTTGAGAGCTTGAAATCAATTCTCGTGAGAGTATTTATACCACAGAAGTTGGCTTGCTACAAATTTAGTCACTTTTCAGACAGCTGGTTAATAAGTATTTACCAGGACATCACTGAATGCAAGTAACTCTAGAATAGTGCATATTGGATATTTGTTTTATCTTCTTTGGAGAAATTTGCCCATTATAAAATTGGATTATTTATCTTTTTATGTTGGATACTAGATCCTTATCAGATATGTAATTTGCAAGTATTTGCTCCCATTCTGTGGATTTTCCTTTCACTTTGATAATGGTATAATTTTGGAGCACAAAAGTTTTTAATTTTGATGAAGGTTATTTTTTCTTTGGTTGTTTGTGTTTATGTGTTATATCCAAAACCCACTGCCCGCTCCAAGGTCATAAAGATTTATTCCTTTGTTTTCTAAAGAGTTTTATACTTTTAGCTCTCATATTTAGACCTTTGATCCATTTTGAGTTACTTTTTGTATATAGTGTGAAGTACAGATTCAAATTTGTTCTTTTGCATTTTTTTTTTTTTAGTGAAAGAAGGTTTTCTTTTTTTCATATATATATTTTTTATTGGAGTTTGATTTACCAATATATAGTATAACACCCAGTGCTCATCCTGTCAAGTGCCCCCCTCAGTGCCTGTCACACAATCACCCCATCTCCCCCACCCACCTCCCCTTCCACTACCCCTTGTTAGTTTCCCAGAGTTAGGAATCTCTCATGTTTTGTCACCCTCTCTGATTTTTCCCACTCGTTTTCTCTCCTTTCCCTTACAATCCCTTTCACTATTTTCTATATTCCCTGTATGAGTGAAACCATATAATGACTGTCCTTCTCCGAATGACTTACTTTACCCAGGATAATACCCTCCAGTGTTCTTTTGCATGTTGACATACAGTTGTTACAAATCAATTGTTGAAAGACTATCCTTTCCCTTTTGAATTGTCTTGTTACCCTTGTTGAAAATCAATTGATCATAGATGTCTGGGTTTACTTCTACATTATCAATTCTATTCTTTGATTTATGTGTACATATTTATGCCAGTACTTGCTGTCAATTTCTGAAGAAAAGGAAATTGGAATTTTAATATGGATTGCATTTTATCTGCAGATGAATTTGGAGGAATATTTTCATTTTATGATATTAAGACTTCTAATCAATGAACAAGGATGCTTTTCTATTTATTCAGATTAAAATTTTTTTCAACAATATTTTATAGTTTTCAGTATACATTTTATCTTTCTTTTGTTTAATTTATTCCTAAGTATTTATACTTTTGGATGCTAGTGTAAAGGCATTGCTTTCTTAATTTCATTTTCAGATTGTTCATTACTAGTGTGTAGAAATACTACTGAGTTTTGTATAATGATCTTGTATCTTGCAGCTTTGCTGAAATCATTTACTAGTGCTGTTTTTGTTTGTTTTGTTTTGTTGTTGGTGCTTTTTGATTCCTTGGAATTCTTTATTTAGAAGCTTGGGTCATCTGTGAATAGAGATAGTTTTACTTCATTTTTTTCTAATCTGAATTTCTTTTACTTCATTTCTTTGCCTAATTGCCCCGACTAGAATCTCTAGTACAATAGAGAATAGAATTGGCAAGAGAAGCATCCTTGTCTTATTCCTGATCTTAAGAAAGCTTCAATCTTTCACCATTAACTATGATGTTAGTCATGGGTTTTTCTTAGGTGCCCTTTACCAGGAAATTCCTTTCTTATCCTAATTTATTGAAAGTTTCTTTTTTTTTTTATCATGAAAAGGTGCTGGATTTTATCAAATGCTTTTTGAGGACCTCAGTGGCATCTGTCAAGATGACCATGTGTTTCTTCCTTCTCTATTCTATTAGTATGGTGTAATACATTAATTGTTTTTCACATATTTAACCAACCTTGCATTCCTGGAATAAATTCCACTTGGTCATGTTGTGTAATTCTTTTTTATATGCCATTGTATTCAGTTTTATTGTGTTTTATTGTGGACTTTTGTGTCTATATGCATAAGAGATATTGGTATATAGTTTTCTTGTAATGTCTTTGTTTTTGTATCAGGGTAGTACTGGCTTCATAGAATTAGTTGAGAAGTGTCCTCTCCTCTCTGTATTTTTGATGAGTTTGTGAAAGATTGGTGTTAACTCTTCTTTAAATGGTTGGTGGAATTCACCAATGAAGTCATCTGGTCCTGAGGTTTTCTTTAGGGAAGTTTAAAAATTATTAACCTTTAAAAAAAAGTATTTTCTGGCTCTTCCTCTAAACTGGCTTGAAGTAGGGTTACCTCAGTAACAATAATACTTATGAGAAAAAACTAATGGTCCTCACTTGGTCCCAGAGATTGGTTTCCAATACTGTTCTCCTCTTCAAGTGTATTGGCTTCTTGGAGGGTGGCTGATTCCATATTGGGAAGGGAGAACTTAAGATGAGCCTGTGGCATCTTTTTGCTATCAAGCAAGGACATATTTGACATCCTATGTGGTCATGAAAGGAACAAAAGCCAGCTTAAAGGACCTCAGTGGCAAAATTGTCACTACATAAGCATCAAAAATGAAATAGCAGTCGGTCTGTTAAGACAAATTGAGTCTCAAAAAGCTGAGTATCTTTATTGAATTCAAAAAGGAATGGAATGTTTTCCTTTACAAAATAATGACTGCTATATATAAGTTGATATTTTTTGCCCAAATTAAAAAAAAATGTTGTTCACAGTTAATTGTATGCATGTTTTCAAAGTGAGTAGAAGTGTTTCCAAATCCAAAGGTTGTTCCATGTTCAAAGTCACTATCAGCAAGACTCATAAAAGTTTCCCATCCTATGACTAGGGCAGTCTTGTTCATTGATTGTGCGAGAGCTGGTTATCCAGCTATTATCTCTCTGATTAAACCTTTTTCTACCCTAGTCTGAGCTGAGATTCTGAAACCCAACTTCTTTGCCCACTGGTTCCCTATTGTCCTCTGTCAATAAGGGGACTGGAGGAAGACTGGGGGACTGAAGGAAGGGGACAGGATGGTTGCAACTTGTTCCTTTGAGTGTTGCATGGCAATACATTTCATCAAGACAAGGACAGTATGTTTCCAGCAGCTGTAGTTGGTGCCAGTTTAAAGCTTTTTCCACTCCCATTAAAGTCCTCATTGAACTTCTCAGAGACCAAGCTCCAGATTTCAGAGATCTGTGTCCTAGACCTGTGGGGCCCTCTTTTCAGCCAGAAAAGAAGATATACATAATCTCACTGTCAAAAGGTATCACACACATATTCCAGTGAGGGTAGAATAGATATGTGCTTAACCATATTAAGAAAGAAACTGTTACCTTACCCCATCATGATGATTAGGACATACTGACTTGGGCCAGTGACTTGCTGAAGGAAAAAAAAAAACGACCAGAATAATATTTGTACAGGCTTTCCTGATAGTGTGGAAAATAGTGTTTGATAAAAGTAGGCTTTTGACAAAAAGGCTCATGGTACCTTAAAAATAAACCTTCCTGGTACTCTGGCCACCAAAGGATTAAGTGTGAAAGTAGAATTGTTTACTCAGCCTCAATGAAATAAAAAGAAACCCTAGGTCACAAGTCCCATGGTGATTTAATGAGAAGGCTTAAGAGACAGTAGCCTGATGGGAAAACTAGTTTGAGAACTTAAGATACTGCGTGGGTCATCCATCTCTTCAGAAAACTAATGGATAAGGGAGTAGAGGATATTTACATTCTGTTTACCTTAAGTGCATAAAGCAGACAGGACAGGTGGAGAAAGACTTTATTCTCATTTAAACACACTGAGGTGCCATCTCAAGTTAGGATGATGTGAAGGAGGAATCCACTTCTTGTAATAGTCAGAAATCCTTCTTGAACTGTTTAATTAAAAGTTCCCAAAAGAAAAACACAAAAATAAGAACCAATAAGAAAGAAATAGAAAGTAATAAAATGGTAGATCAAGTGCTAACATATCAATAATTACCTTAAATTTAAATTGTTGAAATATGCCTATCAAAAGACAGTGGATAAAAGAGCACAATCTGACCAGATACTGCTGACAAGAAACTCCCTTCAAAGTCAACGATTAGGTAAATTGAAAGAAAAAGAATGGAAAAAAATATATACCATGCCAACATTAAGTTATTTTTTAAAGATCTATTTATTCATTTGAGGGACGAGGGGCAGAGGACAAGGGAAAGAGAATCCTCAAGCAAACTCCCCGCTGAGCGCAGAGTCCAACCTGGGGCTTGATCCCAGGACCCTGAGATCATGACCTGAGCCAAAATTAAGAGTAGGATGCATAACCGACTGAGCCACCCAGGTGCCCCCAACATTAAATTTTTAAAAAGCAGAAGTGGCTGTATTAATATCCGATTAAGGTAGACTTCAGAGCAAGGAAAATATCACAGACAGACACAATATAATGATTAAAATATCAATCCACCCAGATTTAATGATCTGAAATGTATACACACCAAATGACAGAGGCTTTAAGTATAAGAAGCAAAAACTAATACAGCTAAAAAGAAAGTTCTCTCTTAATATTCCAGTAAATTGATTCTCGAAACAAAGTATCCAAAGACATAAAAAATTAGAAAATGTGTTATTCATTTAAATGTGGAATTTGTTGTAAGAAAAGGGATTTGTTAAATGAACTGTACTAATCTGACTCATCCCTATAAAAAATCATGCAGGCTTCTCTCTAAATCAGAAAATTTCAAAACGTCTCTGAAATTTCAATCCAAGCGCAGTTTGAAGCCTGGATTCTGATATCATTTATAGAACATAGAAGGAACTTTAGCAAAACCTTAACTGTAATAATCTCTGCAGGGTGTAATAATATGATTTCAATGTCTCCACTACTATGTATATTTTAGAAATTGCTACATTTCACAGTTTTAGCTTAAAAAGTCAAAGTTAACTTTAGAATTTTTTTTTAATTTGCAGACATAATCGTACTCTTAGTTGTTTTCATACTTGAATAGCAATCAGTGTGGGTGTAAAATTCTAGTCATAATGTTCTTTACACATCATCTCACTGTCTCTTAGCATTTGTTGCTTAGAGAAGAAATGTGAGTCCTGCTCATTTCAATTCTTTTGAAGGAATCAAGGTGTTTTTTATTCCCTGTTTGTTTAGCAGTTAGGAATTTTTTAAAAAGTAATTAATTAATTTGTCAAGTTTTTATTTGAATTCCAGTTAGTAAGCATACAGTGTAATATTAGTTTCAGGTGTAGAATTCAGTGATTCATCATTTACATAAAGCACCCAGTGCTAATCACAAGTGTTCTCCTTAATAACCATCACCCATCTAGACCATCCCTCCATCCACCTCCCTTCTAGCAACCCTCAGTTTGTTCTCTATAATTAATATTCTATTTTCTGGTTTGCTTCTCTCTCTCTCTCTCTCTCTTCTTTCCTCTGTGTTCATCTGTTTTGTATCTTAAATTCTACATATGAATGATATCATATGGTATTTGTCTTTCTCTGGCTGACTCATTTTGCTTAGCATAATACACTCTAGTTCTATCCATGTCATTGCAAATGGCAAGATTTCATTCTGTGTTATGGCTGAGTATACAGCCATACATTCATTTATACATTCATCCATCAATCAGTTGATAGACATTTGAGCTCTTTCCCTAATTTGCCAATTGTTGATAATGCTGTTATAAACATCAGGGTGCATATATCCCTTGAATCAAAAGTATCTTTTGGGTAAATATTTAGTAGTTCAGTTGCTGGGTCAAAGGGTAGTTGTATTTTTAACTTTTTGAGGAACCTCCATACTATTTTCCAGAGTGGCTGTACCAGTTTGCAAGGAATCTTTTTATTTAAATTAGACAATTTTCACCTGGAAACTTCTTTGGTCTCATGAATTTTTTCTTGTTCCTGTTGGACTTTCAGCTTCAAATTGCAGATTTCTTTTCAGATCTAGAAAGTGTTTTTTTAATTGAAGTATAATTCACACATATCAGTTTCAGATGTACAACATAATAATTCAATATTTGTATTATTACAAAATGATCACCACAGCAAATCTGGTTAACATTTCTCACCTACATAGTTACTGAATTATTTTGTGTGATGAGAATTTTTTAGGTATCTTCTCTTAGCAACTTCTAAATTTTCAATATGGTATTCTTCAGTTGCCATACTACACTGAAAGTATTTTTTTAATTTTTATTTATTTATGATAGTCACACAGAGAGAGAGAGAGAGGCAGAGACACAGGCAGAAGGAGAGGCAGAGACACAGGCAGAGGGAGAAGGAGGCTCCATGCACCGGGAGCCTGACGTGGGATTCGATCCCGGGTCTCCATGATCGCGCCCTGGGCCAAAGGCAGGCGCCAAACCGCTGCGCCACCCAGGGATCCCTGAAAGTATTTTTTTAATATACATTTTTATCCTCATTTATGATCCACTGTTTCATATTATACTTCAAAAACATCTCTTATTTGTAAATTATTTATTAGTTTTTTAGGACTTTTCCTCTAATATATTTCTGAGATCTTCAAAATGCTTATATTTGTTTTACATTTGGGAGTATTTTTTTTTTAAGATTTTATTCATTTATTCATGAGAGACAGAGAGAGAGAGGCAGAGGGAGAAGCAGGCTCCATGCAGGGAGCCTGTCCTGGGACTCCATCCAGGGTCTCCAGGATCATGCCCTGGACTGAAGGCGGCGCTAAAGCGCTGAGCCACTGGGGCTGCCCAACATTTGGGAGTATTTCTGAAGTGAATCTTTTTTGTTATTGATTTTTCACATTGTCAAATCTGCCTTTTATTGTTTCTGGTATGGCAACTGCTGAATTTTTCCTTCTTTCATCACTGTCCTGTCCTGTGTCACTCTGTTTCTAAGTCTATTCTTGTTTAATGGCTGCCATGTCATCTCAAATAATTTAGGGGGCTTCCTACACTTCCATGAGCTCTGAGGCCAGGTCTATGACAGGAGGCTCAGGGCAAATGTATGATGTGGGCCATCCCAGTAAAGAGGGGGTAAGCCTCGAGTCAGAAAAAGCCAAGGAAATCAGGGTGGGGGTGAGTAGGGAGAGAGTGTAAAAAACTATGTATGTTGAGTACAGTACTGAGTGCTTTCCATAAGGACCCCCATTTTATCCTCACAATAACCCTAAAAGCAAGGCATTATTATCCCAACCCATCCCTCCCATGTTTGGCACTCTAATTACACTGAACTGGATTGGATTAAGAGCTGGCCTCAAGAGGGCAAGGTGGCCCTCTAGTACCCTGATAATAGTGATGCCTCACTTTTGCTAACACAAAAGTATTATTCTCACTAAAATTTTGTGAGATTGTTTGAAAAGGTAATTGTCATTATTCCCAGAGATCAGGAAACTGGAATTCAGAAAAGGCTACACTCAAACCCTATCTCTGGGTTTCTGTGTTGTCCCTAACATCTGGAGCCAAGACAACCGATGACGAAAACAGAGCATCAACCTCAGCACCTCCCAAGAATGGCTTCATATCCTGTTGTGCAACTTTCTGGAGCTTCGAGGTTAGAGTGTCCCAGGCACATCAGTGCCAGCTGGTGTTGGCGCACATGAAGGATGAGGAAGGCCAGGCTCTGGGAGCTGCTCTGGTTGCTCTTCATCTCAGGTGAGGCGAGGAAGAGGCATGAGCAGGTGAGGCCTCTGCCCCAAACCTCGGAGATCCCACCATGAGAAAAGCTTCCCTTTTCTTTGGAAGCTCTGGGGGGTGGGGAGGATGTGGCTACCCAGCATAGAGCCAACCAGAAGACTTGCCAGACTGGGTCTCTCTACCCAAACTTAACAGAACAGGAGACTGTATATGGCCTTGAGAACAGAAATAGAACGGGTGAATTAGGGAAACAGGATATCTGTGCATTTTGATGTTGGCAAAGATAGACACAACTCTGGATTGGAAAATGCTAGAGCAAATCTAAACCTGACATGATCCGAAATAATTTTGTTTGCATTTGAAGTTTTGTTTCAAATGTTATATTTGTGCTTTTGATGTGACCGTCTATTAACCCCAAAAGACATAATTCATTCAACAAGTATTTCCCAGGAGCCTACTGTGGGCCAGGAAATCTGCTAGTGCTGAGGAATAGCAGAACAGAAAGGAAAAGAGGGGGCTTGATGCTCACTTTCCTGGGGGCTGTGACTCCAGGCTGCCATTGTCTGCTGCTGTTGGAGGTGTTGTTGTCCTGGCTTTGCAGGTTTGCCCCATCACCACACCCTCACTTCTCTTGTACAGCTCACACTTTTCCTAAAGATGGAAGCATTTGGGACTTTAGTTGTTCCCCTCCTAATCCTTATGAATAAATTGGGGAAAAAAAAAACAAAGAGAGGGAAAATGTCAATAACAAGTAAAAAGAAGAGTTTGTTGTGGAAAGACATGAAGATTACAGAGAAAAGGTGCTTTCCAGGAACCTACTACTTTGAGCAAGGTCACCTTGCAGAGCCTGCACACACATGGCACTTTAAGCCTGCTTGGAGCTGGGGTAATAACTCATATAGGCAGATGGGAGCTTGGTTCTCATTCACTTGTGTCATAATCATGTTTTTTTCCAAAGCAGAACTAGGAGAAGATGGAGGGTAGATGCTTGTGTACTTGTGTTCAAGAAAGCCCGTGATATATATTTCATTGGGTCCTATGAGGGTGGCTTTGGGATAACCTAAAATCTCCTTCTAACTCCTGTATCCTAAGGAACAGAATCATTAGGTACCTATTCAGGCGTGGGCTGGGACTGCTCTCATCTCAACGAGACAGCTGCCTTGGGCAACACAGCTCTGGGGTTTAAAGCTGAGTCTGGGGTCAGACTAGCCAGGTTTGAATCCTGACTCTATCACTTTCTATTGTGGAACTTTGGGCAAATCACTTAATAACCTCTGAGTTGTTAAATAACCTTTCTGTGCCTCAATTTCCTTTTCTCTGAAATAGGAATAATGGTAGTATCAACCTTATAAAATATGAAGCTTAACGATAAAGTTAGGAAGATTACATGAGCTAGTACTTTTAAAAACAGCAATAGAAGGAAGTTGTTATTCTTTTTTATTAACATAAGGAATTCCTTTCTTGCAGTGGTGCAAGAAATGGCATGCAGATAGTACTTCAGTGCTGAGTCCTCGCTGTCTTCTTTCACAAGAGATAGGCAAGTTTGTGCACAGTCTCAGACTCCTGTAACTCCTACTCTCTTTGTCGACCTGGGCCGCTATCACAAAATACCACAGACTGGGTGGCTTATAAGCAACAGGCATTTATTTCTCACAGTTTTGGAGGCTGGAAGCTCAAGATCATGCTGCCAGTTTGGTTGGGTTTTGGTGAAGGCCCTCTTCTGGATTGCAGACTGTGGACTTCTCACTATGTCCTCCCTGGGTGGACGGGGTGAGGGTGCTCTCTGCATCCCCTTTTATAAGGGCACTAATCCTTTTTGTAAGGTCAATCATGACCCAATCGTCTCCCAAAGGCTCCACCTCCTAACATTATCACCTTGGGGGTTTGGATTTCAATATATGACTTTTGCGGGGAACACACACATTTAGACCATACTATCCACTTTGCCCAGGGAGTTGACAAATAACTTATCTATAACATTTTACATTAATGTTACAGAGGGTGGAGAGAGGAGGTGTGTATCTTTCTCAGAGCCCAACACAGTGCCTTGCACACAGTAGTCTCTTAGCCACTGATTGATGAATGAGTGAGTGAATGAGTGAGCCACGGTTGGCTTAAGATAGCCTTCAGCCTCCGTTTGCCTGTCTCTTGGAGCAGAATTTCTGACCAGAATTCAGATGACTTTCCAGGAAGCTTGTTTTTTAGATTTCCTTAGAAACAGTCTGGTCCCAGAAGAATTGGCCTGGTTTCATTTTCAAAATCCTTAGGAGTCCATAGGTGGGCTGTGATGATAGCGCAGGGGCTTTGTTAAAGGGGTCGTGATTGGCATTTTTCAATGGGCATTTTCAGAGCTACTGCCCAAGGATAAAATTGTGTGTGTGTGTGTGTGTGTGCATGTGCACGTGTAGTAGTATTAATAATAAGAGTAGTGGTTGTAGGTACTGGTAGCCTGACCCTCAGTTTGACCCAACATTACTGTCCAGTCCATTATTTGGTGGTTTCCACGGAAGAAAGTAACCCAGGCTTGAGTGAATATTCTGTAGACCTCGTGGATAAGTTATAGAGCCTTGTTGTGTCGCCAAAAACACAGATCAAGATCTTACTTCTTCTCAACTTGGTCTTCCCATTGGCAAAGCTCCCTTGGACTAGACCAGAATAGATCTCCTTCCCCTACTTAGACGCAGTTTTCCTAGCTGTTTAGTGGAATCACTGTCCATTATTACCATGTCTTCACATCTACTCATCACCTTGTATGTCCTCTATAATCTTCCCTTCCATTATACCCCTATCACTCATGGTCTTGGCACATGTACCGTGTTCTGCCTCCAATCAGGCAATTTTTCCCTTTCAAAAACAATTTTTCCCTTTCAAAACAATGAAAGTTTGCACAAAAAATATGCAGTCTAGTTCTTGGAGTAAGAACAGGAGTCCTGTAAAAAGATCTGGGATCTAGTGCTGGCTTGCAGGGAAGTTTGCATGTTCTCTGGAGGCCTTGAGGATCTCATCTGAAAAATGAGTGGTTGAACAAGAAAGAGAGGTGATTTCTCTCTTTTTTTTTCCAAAGAGAGGAAAACTATTCCTCATAGAGTCTAACTCTTATTCCCTACCTACAGAACTCCAAGCTACAACTGAACCAGATGAAATAAAGTATGTCTTAGCAGAGGGAGGCACCCTGAATATGAAATGTACCACCTCCACCTGGAAGTACACCTATAGCCAGAAAGCTTGGCAGAAGCTTATGGATAGAGAGAAGCCCCTGACACTGATTTTCACAGAGAATGTTTCAGGGGATACCAGTCAAGTCCAGAGAGGCAGGTACTTCCTAGAAGACATCCCCAGCGAGGCCATCCTGAACGTCCAAATGACTAATCTTCAAGTGGAGGATTCAGGACTGTATCAGTGTGTGATCTACCACCCTCAGAAGAACCCTGACATCCTGTACCCCCGTGTCCGCCTGGTGGTGACCAAGGGTGAGTGATCTGGTATAGGAGAATGGGGGAGAGCCAGGCCAGGTGAGGGTATAGGCAGTGTTGGTAGCACCACTAAGGCTGTGGCTCAGAATTTCTAGCAGCCTGGCCTCTCCCAAAAGCTCCTTGTCTCTCATTTGAGGTCATTGAGATGCATTTGGCCCAAAAGTAAGAAGGGGCTTCTATGTATGGGATTCCTCTTGGGGTAGCAGAGCTTAATTTGAGGTGCTATTGTAAGAAATGGGGTATAGTGAAACATGAGTGATAGACTTGGATAATTTAGTCTCATTCTTTAGATTTCCAAATGGAAATTTTTTTGGGGGGATGCCTCTGTGATCCATTATCTCCTTCCGAAGGGTCCATTTGATGGCCTTCCTGTGTGCTTCCAAAAGCAGTGCTTCTCAGACTTTACTGTGGGTACAAACCACCTGGGGATCTTATTTCAAAAGCAGCCTCTGATATAATAGGTCTAGGATGGGACCTAGATTCCACATTTCTGATATGCTTGTAGGTGCTGCTGCTGCTGCTGAGGCTGGTCCATGGCCCCCACTTTTGGTAGCAAAGCTACATAGCTCACTTCATGTCCCCTCTCATAGATGATGCTGTCTCACTGGGTAGTAGTCGCCAGTTTACTTAAATGCCTCCCATGTTCATCTCTGAGTAAAAGAACCTGTGCCTTTCTCAGCTCTGTATCCCTAGCAACTAATGTGGTACCTGGCACATAGTAGGGCCTCAGTAGATGTTAACTAGGGAAATTAAGGAGAGGAAAGAGAAGAAGGCTCAAGTTTCTGGCACCTGGAGAATCCTAACCCTAAGGGAGATAAAATTCATATGCAATATATTAATAATAGATAATTTAAAAAGCAATATGCTACAGGTTCAGGTGAGGACAAGGCAGAGAATGGTACAAGTTTGAGTAATCAGCAAGTTGTTCTTGAAGAACGTGGTGAAGAATAGCAGGCAAGTGCATTTCCAGTGATAGGAATAGCTTGAATTCTTTTATTTCCCCACTCTTCCTCCTTAACCACCTTCCTCCCTCCTCCTCTTTTCTCTCTGTCTCTGTCTCTGTCTCTCTTCCCTTCTCTGCCTTTCTTCCTTAGTTCTTTCCTTTTTCCTGTCTCTGACCCAGGCTGACTTCACACTAATTTTCTAATCTTAGCAAAGGAAAAACTTGCTTCATGAATGGCCATGTTCATTGCCCTCCTCAATTTCATTTGCCTTGCCACCTATCCATCCTTCCTTCCCTCCTCCCTCCCTCTCTCCCTTCCTTCCTGGCTGCCTGCCTTCCTGCCTTCCTTCTATTCATCTTCCTCTCTTTCTTTCTTTCTTTCTTTCTTTCTTTCTTTCTTTCTTTCTTTCTTCCTTCCTTCCTTCCTTCCTTCCTTCCTTCCTTCCTTCCTTCTTTCTTCTTCTTCTTCTTCTTCTTCTTCTTCTTCTTCTTCTTCTTTTTCTTTTTCTTTCTTTCTTTCTTTCTTTCTTTCTTTCTTTCTTTCTTTCTTTCTTCTTTTTAAATTTTTTTATTGGAGTTCAGTTTGCCAACATATAGCATAACACCCAGTGCTCATCCTGCCAAGTGCCCCCCTCAGTGCCTGTCACCCAGTCACCCCAACCCCCCGCCCACCTCCCCTTTCACCACCCCTTGTTCGTTTCTCAGAGTTAGGAGTCTCTCATGTTCTGTCATCCTCACTGATATTTTCACTCATTTTCTCTGCTTTCCCCTTTATTCCCTTTCACTATTTTTTATATTCCCCAAATGAATGAGACAATATAATGTTTGTCCTTCTCTGATTGACTTATTTCACTCAGCATAATACCTTCCAGTTCCATCCACCTCGAAGCAAATGGTGGGTATTTGTCGTTTCTAATGGCTGAGTAATATTCCATGCTTCCATCTACCAACCCACTTCCCAAAAATTCATCATCAACTTATCCATACATTTACTCAATGTGTCTTCTTGCTGATCCTTTAGGCATCACTGCATCAGACAAGAGTCCTACCCAGAACTTGGCTCAGATTTCCACCCATCCTCCTACCACTACCAAGGCCCAGAGCACGCTTCTTGCCAGCCCCAGGACTGTGACCCAACTCCCACCCAAATCAACTGCTGACACCTCCTCTCCTGACTTTGGAGTCAACATCACAAATGTGACGAATGTCACCAGCTATGGTTTCAGGTCTCTGGCCCTATTCGTTTAATTCTGAGTCCATGTGCTTGAGAAGCTGTGGGGAATGATGGATGGGGTTGTGGGGAGGGCAGGACAGACTTGAGTCACCTAATTCTGGTGAAATATCCCTGGGGAGGAAGGGGGTAGTGCTAGAATGGGAAGAGACTGTTGGTGAGACTGCTCATTCTTCCTGGCTCACCTTGTTTTCTTGCACACTAGAGGAGCAAGAAGAGAGAAAGGATGTCTTTGCTGAATTCCAGTAGGTCTCAGCCAACCCCATCAGCCTAATGGTATAGTGGAGTAAGGGCCCCTGGGTTCTAATAGCAGCCAGATTGGCTGGCTGTGTGACTTTAGGTGAGTCATGAACTCTTTGTAGCTTGTCTATAGGGAGGCTAGAAAATGCAGAGCTGGAAATGATAATCTAGCCCAACTGCTCTCAGTGGCTGCAGCATGTTAGGATTACCGGAGTGTTTGCTTTTGCTTTGGTTTGTGTTTAATACTGATGCATGTGCCCTCCTGTAGACCAGGACTTCTGGAGATGGGGCTGGTCTCAGTATTTTTTATGAGATCCTCAGGAGATTTCTTAACGTGCAGGCAAAGCTAAGAACCATTAACTTTGCATGCAAAACCCTCTTTACAGTTTCTTATTAAATGTTGACTTACCTTTGAATGTGTTGATTATTAAATATTGAATTAACAGAGAAATATTCATCCATATTCCTACTAATCTAACATGTCTGATCTCCACATTCTCTTTGTAGTCTTTATTCATGTTCATACATATTTAATATAGCAGTAATTATAATTATAAACATTGCTATTATTTTTCTATGCTAAAACTATCCTTTGATGTTGCTACCTAGAGTTCATGATTATAATCTCAACAAATGCATCCTTTGCTCAATGAACCAGCCATGACTTACATCTTGACTTGCTTTAGACGCTGAGATTGTTTTAATTTTTTATGGTATTGATAACTTTGAGATGAACATTTTTGCAGATGTCTTTTTTCTTTTAAATTATTTATTCAAAGGAAATTCCCTTAAGAGAATATGAATGTTTATATTGCTCTATAAACATATTGCCAAATATCCTCCAAAGTTTGGAAACAATTTGTGTTGTGATCCATAATATATAAGTAAAGCAGTTGTCACCACAGGGATCCTTTGCCTACAGGGATTTGGAAAATATTTCTACTAAATTTGATGTGAACTGGCACTTGTTTTCATTTCTCTCTTACTATGGACTAGGAGCTCTACAAAGGTAGAGGCAGTGCCTCTCTGAACTTTGTCCCCTCCCACCGCCCCCACCACTTCCCCAACAACTGTTTTGCTGGCGCCAGTGCCTGGTATATAATAGGTGCTTATTAAATCTTTGTGGACTAAGTAAACAATCCAGTGAGAATCAACATTTTTCTTTTTAAAAGTTACTTTGGTTTTCCAGCATATAAATTGAGAGTACATACTATTACCCACATAGAGGCTGCACCTCTTCTATTAACTTTATTTATTAATAATATAAACTATTCTATCAGTCAGAATCCAATCAGGGAAGCAGAAGCCACCAAGCTGTTTGAAAAAGAAATGTTTTAGTACAGGGAGCTGTTTGCCTAGGTAATGGAAGAAGGGGGCTTCTAATCTGGGAATGGATGGGGTGGGGAGCACCTCAGAGGGAGCCACTGTCACTCTGTCTTAGGGTGGGTTCCCTGGAAGCAAGCAGTGGGGAAAGTCTTGTACAAATGTAGGAAATGACCTCAGGTAAATACATCAGGGAAGTGAGACCAGGAGAGAAGGAAGCTTAGCAAGTGTGTCATCACCAAGCTGAGTCTTTGGGGCTCAGTCCTGAAGGGCAGTTCTGGAGGACCACGGGACTTGTCTATATCAGAGGCTGGGGGAGCTGGAGTATTTATACGCCTGAATTCCCAATCCTCTGTTAGGGGCAGCCCAGGGGCATATGAATTTCAGGCCCTGGAGTGGGGACGGTGGTCTGGTGGCCTGTGTGCAGCCTCAGAAAGGGGTGCGTGCTGGCTCTCAAAAGTGGACACCCTCCAGGAGCTCCACACATGAATATGTGAAAGGGCTGAGAGGACAGAGGAGACTTGAAGGTCAAGCTGAGCTGCGCCTTGGAGAAGTGGACTGCATCTGTGCTGTGGATGGCGCTACACTAACCATGAGGGGCCAGGAGCTGCCAGGGGTTGAACTTGACCAGCCGCTGGGATATGTAGTTCCAGGTGATGGAGGACATGGAGGACAAGGAAAACAGGGAGGACAGTGCTACAGGCCCACAGGGACTTCAGCAGAAAGGGGCCTTTGCTGCTTTCTGTCACCATTCTGTCATTTCCCCCTTTGCGAACTCATACATTTGATTTTAAGTTTTGTGTGGGTAAATGTGTTGATTTTTAAATTATTGCTTTGCTTTATTCCTTAATGTGCTTGATTCTATTTTCTGGTGACGTTTCTAGGTGTTTGTGGGTGTTTTGTTTTTCATTTTATTTAAATCTTTAGTCCATCTTGGGGGTGGGGGTGTATTTTGCTAAATGGTATAAATTATATAAAAGATGACTTTTTCTTCATATTACAATCCAGATACCACGTGATTATTTATTAAATAATCCTGGGCAACCCTGTCGGGACCTCTCTCACTTTTGAGAGCTTTCTCTGTAGTTCTGCTTAATAAACTTCTATCGCTTTGCCCACTCACACACACGCAAAAATAATAATAATAAAATAAACAATCCTTGCCTACCTCCTGGGCTGCCAAATTCCTTAGATGTTAAATTTGTATATAACATTAGGTGAATATCTAGGTTTCTGTTTGTTTTACTGTCACCTATTTCTCTTTTTGCCCCGTGTCCTATCATGCAGATTGGTTGTGCTATAATCTGTATGCATATCACTGAGTATAGATAGGCCATGTTTCCTCACTCATGGTATCTCTTCTTATGGTATCCACAAATGCTATCTCAGAACTTTTAGAACCATTATGCTAAAATCTGTAAAAGTTCATGAAGAGATTTGGGCAAGGATTAGATTCTTCTGTTTACAGATGAGGAAACAGGCCAGAGCCATGAAAGGCCAGAGCCCTTTCAGGAAGCAAACCATGCTGCTGGGACTACAAACTAGGATTCCTTGCTGAGCCTTCACTCTCTACTGCATCCCAGTGAGGAAGAGAGTCCTAAGAAGCCTGCCTCTTCTCCCCGGTGCCTCTTCTGCACATGGGCCCTATGCTCTTCACTAACATATTTCCAGTCAGTAGTTTTAGGCAATGGGACACACTAAAGGCACAGGACCAGTCAGTATGGGGACAGGTGCTAGAAGGGCGTAAGCAAATAAGAGAAGGGGCATGAAGGACTTCTGTAAATACTCAGGTATGAGGCATGCCAGAGTAGCGACAACTTACAACTCTTCTTTCCCCCAGGTTCTCTGTGATCAACATTGTCATTCTTGTGCTGTGTGGATTCCTGAGCAAGAGCCTGGTCTTCACTGTCCTGATTGCTGTCACACAGAGGTCATTTGGACCCTAGGCTGGTGAAGCCATGAGAATGACCTCTGACTTCTAACTACATCCCTCTGGCAATTGTCCTGGAGGAGAGCTGTGAGGGGGAAGGGAAGGAAGGGCAATGACATGAGTTGAATCTGTAACAGGTTATTTCTAAGGCTCAGGTCCCACCTTCTCACCCTGCCAGCTCTCCTCATTACATTAATAACATTGGGTATGTGTTTTGCCCGCTCAGAAGAGAAGATAGAGCTGCAAACATGCCTGTTCTAGTGGTTCAGGATTTGCCTTAAATAAAGAGATGTTTATTTAATGTTCTTCAATGTTCTTTACTGTTGCTGTCTCATGGGGGTTGTGAGGTACAGAGGGCACTGCTGCTAATTCTGCCCTTGTTCTTCCCCTGGGCTATAACGTTTTTGCCTGATCTAGACAGAGCTCCTACTACAGAAACATCCTGTTCTCCCTACCTCTGGGCCTTCCTCTTCTCTAGAATCAGATGCTTGGGTTTCTCTCTTCATCTGTGGTCCTCTCCCACATTCCCAGAGAAGGGATTTGAAAAGCATGGATTAAGAAGAAGAAATGACATCACGGTGAGAATTCTAAATTTAGGAAAGAGAAAACAAGTTAACAAGAGGTTGTATCCTGGGAAAATACTGGATGAGATGGAGTCCAAAACATAGGACTGATAGAGAATCTCATTTGTTGATCACATGCATTATCAAGGGTACACTATCACTGAATCCTCAGAACATACCCATGAGGTATGCGACTAGAAACATACCTCAACAAAATAAAGGCCTTCTATAAAAAACCCAGAGCTAACATTATACTCAGTAGGGGAAAACTGAGCTTTTCCCCTAAGGTGAGGAACAAGACACGGATGTCCACTCTTACCACTTTTATTAAACATAGTACTGGAAGTCCTAGCTGCAGCAATCAGACAACAGAAAGAAATAAAAGGCATCCAAGTTGGTAAGGAAGAAGTAAAATTTCCACTATGTGTAGACAACATGATGTTCTATATAGAAAATCCTAAAGATTCTACCAAAAAGCTGCTAGAACTGATTAAAGAATTCATTAAAGTTCCAGGATACAAAATCAATGTACAGAAATCCACTGCATTCCTATGCATTATGCACTAAAAATGAAGCAGTAGAAAGAGAAATTAAGAAAATAATCCCATTTATAATTACACCAGAAATAATAAGATACCTAGGAAAAAAATAACCAGAGGGGATGAAAAATCTATACTTTAAAACCTATAAAACATTGTTGAAAGAAATTGCAGATGACACAAAGAAATAGAAAGATATTCCATGCTCATGGATTGGGAGAAGAAATATTGTTAAGATGTCTATACTACTCAAAGCAATCTACAAATTTAATGCAACCCTTATCAAAATACCAACAGCATTTTGTTTTTCTGTACACCTGTCAGAATGGTTAAAATAAAAAACTGAAGAAACAGCAAGTGTTGGCGAGGATGTGGAAAAAAAGGAGCCCTTGTGCACTCTTGATGGGAATGCAAACTGGTGTAGCCACTGTGAAAAACAGTATGGAGGTTCCTCAAAAAATAAAAATAGAACTACCCTAAGATCTAGGAATCACACTACTGGGTATTTACCTAACGAATACAAAAACAGTAATTCAAAGGGGTACATGCACCCCTATATTTATTACAGCATTATTTACAATAGCCAAAATATGGAAGGACCCCGATTGTTCACTGGTAGATGAATGGATAAAGAAGATGTGGTGTATACATACAATTGAATATTACTCAGCCATAAAAAAAGAATGAAATCTTGTCATTTGCATCAACATGGATGGAGCTAGAAAGTATAATATTAAGTGAAATAAGCTAGCCAGAGAAAGACAAATACCATATGATTTCACTCCAATGTGGAATTTAAGAAACAAAACAAATGAGCTAAGAAAAAAAAAGAGAGAGCCAAACCAAGGGACAGACTCTTAACTATAGTGAACAAACTGATGGTTACCAGAAGGGAGGTGGGTCGGAGATGGGGAAAATAGGTAATGGGGATTAAGTGCCTCTCCTGATGAGCACAGAGTAATATATGGAACTGTTGAATCATTATATTGTACATCTGGAACTAATATAGCACCATATGTTATCTACACTGGAATTAAAATAAAATTTTAAGTAAAAAAATTTAAGAAAGGAAATATGTGCCTAGAATGAGACTACATAAGTAATAAGTCACTATTTACTAACAGGAACAAAAGCTAGAGTTCCTTTTCTGAGGACTAAGGGCTTCAAAGCCATATAGAATGGAAAGGAGTTTTGTCAAGTCTAAATGTCTCTCCTCCTTGTATCACATGAGAAGCAGGGATAGTAGCCCACAAATGGGGCTCCCTTCCTTTAGAACAGAAGAGGTAGAAAATCAGAAAATCCTGACTTAAATCTGTTGGAGTTTGCAAGACATGGGTACGTCTGAATGCCTATTTTATGGGTGAGCATGAGAGCTACAGGGCAGTTAAAGGGCAGACAGAGAAGGAAGGCAAAGTGAGAACCAAGAACCCACAGGGATAGCCTGCAGAAGTCTAACTGGTGAGGGGTGCCTAGGTGGCTCAGTTGGTTAAGCAGCCAACTCTGGGTTTTGTCTGGGGTCATGATCTTAGGGTTGGGGGATCAAGCTCCAGGTACGGTTCTGTGCTCAGTGAGGAGCCTGCTTGAGATTGTCTCTCTCCTTCTGACCCTCCCCACCTCTCTCTCTCTCTCTCCTTCTAAAATAAATAAGTAAATCTTTTAAAAAAGACATCTAACTGGTGAAACCAAGAGACAATGCACACAGTAGAGGCCACAGCTGAAGTCATAGAAGAAGACAGTCAAAGGGTCTGTTCACTGATTAGATTCTGCACCCAATTCCCATCTCTCTCTCTCTCTCTCTCTTTCTCTCTCTCTCTCTCTCTCTCTCTCTGTGTGTGTGTGTGTGTGTTGGGGGGGGGTTTCTCATACAAACAAACAATTCTTGGACACCAGCTAGGTGTCCTTTAATTCAACTCAATTCTGATACTACTTACCCAAAGATATAATCGGATTCTTCAGATTGAGGGCTCAGTTCTACAAGACTCCCCCTCCTCGTCTTTAGATGCCAGTGGCAGCATTTGTGCTTCTGGTCCACCTACTAGAGGAGTTCCCAGTGCTCTCCTCTTTGGGTTCCATTAATTTGTTAGAGCAACTTGCCAAGCTCAGAAACATTTTACTTACTAGATTACTCGTATTTTATAAGAGAATATTAAAGGATATGACTCAACAGCCAGATGAATAAATAAATAAGGTGAAGTCCTGAACAAAACGGTTTCTGTCCCCATAGAGTTTGGAGCCCAGCACAGTGGCACATGGAAATATTCTGGTTTCCTAGCCTGGATACACTCTGAACTCCCCAATTTTTGGTTTTTTTTTTTTTTTACTGGAAGTTTCATTACATAGGCATGATTGATGAATGTATTGGTCATTGGTGATTGATTCAAACTCCAGCCCCTCCTTCTTCCCCAGAAATCAGGGGATGGGGTTGAAAGTTTCAAGGTTGATTCCGTAGGCAACAGCCTCCATCTTTCTGGGAATTCCAAGAGTTTATTCACTGACATAAACTCAAGTGTGGTAGAAAGGGGCTTGTTATGAACAAAACACTCATGTCACATTTATGGCTTTGAAGTGTTTTCAGAAACTGAGGACAAGAGACCAAATGTGACAAAAGAAGCTCCCACTGCTCTTACAGCTTAGGAAATTTCATGGATTTTGGGAGATGCGATCCCGAAACTATAGATGAAGTCCAAATATCTTTTAATATGTTTTAATTATCTGGATGACTGAACACATATTTCTTATAATTCACAATATCACACAATCTAGTGATGTTGCCATTGTGCCATGGCCCTTGGACACTTGAAGCCAGCACATCCTTGGCACATGCTATTTCTGGACTCTCAGTGCTTAAATTTCTTCTGCGTCAGGCATCTCCAACTGGCCCTACGCCTTATATTACAACTTTAGGATCCAGAATCCTAGACAGAATCTTGCACAAGCTTAGGTCAAGTCACATGCTTGGCATTTAGATGCCAGGAAGAAGACGCAGGAGCAATCTCTGCCTTCATATGCAATAGTAGAGGAAGTAGAGCTCTGCATCCTAGTGAGATCCATGCATTGGGGCATGTCCCCCAGGCAGAGATGGTATTGGGGGCTGGAGAGTCAGAAGATGACAAATACCTCTGATCTGTGGTAGTTACTCCTAGTACCATCATGTTTGTGGTCTTCATGCTTCTGCCAAAGCTGGGAGCTCAGAGAAGTACACACCTTGCATCCGGGACGAGTACATGAGGGAACGCCTCAGAACTCATCTGACCTCAAACAGAGCTTTCACAGTATCCCCCATTTGGATCACTTGCCTTAGAATCTCCTGGGCTGCTGGTAAAGATGCAGATTGCTGAGTTTTCCCAGACCTACCAAATCAGAATCTCTGGAGGTACAGCTCAGGCATATGTATGCTTTCCGACTTCCTGAGTGATTCAGCTACATGCCCATACTTGAGAACCCTACTGTGGGGCAAGATTAAAGAAGGCAGGTCAAAAAAAAAAAAAAAAGAAGGCAGGTCATCGGCAAGGTTTGAGCTGCATCTTGAAGAACAAGCCAACTTTGGGTGCATGATGTCATTCTAGACAGGGGGAATGGCAGGGGGTGTTGCAGGATGTAGTGGTCAGTGGCCAGGCATGAGAAAGTCCTGGTGACCTGTGGAAGTGGGTGAAACAGAAGTGGGACATCAGATGGATGGGTCTTGCTATAGTGGAGAATGGGGAGCTCTCGAGTGTTGATCAATGGGCTGTGATGTAATGGAAGCAGGAAGGAAGATGTCACAAGGTCAGTGATCACTCTTTTCTCTTCTGCATTTTTCCGAGCTGCTCCCTCTTCACACTTCCTTTCTCAATTGCAAAGTGATAGTCAAGCCTCTCAGGAAACATGAGAAACACCCCTGTGGGGGAAACATCCTCCAGCAACTGGAAGAACCCCAGGAAGGCCAGCACCCAATGGACCCTGGGAGTGGGATAGGATGGAGGGGACAGGGCTCTGGGGGTGGCCATGGCTGCTACTGCTGCTGCTGCTGCTCTGGGCCTCAGGTAAGGAGGTGGCAGGAATGCAGACAGTCAAAGGGATACCTGCGAAGAGGGGTTTCTCTCACTTCCTTAGGAGGGACTGGATGGGATCAGGATGTGTGCTAGACACAGGAAAGAGAAATGAAGGGTGCACCTATCCCAGCAGGAACTAGGTGATGAAACAGAACCTGGAGCTTCCTTTAGCATACTGTGAAATCGAGAAATTATGTGAAGTCACCCAAACAATTTCTCATCGCTATGCTGGTTTCCTGGGAGATATAAAGTGTAAGATGAAGTCTCTCTTTAAAGGAATCAGGCACTGAAGTAGAGGAGGCATTGGTAAAAATGAAAGGTAAGTAACAAAAGGGAAGAGTCACAACATGAAGACAAAAATACAATACAAATCTCTCTAGGAGGACACAGAAAGGCAGCATAGAAAAGAGATGAAGGGTTCTGGAATCAGACAGAGTGGGGTTCAAATCCGATCTCTGTCTCTTTCTACATTTATGACCTGAGGAAGTCCTCCAGCTTCTCTGAGCCTGAATGTCCTCATTTATAAATAGTACCTACTCAGTATTTGTTTGTACATGGTACCTACTTTAGAGGATTCTCCTGAGAGTTAAATAGTAGACTACTGTAAACTTCTTCAGCTCAGTATTTAGGCATATAGGTGCTTAATACAAGTTATGGTGGATGATGGTGGTGGTGGTGGTGTAAGCAGGTACAGGGTGACCAATGGTATTGAGGATTGAAAGGGGAAAGAGATTAGTGCAGGTGCAATTTTGTTCAGGTAGATTCTCCTCTGGGACCAGGGTGGGTGGGTGGGGATGGAGAGGAGTGGGGAGGCCATTCAGCCCTGAGATGGCAGGGGCTAGTATGAAGTACTGTGTTCTGGAAAGCAAGGGACATGTCTGGGGGAAGCACAAGAAGAATAGAATATAGTTTGTAAAACTGGTTAAGTTCTTTTTTATTCTTTTTTTTTTTTTTTTTTTTTTTTTTACCAATTTTATTACTAAAATTTTCCAATCTACAAAATCTGGGAAGAGTAGCCACCATAAGCTTATTGGCTAGATTCAAACACTCAACCATAATTGATATTTTGCCTTATTTGCTCCATATGTTTGTACTTTGCTGGGAGATATATATATATACTTATATATAATTATGTATTGTGTAAGTATATATAAATAATATATATAAATAATAATATGTAATATAAATGTATATATAATTATATATTATATATGTGTATATATAAAATTTCTGAACCATTTCAAAATAATTTACGGAAATCCTAAATGACTCAGAAAGGCTTGGTGGAGTTACTACTACTTTTGATCTGCGACCTTGTATCTGCCCTGGGGTCTGCAGATGTAGGGATGGTGGAAGAAACATTTGCTCTGTGAAGCCCTTTGACTCCTCATTATAGGATTCCAAGCTGAAGGCGAAGAGGAGAAACAGAAGTGCCTGTTAGAAGGAAAGAACTGGACCACTGTTGGTTCTTACAACAACATGTCCTAGTCTTCTAGCCTGAAGGCCTGGCCACAGATGAGGAGCCAGGGTCCCCCAGAGACACTGGTGTGCACGAACATTAGAAATAAAGGCCTGAACTGGGCCCAGGTAGGGAGATTCCTGCTGAAGGATTGTCCCACTGAGGCCCTATGCAAGGTCACTGTGACAGAGCTCCAGCAGGACTTGGGGCTGTACCATTGTGTGATCGATCTCTTACCTTAGAAGCCCCATGTCCTGTTCAAACAGATTGGTTGGGTAGAGTGCAAAGGTGAGAAGAAGCGAGACCCAGGACAGAGAAGGGTTTTTGTGGAGACTGACCTCAGCCACAGGCTGAGGCCCCATATGCTGGGAGGGCTGCCTTGGAGAGATGGAGCAGAGTAATGGGAAAAGCTTCAGACCCCAAATCATTGCACCCTGGATCTTCCACACTCACACTTTGTGAGTTTGAGAAAGCCATAGCTTTTCTCTGGGCCTCCATTTTCTCACCTGTGAAGAAGTTGCACTAGGTCATCTCAAACATCCTCTCTGTATCAGAGAGCCTGATTGAAGAAATAGATAACTGACCATAGACTCTGTGCCACGAGCATAATTCGTTAATCTTCCTGCTGTGAAATAAGCCCTGCTGTTCCCATGGCACAAGGGAGGGAGGCTCAGAGAGATTAAGTTTCTCCCTGTATCTTTCAGCAGATACTGGGATGCAGCTGGGATCCTACCTTGACTGGATGGTTCTTGGTGAATCCTTGAAATGGGTCCAATTTGCCAATAAGAAGCTGCTCCCTTTTTAAAGGGATTTAAAAAGTAGCAGATGAGGAATAGATTCTAGAGAGCAAAATGAGGCCCTTTCACTACCTCTAGTTGTTTCTTGTTGGTGGGGGCACCTCTAATAAACCACAGGTTTATTAGAAAGCCTGTCTATCCACATGGGGAGGGGGACCCTGATACTTCTGCCTCAAGCTGCTTCTTCTTCTTCTTCTTCTTCTTCTTCTTCTTCTTCTTCTTCTTCTCCTCCTCTCTTTTTAAAATATTTTGTTTATTTATTTGAGACAGAGAAGCCCATGAATGAGAGAGCAGGAGTGAGAGAGCACAAGCAGAGGGAGAGGGAGAAGAAGCAGGAAGCCTGATGCTCCATCCCAGGGTCCTGGGATCATGACTGGAGCAGAAGGCAGGTGCTTAACCAACTGAACCATGCAGGTGCCCTTGCCTCAAGCTTCTTAAGAAATCTTAACTATAGGAAACCAAGGTAAGGTTGCTGGGGGGTGGGGGGGACATGGGTGGGGGCATGGGGTAACTGGGTAATAGGCATTAAGGAGGGCAGGTTATGTGATGAACAGTGGGTGTTATATACAACTGATGAATTTCTGAACTCATCTGAAACTAATGATGTACTATATGTTGGCTAATTTAATTTAAATAAATAAAAAAAATAAGAAACCTCCTTTTGAGTGAGTGTGTTGGAGGGGCCTCCTCCCCACAGGACACCGCTGGCCCATGTCCTGCTAACTGCAATATGTGAACATCAGGAGAGGGCTGGGCTTAAGTTGGACGTCGTAGTATTTGGAAATAAAGAGTTGACCATGCAAACCGACAGGGCTATAGGCAGGACAGAGGGAAGTCTTCGAATATAGTAATTCCCAGTACTTTAGAAACATCCAGTGATACCCAGGAACTAACTGGCTGGTTACAAAGGATTTATGCAGTCAGTTAAGCGGTTCCATTGTCCTCTACTCAGAGACATTTTATTAATTTGGATGGTGTGGAAGCACTAGCACTTTGCTCTTTACCCAGGGAGGTGAGGCTGTCATGGGACGAGGAGAAGAGTGCTGGCCCGAGACCCATTCCCTCTCTGCCCCGGACATGCTCAGTGACCTCGAGCAAGTCCCCCACCCTTTTCTAGCTTTCCACACTGTGACATTCAGTGGCTCCAATTCTCTGGGTTCTTCTGTATTTGTTGAGTTCAGAGGAATAAAAGCCTTATGTTTTACATTCGGAGGAGTGTGCTCACTCCAGGCACTAGCAGATGGCGTGGGCTCACCAGGTCTGAATCCCTCATGCTGCCTGATTCGTTAACTCACGCGACGAGAACACCAAGAAAAGTAATCAAGAATGACTGATCCCAGACTATTCCATGAGAAGTGTATCAGGTTTAGTTTATGATAAACACTAACATAATTATTTCCGTCAAGCCATAAAGAGCACTCAGTGCAGGATGGGTAGCAGCTTCACATTCCTTTTCTCTAGTAACTGGAGAAAATATAGGCTAATATGGCTAAGGAAACCGAGTCAAGTACAGATTGCTCTTGCTTGAAGGAATTACTAGCCTCACAGGGGAAACAAAGTATAATCCTCCGGAGAGGGTACTTGCAGTAATACCTGAGTTTGTACTCCTAGGAAAGGATAGTCAGGGACTGATTTTTAGTTAGGTTAAAGCAAATGAACAGAGAAGGTTTCTTTCTGGGATTGGCTGGGCCTGCCCAGGGATGAATAGATGCTCTTTCAGTGCACTGGGGAGAGTCTTTCTTTATTCTTGACTTTTTATTCAGTTTTCCAGGTGGGGGAGGGCATGGCAGTTGTGGAGCACAAAAAGAAACTTAATATATTGGGGGGATATTTGGAGGTGATGGATGGTGTCCACCCAACCCCACAGTAGAAGGGCTGAAATGAGAATTTAAGAGGAGAGAAGATGGGGCAGGGAGGGCAGGAAGGAGGTTCCCTGCCTCACAGGCAAGCTCCATGTAGGTCAGAAGCAAGAGTAGAAAGACTCGTGGCAGGTGAGTGGGTCACTTGACTGTGATGGGCTGGGAGGACAAGAGTACTGAGAGCTGAAAGATTAGACTGGGCTTACTGGATGAGACTCTGGTGGCTGAGGCCAGCTGGCGGTCACAGAGATATATAGGAATAGGGTCAGGAAACGTGGGTCCCTGGGTCTGTTTGCTGAGTGACCTTGGGCATTCCTTGTCATCCTGTTCCTTGGAGGATTGGGCTGGATGGTATTGAATACTCCTTCTACCTTTGACCTTCGAGGACCCTGTGAATGTTTCTCCCCCAAACAGAGTATTGTCCCATGGCAATGATTTTGGAAGATGGCTGTTCAGCATGTAGGAGAAGAAGAAGGTCCCTCTCTGGCTCAGTAAGTCAGCTGGGTTGTGGAAATAGGCAAGCTCGGAGTATACCGAGCCATCTTGGGCAGGCGGAATCTGGGCACCCAGTAGGAGCCCATGTCAGTCAAGGCTCAAAAGGGCTTTTTATCTCTTTCAGAAAATGGCACTGGCCAAGAGAACCAACCAAGGCAATCTGGATCCAATGTAAGTTGTGTCCAAACGAGGGTTGCTCTGTGGAGGCCCAAGCAAAAGAATGTAAGGGCTTAGCTGAGGCCCTCAGCTCAGGCCCCACATGAGGATTCTGGAACCAGGCTGACCACATGGAGGACTTTCTCCTGCTCCAGGCAGACCAAGGGGGTCCTGAACCCTAGCAGGCAGAATGACCTTCTCTTCTTTTTCTATCCTGAAGGCCCAATCCAAGCCTTGAATGTTACTACTTCAAGGCAGCAAAAGTCCCATCCATCAGCTCTGTAGGAAAGGAGCTGGGAGTTGGGATGCTAAGAGCATGCAGTCATATTATATCCTTGCCCATGAGGCACCATCTAGAAAATGGGGCCCCAGCGCCAATGGAATTTGAGTAATCCCTTAGCAGCCTCTTCCTCGGAGTTAAAGGAATGGGATCTACAGAAGCTGTTCCCCACCCAGAGCTGTTGGGGAGTGAGGGCCACAGGTGGGTGTCAGAGATCACCACCTGGAGGGAGAGAAATGTTGAAGGCACAGAGAGGATGGCGTTCCATGCCAGGAGCAAGTGGTGAGAACGCACACAGAATGTGTCAGCTACAGAGGTGGACAGTGGGCTGAATGTCAAGGAGAGGATAAGGTTAACACACGACCATAAGTTCAGATGGTGGAGACCCTTGAAGGCCACAGTCATGTGCACTTTTTTCTGTAAGCAGCGGGGAGCACAAAGGGCTTTCCCTAGGCCTCCTGAGGGGAACAGTGAGGGTCTCAGTGCAGAGTGACCCAGCAGCTGTGCAGGAGTTCTGGAGAAGGCAGGTGTTAGTGGCAGGAGACCAGATAGATTCCTTTGCGGTGAGAGCCTGGGAAAAGTAGAGGCCCCGTCTTCAAAGAGTACAAACCCCTGCTTGGCTGCTCTCATGGCCAGGAGCAGGCTCAGCTTCAGAATAGAACATTTAGCAGATACCCACCCTTTTGGACTCTGGGTGTGGGGGTAGTCAAAGCTAGGATTCCAGTGCTTGCCCTTTCCACAGGCCTGCTATTGCTGACGATTGTTCCACAGGACCTCTGTTGTTGGAGATTGTTCTGACATGTGGATTCATCCTGAACAATGGCCTGGTGTTCTCATTGTGTCTCTCTGGAAAGCCTCAGGCTCAGGTGAGTGAGAGCCATGGCCAGGCTTGGGTGGAAATGAATGAGAGGACATAGGCAGCGGCTTCAGGTGTGGGTTTAGAGGGACCAGCTCCCAGGGGTTCCCCAGAGCCTGTTCCCTGACTTTCCTCACTTCTGTGCTCAGAGGTCTTTGGAGAGGAGGGAGGCCCTATCCCTGGGAATGATGTGAGTGGGGCTGGGCTGGCTCCTTGGGACAGGTGGGAGGGGCAGGCTGAGGATTTTAGTTACTAGCAATCCAGTCTTTTCTTCAGAGGAGGGAGGAAGACGCAGGCCAGAGATGGCAGAGATGCATCATTTTCAAATAACATTCATTTCTGCCACTCATCAGGTAAGGCAGCCTCCTGAGATGTCCCCAGGACACAGCAAACCCAGGGAAGCAGACTCGACCTTCCAGGAGCAGAGGGGCATGCCTTCCTTCACTAACAAATACCACATTCCGCTCTGTTCAGTGTTAAAGAACAGGTTTCCTGAACTTTTGTGAGATCTCTGCCCAGCCCCTCTCTTAGCCAGAGAGAGAAAAGCAGTAATGGGTAGGGGGGAGTATAGAGGGCTGGCAGCAAAGAAGCCACTGGGAGTCATCAGGGCCAAGGGAATGGCAGTCAATTTCTGTATTAAGTACCACAACTGGGATTCACAAAGGGTAATTCAGATGAACTTTAAATTTTTTTCTTTTTAAAGATTTTATTTATTTATTTATTCATGAGACACACACACACACACACAGACACACACAGAGAGAGAGGCAGAGACACAGGCAGAGGGAGAAGCAGGCTCCCTGCAGGAAGCCCGAGGTGGGACTCGATCCCAGGTCTCCAGGATCACGCCCTGGGCTGAAGGTGGCGCTGAACCACTGAGCCACCCAGGCTGCCCCAGATGAACTTTATATTTGTTCTCGCACTGCCGTCCAAACTCACTCTGCTGGGGAACTTGCTGGCCTGTTGGTAAAAGGTATGGCAAGACCCATCACTCTTCTGGTTCTTTTTTGAAAAATAGATTTTAGTTTTGAGAATAGTTTCAGGTTCACAGCAAAACTGAGGACACAGCACAGAGTTCCCCTATCGCACCTGTTGCCCCACTTGCACCGAGTCCCCCACTATGGGCGTCTTGTCCCTGAGTGGTACGTTTGTTAGAATCAACAAATCTACATTGACGTATCAGTGTCAACCAAAGTCCAAGTTCACCTTAGGGCTCACACTTGGTACTGACCATGCTATAGGTTTGGACAAAGGTGTACTGACACATACCCACTGGTGTAGTATCATTAAAAGTAGTTTCACTCCCTAAAACCCCTCTGTGCTTTACTTATTCATCCATACCCTTCTGAGCCATTCTAAGCAGTATAAAGTTTATTCCCAAAGTAGCTTCAGTTCAATAAGGGGAAAAAGTGTTCCATTCAAAATGAAATCTTCTCCTCCAAATCCTCTCGATTTTGTCCCCCTGTCAGAGGGATAGAAGGGTACTAACTGGCTTTTCTTTCTTTCCTCTGCTACCATCTCCACCTCTTGCTGTAGCTTCTGACATCCCCCAGGACAGAGCCATGGAAGGGAAGAGGAAGGGAGCAGGGAAGGTCTCACCTGTTGCCACTGCTCCAAGGGTTGGTCAGCTTAAAGCTGACTTTCTGTCATAGGGCACTTCTTGGGCTCCTCAGAGTAGCCCCATTACCTGCAATTTCATTGACACATGCAATTGCATCTGACTTTTGACTGGTGGCCTCTGACTTCCTCAGTCTACAAGCATTTGGCAGTATGGGGAGCAGAATATGCCACCTGAAAACATGTCTGGCATAAAGTTTATTTTGAGAAACAGCAGACACAGAAGAAGCTCTGAAAGCAGAGTGGAAGTTAACCTTTTTGTGAGAGAATTTACATTTATGAAGGAAATCCCCATTTGTAAAGGTGTCTTCCTCTCTACCAGGATGAGAAGGAGGACTCTAAACCATATGAGAAATTTACCTGTGGAGAAGGCAGGGATTGAAATCTGCATAACAAACCTTAACTCTTGTTTTCCATGCTTTCCCTGAAACTAATTTTGCCCTGTGGCTTCCCCATACCTGTCTTTTGTTTTTAGCTGAACATAGAATTTAAACTGGAGTTCTTTTTTTTTTAATTTTTATTTATTTATGATAGTCACAGAGAGAGAGAGAGAGAAAGAGAGAGAGAGGCAGAGACATAGGCAGAGGGAGAAGCAGGCTCCATGCACCAGGAGCCTGACGTGGGACTCGATCCCGGGTCTCCAGGATCGCCCCCTGGGCCAAAGGCAGGCGCCAAACCGCTGCGCCACCCAGGGATCCCCTAAACTGGAGTTCTAAGCCACCTTGGGCAGTTACTCAGTTTTTCCCCTGGTTATCTCCCCTGTGTACATGAGATATACATGTTAATAAACTTCTGTTAGTTTTTCTCTTGTTAATCTTTTTTTGGTTTTTGGTATATTTTTTATTGGAGTTCGATTTGCCAACATATAGTATAATACCCAGGGCTCATCCTGTCAAGTGCCCCCCTCAGTCACCCAGTCACCCCAAAGATATAGCTATTGTTAATCTGTCTTTATCACAGGGGTCTCAGCCAGGAACCCAGAAGGGTAGACGGAAAATTATTTTCCTCACCTATGTCAGTCAACTTCTAGCTTTCTTCCATGGGATCTGTCCACCCCCAGGCAGCGTTTCTGGACAGGATCCATGACAACCCACACTGAGGGTCTCACACATGTGCAGCTCACATCTGGTCCACAGGAAATACCCATTTGATTCACCCCAACAAACTCATGGCACACTGGTGGACCCCCACACAGCCACCTGTTCTTCACTCTGACATTGGGACATCTAGCCACTGGCAGTCTCTGTCCATTACAGTTCTTAGGCTGGAGTCAGGCACCAGTCTGCCATGTCTCTCAAAGTGCAGAAGACATCTAATATATTCAAGTTGTGACCTTGAAGCCCCTTTCTGTGGGCTTGAGGTGAGGAGGAGACATCCATTCCCCTCTACCTGCAGGGTATTAATATTCCCAAGCTATCTCTAAAAATTTTCTTCTAATCTTCAAAATCCCAACAAATGCATACCCTTGGTGTGGATGAGGTTTGAATACCTTTTTGCATGGGTTGTGCACTGGTTTCCTGCCTCACTCTGGAATATGGCATCTGTTTTCTTGGGATTTGTGTCAGTCAAGGTTTAGTTGCAGATAGCTAAATCCAATCTGCCTATTTTATGTAGGAAGGGATTTTTAAAAACTAGAATAGTAAATGAATTACAGAATCAGATCTGGACATGACTCTCAAAGCCACACAATAGGGTGGGGCTGCTAAAGGGGACACTGCTCTTGTCACAGTGAGGACCCTGGAGAATTGGGAAACTTCCCAAATCAGGAAGCTGCTGGCATAACTTTTGGTTCCAGCATCACCCCACCTCAGCCACTATCCAGCAAAATGGATACCTTTGCTCCAAACTTAAGTCTTGCACAGATGGGTTTGATTGGTGGCACCTAAATTATATCTGGAACCCTGGCTGCCAGAAAGTCTGAGAAAGGATTGTGCAGACTTTTTACTGTACAGAAAGATCCATGAGAAGGAGAGAGGAATGGTCCCTGGCATCCCCCGAACAATCTCATCCAAAACTGAGATGAAAACAGTTCAAGTTTGAAAGTCTTTGTTCTGTTCTGTTTTTTTTTTCACTGTCAGTGAAAGACAAATACAAACATACATTCTTTGTTATGTTATAGCAAATATACCCTTTTTTCTATTATAAAGTTATATTATAATAAAAGTTCCTATTTACCAAAAACAATATATTGGACGCTATTATGTGCCATATATTGCATAAAAGATACAAATACAGATAATTCCTATTTTTTCCCGTTCCAAAATCTATGGTATTTTTTTCAAAAACTTCTGCGTGTTTAAGAAAATGATTCCTATTTCTCATCACTCTACTTCAGTCTACTCCTGGGATATACACATGATTATTAATTATTCAGTGACATTTGGAAAATTCAGGTTCCATGGCAGTCACATAAGTGAAAATAGTTCCATTTTAGCATTCTGGAATCAAACTTTCCAAAACTTAATAAAATCAGAACTGATTACATTTGGAACCAAAGGCAGGTCTTTTTTGAACAGGGGCTTATCTTTGAGGACCAGATTTGTTTCAACATTCCTTTCCTCCATATAACAGTATGTTTCTTGATTTCCTTTTTTAACTAGTTCTAAGGTCTGCCTGGTTAATTCACTGAATATGAGCTAAACAAACTTTAATTTTTAACTGTATGAAGGTTGTGATTTAATCTTTTTTTGGAAAACTATAACTCTGTAAATTTCATTCAATCTTATTTTGCTTCTGAGACCATCCTTGTTATCATCTGCAAATCTGAATCTTTGATTTTTTTTTTTTTACTGCTATGTATGATTCTAAGTTGGTGTTGAATTTTACTTTCCCATTCCCCTTGTGATGGGCACCTAATCTGCTTCAGCAGCTGATCTTATTTATAAAATATAAAGAAACAGTACCACACTGTCTTGATGACCACAGCTTTGTAATACAACCTGAAATCTGGCATTGTGATGCCCCCAGCTCTGATTTTCTTTTTTAATATTCCCCTGGGTATTCAGAGTCTTTTCTGATTCTACACAAATCTTAAGATGATTTGTTCCAACTCTCTGAAGAAAGTCCATGGTATTTTGATAGGGATTGCATTAAATGTGTAAATTGCCCTGGGTAACATTGACATTTTCACAATATTAATTCTTCCAATCCATGAGCATGGAATGTTTTTCCATCTCTTTGTGTCTTCCTCAATTTCTTTCAGAAGTGTTCTGTAGTTTTTAGGGTATAGATCCTTTACCTCTTTGGTTAGGTTTATTCCTAGGTATCTTATGCTTTTGGGTGCAATTATAAATGGGATTGACTCCTAATTTCTCTTTCTTCAGTCTCACTGTTAGTGTATAGAAATGCCACTGATTTCTGGGCATTGATTTTGTATCCTGCCACACTGCCGACTTGCTCTATGAGTTCTAGCAACCTTGGGGTGGGTGGAAGGAGCCTCTGTGTCCATCGAAAGATGAATGGATAAAGAAGCTGTGGTATATGTATACAATGGAATATTACTCAGCCATTAGAAAGAACAAATACCCACCATTTGCTTCGATGTGGATAGAACTAGAGGGTATTATGCTGAGTGAAATAAGTCAATCAGAGAAGGACAAACGTTATATGGTGTCATTCATTTGGGGAATATAAAAAATAGTGAAAGAGGATAAAGGGGAAAGGAAAGAAAATGAGCGAAAATATCAGTGAGGGTAACAAAACATGAGAGACACTTAACTCTGGGAAACGAACACGGGGTGGTGGAAGGGGAGGTGGGGTGGGATGGGGTGACTGTGTGATGGGCACTGAGGAGGGCACTTGACAGGATGAGCACTGGGTGTTGTGCTATATGTTGGCAAATTGAACTCCAATACAAAAATTTAAAAAATACAGCGAAAAAAAAAAAAGGAAAAGAAAAGAAAGAAAGAAAGAAAGAAAGAAAGAAAGAAAGAAAGAAAGAAAGAAAGAAAGAAAGAAAGAAAGAAAGAAAACCGGGGCGCCTGGGTGGCTGAGGTTAGGCATCCGCATTGGGCTCGGATAGAGAACTCTGGGTCCTGGGATCGATCCCCATGTTGGGCTCCCTGCTCAGCAGGGAGCCTGTTTCTCCCTATCTCTCCCTCTGACCCTCCCCACTGTTCATTCTTTCTGTCTCTCAAATAAATAAAGTATTTTAAAAAATAAACAAACAAGCAAAATCCAGAAAAATGAAAAGCAGTTTGAAATAAATACTCCCATCATCTTCTTGGAGGACCCATGTAAGATTTTTTCTAGAGCACATACCCAGGGGGCATAAGGCAGATAGAGCAAGGGTTCAGAAACACACCCATACATGTATTCACCTGATTATCACAGAGGTGTCTCTGTGATTTAGTGGGAAAGATTGGTCTTCCCAACAGATAGTGATGGTCTATTGGATAGTCACCAAGGGTGAAAATAAAGCTTTTACCCTTCTTGCACACCATACATAAAATTAACTAAAATGGATCATACTTAAATATGAAAGGTATAAACAATAAAGATTCTAGAAGAAAACAGAAAATATGATCTTGAAGTAGGCAAATGTTTCCTAAACAGGACAGGACACAAAAAACAGTAATGACAATAGAACGTAGATTCAGGGATTGGAGACAGTATAGGACAGTCACACACCTATTCCTCATGGAAGTTCCAGAACTTTCTCACATTCTCACTGATACTGAATCTTATCCAACTTCCTAATTCCTTCCAGTCAGCTGAGTACAAAGTGACAGCTCAGTGTTTTACATGAATATTCTTCTGAGAACTAACGAAATCAAACATCTATATCTGTGGGCTCATTTGACATTTGGATATTTATTGTGCTGGATCTCTTGCTTCTGATCATTTTGCTATTGGACTTCCTTTCTTCTGCTTGCGATTCTTAGTAACCCCTTGGTTCATTTAGATATTCATCCATGGTCAGTTTTTCACACTGCAAATATCTCTCCTCAATCTCTCATCTGTTACTTGGCAAGCACGCATGAGGCCAGGCCTCGGGTGATTTGGTGCAGAAAATACAAGGAGCCATTTTAAGATTTAGACAGTCTATTACTTACACAGGCAGTGAAAGGAAGATCAGCTCAATGTTCCAACTCCCTGGGGTCCTTGTCTCATATGCCAAAACAAAAGGGGGTCAGAGAACTGCAACGAGCCATATGATACCCCACAGCTGAGGACCCATTGGCAACTGCCACTCAGTGGTCTTAGAATCTGTGGTTCTGTTCTGAGGGGTACAGCAGAAAGCCTCTTACCTCATCAGAGGGGTGATGAGAAATTGTCTTCCAGGAGAAGATCAGGTGGTGAGCAGCAGGTGTTCATGCCATTCTCTCTCATTCCAGGAAGAGCCAAAGGCATCTGTCTGACTCCAAGTAGCTGTAGTTCAAACCTTCACTGCATGGCTCCTGTGGCTGCAGGCAGGAAAGCTGGTGTCTATGTGGAGCTCTTTGCCAATGTGGCTTTTATCCACAATAGCTTTTGTTTGAAAAAGAAATGTTTATGCTGTGTGCTGAAACTATTTATAATCACAATCTGTCTCAGCCACATCTTACTGTCTATATTAACATGACTTTGCTCTTTCACTGTTCTGGTATTACTTTATTTTTCCAGACTTTCTTTTCCCCCCAGGCAAATGGTTTCATTGTTCATTATAGAGGCTTTCTTTTTTTTAATTTTTTTTTTCATTATAGAAACTTTCTGAAAGATCAATTGACTCTTCAATGGAAAGCATCAAGAAATACTTTGAGTCCTAAGCATCTTTGAATCTCTGACTCAAAATCCTCGCCTTGCTGTTCCTACTAATTATGGACTGTTGTACTATAATCCTTCCCCTCGCCTAATGAAGCTCTGCAAAGACCTGCCTTAAACCAAACTTCTGAATAAATTCTGACCTTGCCCTTCCTCTAGGACGCTGCGGTAGTGTCCTCCCTGACCAACGTGAGCAATAAACTCAGCTTTCTCTTCTCCACAGGTTGTTATTTGGGGAAGACAGTGTTTGACAATGTGATTAAATCTATTTTTCCCTTTATGACTTAGGTTTGGGGATCTTATTTAAGATGTGCATCCCAACATGAAGCACAATAATATTTTGAATCTTGTCTCTTAGACAATGCACAGAGACCTTCTGATACATGATCTTCTATTAGCTTTATAGTTTCGACATTCACAAATACCACACAACAAAGAAATCCGTTCCTTCTGAGGAGGGCAGGGTATTGTTAAAATTGACCTCAGTCACCTAAAGCTGTGCCAATCTTCTAGCCACTAACCACACATGGCTATTTACATTTAAGTTAACTAAAATCAAATGAGAAACCAAAATTCATTTCCTCAGTAGCACCTGCCATGTGTCAGATGCTCAACGACTGTACATGGCTAGTGGCTACTGTGCTGGGCTGGAGGACATGGGGCATCGCTACCATATTCTCTGTCAGATAGCCCTGCTCTCAAGCTTTTTCTTTCAACAGAACCAGTTGGCTAACAAAACTTTCAGTTCCTTGTTATAAATTTAGCTTCTTATTAATGCAGATGAAAACTTTTTATAGCACTTGGTACTTTTACACCTGGGTAGTTTGATTTAGAATTTCCTTTCAATTAAAGCAGATTTTCTTCTTAAAAAAAGAATCACACTTATGATTTTTTTAATTTTATATTCTCAAAGATATGGCTTATATTATTTTGGTGCCTAAATCCTTTCCTCCAAGTCTCCACCAATGCTGCCTTGTCCTTGGACCGTGAGTGCAAGTGCACCCCATTTGGGGGGATGACAGGGACATGCTGCTGGGAGCCGTAGTGGATGAGAGCTGCTCAGGAGGTGGGCAAAATGCTGGGCTGTGTTGAGGGACAGGGTTCAAATGCCTGGCTCAGCTGTGAAATCTCCACGAGACCTTCGACAAGTCACTGGCTCTGCTTTGCAGCTCAGCCTCCACAATAAGAGACTGGAGATGCATTCGGTGGGCCCCTCCCTCTCAGATCAAGGAGCATGCCCAAATGATGTGGCAGGATTGAGCAAGACAGGGTTCACATAGAGGAAAAAGTTGCCTTGCCTTCAAGGGACTCACAGTCTGTCTGGAAAGGAATAGAGTGTCCACAGTATGGTAGTGTTAGAGCACAATGCAGGATCAGGAACTACTGTGAGCAGCTAGACACTGCTTACAGGCTCCTCATCAGCTTCTGGCGAGAGGACACCCTTGTGGCCCAACACCTGTGAGGCTAGTTGGGGAGCAGCCACAGGAGCAATTCAACACAGTTTGAAGAAGGACCAGCATGACAGTCAGGACTGGGGTCTTGCGAGGAGCAGACACCCTGGGGTCTTAATACAGGCTGGGGCCTCTAACAGAACCTAGAAATCCAGTTTTAATGCAGAGTAGCTGAGCCTTCACTTTAGTTCTGTGTTGAGAACATGTGGTCACAGACAGGAAGTGGCTGGACACCCCTCCTCCATTTGTCCCCTCTGACCTGGGCAATCTCCTGGTGCCCAGTCACAGCTTAGGCTCCATGTGCCTTGATCATTTTCCTCAGAGACTCCAGCTTCCCACCTCCTCCCCCCTGTTGTTGCCTTCTCTCTGGGCTCTCTAGGGCCCAGTTCCACAGCCAGACCAGGGCAGGGAGGTCCAGGGACATGTGTGGTCTGGAGCAGATCAGAATGTCCCTAATTTTAGGAAGATGAGATTAATCCTCTTACTTGAACAGGATGCTCTGAAGACTGAACACACCTAGCAGGGAGCTAGGTTATAACCAACTGGAAAAAACAGCCATGTGAGAGTTCAATGCACACTGGGCTACCTACATTGGTGAGTGTACCGTCCTTAGATAAACTAGTCCCTTAAATGGTCCTGTTTGCTGTTCTTGTGCCTAATCAAACTAAGTTTTTAAAAAATACCTGTCTCTCATTTGAGAGTTGCTTGATATTTTCTCTCACTAAGCTAGAGGTTTTGGGAGGAAAACCATAGAGGTAAAGTGCCATTCTCATCAGATCATGTCAATGATACATACAACCCACATGATTATCGTGGTCAGTCTTAACCTGGTCACAGAGCTGAGATGGTGTTTGCAGATTTGTCCACTCTGAAGTTACTCTTTCCCTGTTTTGTTTTGTTTTGTTTGAAGAAAGGCACTATAGATAGCCCATACTTAAGGGGTAGCAGTTATGCTCTCACCCTTGAGGGCAGAGTATCTATATCAATTACTGGGAATTCTTCTGGAAAGATTTGTCTATTCTCCCCCATTTGTCTATAAATTTATTCAATTATTTATTTATATCAGTATGGGCTCATGGATAGTTATTTTATACTTTACCACTTTATCTTATTTCTCAGTTTGTTCCAACATTGGCTGGTTTTCCTCTGCACATTTTACACATACATTTTTTAAATGAAAGACTTTTTCACCTTTCACCCACTCAAGTATTCTTCCAACCAACATTGACAGAGCACATTTAGGGAATGAGAAGTGAAGAGATGGAGCTGGTGCTGATCTCTCCTCCCTGCTTCCTGGGGCCAGCAGATCTGTCCCCCTCATCTTCCCCTCTGATATTTCCTGCTCAGCACTTCTTCCCCTCCCCTGGCCTCCACCTCTCCCAGGCACCATTCTCACAGTGCCTGAAATTGAAATTTTCTCTCCACTCAAAAACTTCTCAGGTTGAAAATATATCACTGACCCACCATGCCCTTGGAGTGGAGTCCCTATCTTGTTCTGGGGACTAGAGGGACTCCATAGCCCCCCAACCACTCTCAGGCAGTACACAGAGAGAAAGAATAGAAGAATGGAAGGCATCCATGTGGTTCAGTCAGTTGAGCATCGCATCGGGCTCTTGATTTCTGCTCAGGTCATGATCTCAGGGTCATGAGAGAGCCCAGCATTGGGCTCCCCACTCATCGTGGAGTCTGCTTAAGATTCTCTCTCTCATTCTCCTTCTGCCCTTACCCTGCATCCCCACTTGTTTGTGCATGTGCTCTGTCTGTCTCTCTCTCTCTCTCAAAAAAAAAGGGGGGGGGGAATAGAGGAATGGCTTCTTCTTTTACCATGGTTCTTTTCTTGGACATTCTCAGAGCTTTTTGCAGCAATGATGGAGGAGTGTGATAGGGTGGAAAGTATGGCATAACAGAAAAAGGGAAAAGCTGGGCAAAAGTGAGCACCTGAGGCGGGATTCAGGTCTGCAGGCCCAGAAACAGACCCTGAGGGTGGCAAACCACCACCCAAGCCTACCCACTCCTTCCTCCCCACTTCCCAGAGAGCCTGCCCATTAGTTTACTTCTCCAGTCAAGGTGGTGGCCTTTCTTGAGTCTTCTAGTTCAGAGATGCTGGGAAGCTGGAGCAGAATCAGGCTCACATTCTGCTTCCTTCTCCCCAGAGGCCTCCCCTTCTCTTCTCCACTGTCAGAAACAGGCTGGAGGTGGCATGGCTTGGGGACCCCTATGCCTGCTCCTGCTACCTGTCCTTCTGATGCTCCTGGCCTCAGGTGAGATGGAGGGGGGGTAGGGCAGGGAGCTAGGTGGCTCTGTAACCAGAGGGCTGGCTTTGGGGCCTATGCTATGGGTGTGGACTTCCTCTCCCCTTACCTCAGCCCTGGGAAAGGAGTAGCTGGGACCAGCGAGGGCCCTGACTTGAGGGCTTGTTATCCAGATTCTTGGGGAAATAGAGTTGTGCCTGAGGAACTTTATGAAGTGTCGAGACAGGTGCTCTCATTGCAAAGCCAGTACCCTCCCAAGGGAAAGCCCTATGAGGAAAACCCAGTGCTGGCAGACATCTGCAAATGAGTGTGCCAGATTAGTCACAGCTCCAAGCCCCAGATGGCGGCTCAGGATTCTCAGCACACAATCTGGGGTGGGCTAGATGCTGGCTTCTTTATCATGAGAGTTCAGCTGAGGTAGGAGGACTCTTCCAGCAATTTGGTCACTATTCTCAGAATTATCAGCTTGGTGGTATCTCCAGGGGAGCTTACTTCTTCAGGAAATGCTCCCCTCTCTCTGAGGTCTGGGAGAAATGTCACTCACCCCTTTCATCTGCCTCAGTCACCTCAGACTCCACCAGATCTTCTGCTCTGATTCAAGGGTATTGAGGGCCTTGTGTCCAGGGAAGGGCTCTTATCTCTTTCCTAACCCCATCTGGTGGGAAGATCTGCCCAGAACTCAGTAGACAGAAACCCAGAGTCTCTCTGTTTCTTTTTTTCTTATATACACCAACAGCAATGATGTACAGATCTTAGACACAGGTCACCCTGGCTTAGTGGACCCTGTGGGACTGTTTCCAGGTCCCCTACTTTCTCTCACAGCTTTGGGGCCAAACTCTATTCTGTCTTCTAGCCTGGACAGTTGTTGTCTACTTTCTGTATGCTTTAGCTCCAAATACTTTTCCTGTGTGGACTTGTACTTGGCTTCTACCAAGTACAGGTAGGTCTGAGGTCTCAGTGAGGGGACAGTGAAGAGTGGCCAGTAGCTTGCTTAACCTCAGATTTGAGGAAGGGAGTACCAGGAGCCTGCCTCAGGGGTTTGAGCTCCTGAGGCCTGGGCTAGTGGGAAGCTACATTTGGGACTTGCTAGGCTTGAGACCCAGGGAGATAAACATGCATGATCTGACCCAAACATGAAGATAGCCATGGATAGGTTGGATTCCCCAGAGGCAAGTCTGTCTAAGAAGACCCTGCACCTGTGTATCCCAGCCTTGCCCTTTGTTTCCCACTAGCTCAGGGAGAAGCTCCTCCCCTTTGGGCCCAGTGCCACCCTGCACTTCAGCTGATTATAAAGATCCTAGGCATCAGTTACCCATGGCCTGCAGGGACCCTAAGTTGACTCTGTTCCCTTTTCTCTTCCTCTTGAGGTTTTGGGAGGCCAATTTCATTCTCTGTTCTGGTTTCCTGGAAATCACATGAAATGCAAGAACATCAAAGACAAAGAGTATATTTAAAGGCTTTCATATCACCTACAGAAGAACAAGAATTAGATCTATGTTAGACTTCTTAAAAGGAGCACTGGATGCCAGAAGACAGTTGAATAATGTTATTAAAGGATTGAAGAAAGGAACTCTGTAAGTAGAATTTTGTATCCAGCCAAACTGTCACTCAAATATGTGATTATAATACTTTGGTGAGGTGAGGAAATAAATGTGATCAAGTATCTTGGTAAATATTTTTTTTTACTTAAACAACAACAAAAATGCAGCTAGAACCAAAATGAAGAGAAAGAGAAAATACTCCCATGGCAACTGAAAAATAACATTCCAGACAACATCAGCATGGGGTGAGGAGGAGAGACCAGAAGATCATGAAAGGATGGTAAGTGCTTGTCTCATGAGAGTCAATATATAGATATTGATAAGTTTAAGGCAGGAACAGGAGTAAATCAACATAAATATGGGTCTTCAGTAAAATAAATAGAATGCATACTCTTTAACTCAGCAAAATAATACCCTACCCAAAGGTAAGTGGGATAATAATTTTTGAAAATAAAGTACAATGAATGTAAAAAGTTAAATAAAAAGGCAATAATAAATCCTAATATAAAAGAAGTTCCAAAAAATGTAAGTGGGTTAAACTCACAAAATAAGGATAGAGACTCTCAGTTTGGGTTTTAAAAAATTATCTACAAGAAGAGGATTAAGAGTACACTTATTGTGATGGGCGCTGAGGAATGTATAAAATTGTTGAATCACTATATTGTACACCTGAAATTAATATAACAGTATATATTAATCATGCAGGAATTAAACATTTTTGAATGTAAAAAGCTTTTTAAATAAGAAAAAAATTATCTACAAGAGATCTACTTAACAAAAAAGATGTTAAAAGGCTAAAAACAAAAGTTGGAAAAATATTTGTGGCTAGTATGAAATAAACTGTAGTAGCAATATTGAACAAAAAAGAACTTAAGGTAAAAAATACTATGAGACAAAGATATATAGATATATAATAAATATTGATGAAAAGTATACTTAAATAAAAAAACAGAACTATCATAAACATTATGTACCTAACTGTATGGCCATAAAATAATAATCACAACACTATCAGAAATTCAAGGAGAAGTAAATAATTAATAAGCATAATTGGAGAGTCATATCCCTTTCAGAAGATTATAGATCAAAGAAACAAAAAATAAATGAATGAATCTATGTTTTAAACCAGATGATTAATAAGTTCCATGTATCATTTATATTTACATAATATTTACAAACACGTATATTATTATGTACAAATAATATATAATAAATTATAATTTAAAACAAATATTTAAAAATATATAAAATATGTATTACACCTTAAAAATGCTTTCAATTATATAAATGTATTATGAATAGTTAATAAAACTTATTATTTATAAATATAAACTATGTATATGCACACACATATAAAGCACTCTGCATAAATAAAAACATACATTCCTTCAAATATCAGAGAATATTTACAAAAATAGACCTTGTATGAGGAAATAAAAGAAGAATAAATTCCAAAAAACTAATATGATGTGAAATACATTCTCTAAACATAATGCAATAAAGTTAAAAATGATGGGGTACCTGGCTGGCTCAGTCAGTAAATCATGTAATTCTTGATCTCAGGGTCATGAGTCTGAGCCCCACATTAGTTAAGAGATTGCTTAAAAATAAAGTCTTTAAAACTTAAGAATGCATAGAAATGAAGCTAAAATACCGTATTTTGAAATTAAATAGTAGTTATTTATTATTATATAAACCATAAGTATATAATAAAATATATTATGATAATATATAAACACCACATATCAGATTTGCGGGGCATAGCTAATATTTAGATGGAAAATTAGAAGCTTTAAATACATTTGTGAGAAATACAAAAAGGTTAAAAATAAATAAGCTAAGCGCTCTACTCATGAAGATGGAAAATGAGCAACAGGCAAGTTCAAGGACATGTAACGGAGGAAAATAATAATGATGAGGGCCTGAAATAAAAAAGATGGAAAAAATGGCTATTAAAGAAACTCATAGCTTGCTCATTGCAAAGTTTAATAAGATAGACCTACATCTGATAAAACTGATGAGATAAAAGATATAAACAAGAAATTGAAGGAAAAGAAAATTACCACAAACTCAATAAAGGTTTTTAAATAAATAAATCCTGAACAAAATCTTTTGAAATCCCAGGTGTGGACAAATTCCTAAAAAATATGAAATACCAAGATGACCACAAGAAGTAAAATGGAGTAGATTAATAAATGTTAAAGAAATTGAAATCTTAGATAAAGACCCATCCTCACAGCAATTGCAAGACTCAGATGGTTTTATAGGTATCACCTATAAATATCCTAAGAATCATTTGATTTATATTTTATACAAGATGTTTGCAAAAGATAAAAAGCAGCAAAAGCTGCCCAGTTCGTTTCAAGAGGCTTAAGTTCCCTTAGCTCAAAACCAGTTAAGGATAACACAAGAAAATTAAATTATAGGTTCATATCACTGAGGAACATAGAGAAAAAATTGAAATAAATATTAACTAACTGAAGTCAACAGTGTAATAATAATTAAGAAAAGAATGTATTATGATCATTTGGGGTTTATCCTAGGACAAAAAGGATCATTTAGCTTCAGAAAATCTAGCAATATAAATGAACTAAGTCAATAAATTACAAGAAGAAAATCATCTGATGCAGAAAAAGCATTTGGAATAGTTCAACATATTTAAAATTATTTTAAAATCCTTCATAAATTGCAAATAGGAAGAAATAACTTGGAAAAGCCTGTATACCAATGGCTACAGTAAATATTACTTGGGGAAGAAAGTATACATTCATTTTTTTTTAATTTTTATTTATTTATGATAGTCACAGAGAGAGAGAGAGAGAGAGAGGCAGAGACAGGCAGAGGGAGAAGCAGGCTCCATGCACCAGGAGCCCGACGTGGGATTCGATCCTGGGTCTCCAGGATCGCGCCCTGGGCCAAAGGCAGACGCCAAACCACTGCGCCACCCAGGGATCCCGAAAGTATACATTCAAATCAAAGATTTCCACAGCTACCACTAATGCTTCATGTAGTATTAGAGGTTCTGGGCAAAATCATAAGAAGAACCAATGAGAGGACAAAGGATAATTGTCACAATTTGAAATGGTGGCATCATCTACTTAAGTGCTTATCTATACTAGAAATAATCACTTGGTAAATCTAATCAAAATAAGATACAATTCTAGTAGCAACAACATCTATAACATATTAAGGAAGAATTAATTTAACCAAGACCTTGATCTGAAAAATACAAATAATCTATGTTCTTGGATGAGACAATTATATTTATAAAGGTGTCAATGTCCCCCAAATTATAAGTCTCTAACTGTAATCCCAAACACACTTTCAGCTTAATATTTTATTTTATTTTTTCAAAGAAAGGCAGACTGCCACATGCAGTGCCTCATTTGGATGTGTCTAGTCTTGGAAGCCTGACTACACTACATTTTCCTTCAAATGGACTTTGATGGTTCTAGCAGAGGAGCACAGCTACTTGTATGCCCTTCAGCCAAGAAGGATCCTCTTCCTCTGATGGAGAAGGTCAGCCTCTTTGAGCGTGCAGCTTCAGGACAGATGCACATGGAGTGGTGAGAGAAGAAGGGGACACCTGTAGCCAGTCAGATCAGCTGGATCAACACTGACAATCAATGGAGGGACAGATATTGCAGCCAGATCACCCTCACATCCTGGTTAGAACTAGATAAACTTACTGTAAAATTATATGGAAAAATAAAGATGCATGAATAGCTATGTCAATCATGAAAAAATAAAAATTAAAAGATAAGATTTGTCCTACCAAATATCAAGATATGCTACTAAGTAATAGAACTGATGTCAGTGGTGCTGGTACAAGAACTGACAAGTGAGACACTGACATAGGGTAGGCTTCCAAACAGTTCCCTATATACACGACAACATCCTTTATCATAAGGAAGCATTATACCTAGGAATGAAGAACTTCTCATACAAAGTTTTAAAGGCTTAGTGATTTTGCCAACTCATAAGGCAAAAAAATTTTTTAATTTGATTACATCAAAATTGAGAAATTCTGTTTAACAAATGACTCTATAGGAAAATTTACCAAGCAGATGATAGACTGGAAAAAATTAACTGAAAATATCTAAAAGTGGGCAGCCCAGTGGCTCAGCAGTTTAGCACTGCCTTCAGCCCAGGGCCTGATCCTGGAGACCCCGGATCAACTCCCACGTCAGGCTCCCTGCATGGAGCCTGCTTTTCCCTCTGCCTGTATCTCTCTGCCTCTTTCTCTGTGTCTCTCATGAATAAATGAATAAAATCTTTAAAAAAAAGAAAATATCTAAAAGTAATATAGCAATATGATGTATAACACACAAGAAGCTATGCCAATCAATAAGATGGCAAGAATCCCAGTGGAAATGGGTAGAACATGTGAAAGGCAATTTCCAGGAGAGGGAATCCAAAAGGCAGGTAAGTGATGTTCACAATTCTTAATAACCTAAGAAATATCAATTAAAACAACCATGAAATGCCACTTTACACCTTTTTAATTAGCAAAATGAAGACATGGTAAAGTGCTTGGTGGGTTTAGGGATATGATACATAGGAACTCCGTTACAAAATAGACATTATTCCTCCCTCCCTGACAGCCACACAGTCATGAGGAGGAACCTTCTGGAATTCAGAACCTAAAGGATCTCAGAGATTATCCAAGATATCACAACTGAGGAAAGGAGGCCCAGAGATCCCATGGCACTGGCCAGAAACTGTCACCCAGCACTTAGCAGCACAGATAGGGCAAAGACCCAGGCAGGCTCTTGAGAGCCCTCGCTGGGCCCCTCTGTGTGGTCCTCGCTCCTGGTATGTCTAGCTCTGATTCTGAGGCTTTCTCCCTACTACTTCTCCCACCCCCATCACCTCAACAAATCTGCTCTTCTTTTTGGGCCTCAGTATCTTCAGTTCAGCCTGATGGCCCTGTCCTTTCTGACCTGGTGGGATTGTTCCTACTCCTCTGGCTCTATCCCTACCACCCCACTGAACTCTGATCCTTAGCTCTTTCTGGAGCTAGGCTTTTAGCATAAAGGAAGGGGTAGCTGGAAGTAGGTAAAAGGAAGGGAGGAGGAGAGGAGGACCCAGTAACAGGGTTAGGATAGGAGGAAGGGGCAGGGAAAAAAATTCACCTCCATTTATGAATTTCCTCCTTGTCTTCCCTCCTCAGGGTGATAAGGATACTGTAGGGGCAGCAGTGATGGGGGTTTCTGATTGTGTCAGACCAGTCTGGGCCTCAGGACTCTTGAGTGCATTTAATATCCTCCATGGATCCCAGATGAGTACCTATTCTCTTACCCCTGCCCAGCTATTGGGAGCCCTCCCCCCCAAACCACTCACACCACAGCCCTGTGAAAAAAGTCTTCTTGAGACAACTTCCAGCTCCCATTCATCTGTGGTGACCCTTTATCCCAGTACTGAACATTCCAAGACCCGCCTCCCAGTCCCTAGCTCCTCCAGACTGACCATGGAAGGTTTCTCTGCATTTACATTAAGGAAGCACCATGAAAAATGGGACAAAGAGCCCATTATTTGGTAGACATCCTTGAGAAAACTGGCAGAGTATATTAAAAAAATAAGACAACCAAAAATACTGGATCTCTGCCTAATATTAAATACAAAGATGAACTCCAGATGAATTCAAGACATATATGTGAAAAATAGAATTATTAAATTAATAGAAAAAAACCTCTGCAGATGAATACCTAGGAATGAAGAAGCATTTATTACACAAAGTTTTAAAGGCACAAATCATAAGGCAAAAAAATTAATTTTATTAAATCAAAATTGAGGAATTCTGTTCAACAAATAACTCTATAGGAAAACTTACCAAGCAGAAGACATGTATGTTCTCTTGTGCTCAAATGCAAACCCTTGAACTAAAATATGCAGGGGGAAACTGAGCAAGGTAGCACACGAATCTCACCAGCTATCCTCTCCTCCCCATCTTGAATACCTTAAAAAGTAAAAGACTCAATTGTTAAATTGAAAATAAGAAAGGTTATAATCAGCAGACCAGAAACTGAGGAATTCATGCAAGTTTTAAAAAATCAAATGCAACTAACAATGGCAAAAGCAGATGCCTTGGCAGCTCAAAATGTGAGCAGAAGACAATTATTCCAAAATGCTTTGTCCACAAATAAGATGTGATAACCACGATCTATCATTCTGTCTGCACTATACATGAGGAAATTCATAGCCTAAGAGAAAATCATATTGAGCAAACAGAATAATTTCCTGTGAGTGAAAGATAAATGTTTCAGGGAACAGAAGAAGATATCACATCCATAAAACAAGAAAAACCCAGAGTCATATCCAGAACACTGAACATCTAGCAAGGCCAGGGCATTGAGCTCTCAGCCTACATCTACCATGAACAATCTTAAGGGAAATGTAGCCGACATATTTGCCATAAATAAAATGTTAGAGGTAGGTTTTGATGAATGTCCCTTATTAAGGCCAGGACATTCTCTTCTATTGTTGCTTTGCTGAAAGTTTTAAATTATGAATTGGTGGTGGTAGTGGGAGAAGTAGTGCTTTTTCTGCATCTACTGAGATAATCTTTTTTTTCTGGTGACACGGCGAATTAGGTTGACTGATTTTCAAACGTTGAACATAAATTACATTCCTGAGATAATCCCCACTTGGTCATATTGTTTTATGTTATTACATACATTGATGGTTTTGATCTGCTTATAGTTGATTAAAGATGTTTCTATCTATGTGCATAAGGCATACACATCTGTACTTCTCTGTTCCTGTAAAATCCTTGTCAGGTGTTAGTGTCAAAGATATTCTGGGGCAGCCCGGGTGGCTCAGCGGTTTAGCACTGCCTTCCACCCAGGTCGTGGTCCTGGAGGCCCGGGATCTGGTCCCACGTCTGGCACCTTGCATGGGGCCTGCTTCTCCCGCTGCCTGTGTCTCTGCCTCTCTTTCTCTGTGTGTATCTCTCATGAATAAATAAGTGAAATTTTAAAAACAACAACAACAACAACAACAAAGATATTCTGACTTTACAAATCAAGTTGGGATATGTCTCCTTTTCTGCCTGCAACAGTTTCTGTAACATCGGTGGGTGTTATCCTATCTTAAGTATTTGGTGCAGCTCACCAAAGAAATTGAAGAAAATTGAGCCTGGAGTTTTCTTTGTGGAAAGGGGAATTTTACTCTATGTAAGTTAGACCTCAGTGGGGTATTTTTGTTTTGTTTTGTCTTTGGTTCTTTTTTTTTTTTTTTAAAGATTTTATTTATTTACTTTTGAGAGAGAGAGAGAAAGAGAGAGCATGGGGAGGGGGAGATGCAGAGGGGGGAAGCAGATTCCCCACTAAGGAGGGAGCTCCATATGGGGATTGATACCAGGACCTTGGGATCATGACCTCAGTGGAAAGCAGATGCTTAACTGATTAAGCCACCCAGGCACCCCTAAACCTCAGTTTTTTAATGGGAAAATAAATGTAAAGAAAAAATATTGTGCTGTGTTAAATCATCTTGTACATAAAAGCCTAATGTATACACATTTTAGAGATTTTTGATAAATCCTTCCAAATTTCCCTCAAGTAACATTGAATCCAGTTTATACTTCCTCTCAGTGGAATGAGAGTGTTGGGGTTCTTATGGCCTTATCCTCACAGCTATCGCTCTGATTCCAAGCAATAAGACCCCCCACAAGGTGTAAATGGCACCCTCCACTCTAGAAGCCACTTAATCCCTGGCATGGAGGAAAGGAAGGAAAGAAGACTTCTCATGTTGGGAGGGCAGAGGGCCTTCGAACACAGGCATCTGGGTGAATAAGGAAAGTGTAACACGTCTTCTGGGAGTTGAGAGGTCTGAAATGACAACTGTAGTTCATGCCTCTACCCCAAATGCCTAGCACCTCGCGTGGCGCATAAGATTGTAAAGACTAACGATCGACCGAATGAACGAACGAATGAAAGAATGAATGGAGAATAAGTTAAGAGACTGCAAGTTTGGACTCAGCAAAGATCAAACTTCCTTGGTTTGGGATTTGGGAGTTCAAGCCTGGTTTGAGACTTGTTACTGTGAGTCCTAAGGAGAAGAAAGTTGGCACAGGTGAGTTGGCACAGGGAGCACATAGTCATGTAGGTTCCACCGACCCCAAAGGAACAGATGACATGGCTCTTGGATGTCAGGAGTCTATCCTTCTGAGTCTTAGAGCTCAGGACAGAGTAGAGGGTGGGGTCTTGGGCCAAATGCTGGGTCATTTTGGCTGCAGCCCGGCGGCTGTCTGGGCGAGATAGGGTGGAGTGAGAGGAAGTGGAGTGGGCATGCGCGCGCCGGCTGGGGGCCAGGCCTGGGCTGGGGGGCTGGGGGCGTGGCTCCTGGAGCGCGGGGAGGGGGAGCCTCCGTGACCGAGGGGGCAGAGCTGGTGGGTGATTAGAGGGGTTGGTAAGAGAATGGGAGAGAGGGAGAAAGATAAGGAGACAAGGGAGTAGTCAAAGGGAGAGACAGTTTGTGTGTGTGTGTGTGTGTGTGTGTGTGTGCGCGCGCGCGCCCACGTGTGACAGCACAGAAGCCCCTCCCGGCGCCCAAACCATATGATCTGAGACTTAACAATTTGCCTCCTTTCTCCCTGTAATTCTAGCCGTGACGGAAATAGGATCGCGTGTGAGCACAGAAGGGGCTCTTTGCCAGCGGGAGCGTCAGGGGCTGTTGTCACCAGCCAGGACCTTGGCCAGGGAAGCAGGGCAAGGGAAGGAGCGCATCGCGGGAGGGCTGAGCGAATGAATGGATGGAGTTTGCGAGAACTTCCTCGGAAATGCGTGTTGGTGAAACCTAGGATCCGAGGTGCCCTGCCCCAACCCCAAGCCCTACCCCTGGACCTCTGAGCCCAGGGGATCCCAGGGAGTCTGTTGCTGAGGGTCCAGAAAACTCGCCCCAGCCCCCCTAGACGGACCCCTTGTTTCAGAGTAGGAGGTCCCCCCATGGGCCAGTTTCCAGGAGAGGTTTGGAGAAGGTGGGGAGTCTTCTACCCTGAGAGCCCTCCTCGGGCTGGGGGTGGGGTGTGGGGGCAGGCTGGGTGGAGCAGCCACACCTGCCCGAAGTTTCGGGGAAGAGGGCGTAAACAGCAGCGAGCGCCGCCCTCCTCCGCAGGCTCTGCGGGCCCTGCGGTCTGCCGATCGTAGTAGGTCCCACAACTTCCTCACTTCCCTAAATGGGCAACTGCACTTTCAGAACGCCAGGTCCTTCCCTGGCAGACCCAAGTGACACGTCCTGCATTGGCGTGGGGCCCAGACCCTGGATGCGGGTGGCCTGGCCCCCTGCTGGCCTGTGACCGTCCCCAACTGGATGGAGCCATGGCTCCCATGTTCCTCCTGCTGCTGCTGCTGCTGTGGCTCCAGAGCCATGTCTCAGGTGAGAGGGCAGGGGAGCTGGCTCAGGGGGTAGGGAATGGCCCTTTTTCTGGAGTCTCCCTCCAGGCTTTTCCTTGCCCAGTAATCTTGTTTCATGCTTTGTGGGGTTGGAAGAGGGGTCAGAGGGCTGACCTAGGGGCTTCTAACCAGAGAACAGTAAGAAGATTGCATCCCACTATCTGGCCCCAGGTAAAGCTAATACAGGACTCACAAAATAAGATAAAGCTCTGGACCCTCTCTGGTTGGGCCCCTTCATCTGCCAGGCTTCCTTAGGACCCCTGACCATGGACACTCACGCAAAAAGCCTCCTTCTCTTGTCGAGAAAGCCCTCTTTGGTTATAAGAATCATTGCATCACGTGTGTGTATGTTTTAACTGGTTGAGTTGCTTGTGCCACTACCGCCTGTCCCCATCCCCCTGTCCTGAGGGGAAACAATCCTTGAAGGCCCCTCACCCACCCCATAGCTACTAAATGCTCCTTGAGGGAGCCTCACCCAATCCTGCCTCCCTTACTGCAATGGTTACCAAGTTACCATTTCCTGTTCGGTTCTGGCTACTGCCTCTGAGAAGGGTGGAAGGTGAGCACAAATGAACACAATACCCAGGAGACCCTTTCCTGGGGCACCCCACCCCTGCACTTCCCCTAGAGAGGCTCCTCCCTCTGCCAGGGCAGAAGTGTGTCTCCTGTGTAGAGCAATCCAGGGGTCCCCCAAGCCTCCGACTCACCAAATAACTGAGTTGGATCATTGTATTTGGTTTGTACAGGACAAAGGGATGCTCAGAGAGGGTGCTATCTTACCCCGAGCCTCAGCTATAGTGCGTGCAGCTGGGTTGGAAGCAGGCAGATGTCTCCTCTCAAGTGCAGGGTCCTTGGCTATCAGAGCTCTGGGCTCAGCTGGAGAAGTCTGAAGGAACCTGCATTTGAGGCAGGAAGCACGTGGAGCACCAGCTACATTTCAGACACTGTCCTGGGACACATTTCCCACAGCCTGAGACAGATGAAGAAACAGAGACTTATGGGATCGACTCACACAGTTAGTTGATAGTAGAACCAGGGTTTTAACCCATAGTCACATAGACTCCAAAATGTGTGCTCTCTACTCTGTACTGCTGGGAAGAAGTGTGTGTGTGTGTGTGTGTGTGTGTGTGTGTGTGTATGTGTGTGTTTACATCAGGCTCTGGGTGGTGTGAGAGGAATAAAAGCTGAGCTTATGGTGGGGAGAGGAGTGGAGGGAGCCCATCATAACTTTGTCCCTTTCGCTGTCCCCTGAGTCCCCACCCCCACCCCTAGTTCTACTCTCTCCCTGCCAGGCTGTGGATTGTGAAACGCACGGACCACATCTTATTTCTAGGCATAGACTGTAACAGGCTGTGGATGAACAGTGAATAATTGTACAATTCTTTGGGTCTGCACTCCAATGGGAATTTAGATGTATGTTTGGGCGTTTTTAACCTATGGGTTTTATGCAACTAGAATGTTTTCAAATGAAATAGCACCTAAAATGAACTATGACAAATTGCTATTTAAAAGATAACTATAATGAACTTATTTGTGAACTAAATAACTGCTCTTAATTTTTTCAAATATTGGATTTTCTTACCTATCAAAGTTGCTTGTGGTCTGGAATTTTATAACTTTGTGACTTCTGTTTGCATTTGTGTGTCTAGCTCACTGAAGACAAGACCTGGGTCTTTCCCATAAGACCCTGAAAATGGGGCTATTACTTTCCCACTGGGCTAGAAAAATATCATGAAAAAAGGGGCTCTGTCCATTGGAGTTCCCTCAGTGTAAGGGCTGAGTTTCTTCCATTAGCCTAGGGAATCCCTGAGGGCTGTGCCTGTGTCTCTACCATCAGTCTGAGAGTTCCCTGAGGGCTAGTTCTATATCTTCATCCTAGAACTCCCCAAGGGCACAGGATTATTGTCTTCCTCAGCAGTTTGGGAACTTCTAGAGGGCAGGGCTACTGTCTACTCCAATAGACTGAGAGCTCCCTGAGTGGGTGGACTGTGTCTCTCTGCCTCAGACTGGGAATTAGCTTTTAGCAGGGCCTGTGCATGCCCTCTATTGGATGGGGCCGGGGGGGGGGGGGGAGTTCTTTCAGAGTAGGGCTGTGTTTCTCCCTGAAGCTGTGAGATCCATGACAGCAGGGCAGTATCCACCTCCTCTCCCCTCACCTCAACCTTCAAGATGCCTCCTTCCCCTCTCTCACCAGACCTTGATCACCAGTAGTATCTCCCCAGGTGCCCCTGCCGAGAACGTGTACACAAAAGTAAAGCACTTTGAAGGGGAGACCTTGTCTGTGCAGTGTTCCTACAAGAGCCGCAAAAACCACGTGGAGGGTAGAGTATGGTGCAAAATCAGGAAGAAGAAGTGTGAGCCTGGATTCACCCGGGTCTGGGCGCAGGGGCCGCGCTACGTGCTACAGGATGACACCAAGGCCAAGGTGGTCAAGATCAGCATGGCAGCCCTCAGGCGCCAGGACTCTGGCCGCTACTGGTGCATGCGCAACAGCTCTGGGACCCTGTACCCAATGATGGGCTTCCAGCTGGAAGTGTCTCCAGGTAAGCAGGCCTGCCAGGGAACTGGGAGGGTAGGGGTGTCTTCCCTGCCTCATACTTCATTCGCAGCAGATATAGTAAGAAGAATAATCCATCAACAGGCATGTTGTGCTACAGGGTTTTCACAGTTCTTTTTTTATTTTTTTTGAAGATTTTATTTATTTATTCATGAGAGACACACAGAGAGAGGCAGAGACACGGGCAGAGGGAGAAGCAGGTTCCCCACAGGGAGCCCGATGCGGGACCTGATCCTAGGACCCCGGGATCACTACCTGAGCCAAAGGCAGACTCTCAACCACTGAACCACCCAGGCGCCATCCAGTTCTTTTATTGACATCTTCATGGGCATTACTGTCCATTTTACCAATGAAGAAAATGAGATCTAAAAAGATGAGAGATGATAGGCTGGCATACATCATCAGACAAATAATTGTAGATAACGATAAATGTTCTTAAAATCAGACAGTGTGACAAGTTAGAAAGTAACTCTACTTTCTAGTGGTGGAGGGAGCTATTAAAGCACCAGAGACCTGAGAGGACCTGTCTCTGAGCAGATGACATCAAGCAGAGCCCATGTGAGGAGAGGTCTCTAGTCCTGTTGAAATGTGAGTGCTTCGGAGGGTATTCTAGGTGGGGAGAACTGCATGTGCAAAGGCTCTGAGGTGAGAAAGGGCTGGGCCTGTATAAGGCACGCCTGTGTGACTACTCCATATTGAGTGTGGGGCAGAGTGGCAAGAGATGAGGTTGGAGAGTCAAACAGCAGCCCTAAAGTATATGATGTGGAGTTTGAGTTTTATTCTAAGTACAATAGGAAGCTATTGGAGAGTTTACAGGGGTGTGTTGTGGTTTGCCTCTAAGATTATAATAGTTGCTCTGTGAAAGATGGATGGTGGAAGGGTAAGAGATGGACAGAGAGACTACTGTCCACATTCTGGCTGAGAATGACAATGTCTTGGAGTAGGACATGGCCTCTGGAGGTGGAAAGAAGTGGAGGGGTTCCAACCTATGATGTTTGGGCTTCCTGCCCACCCTGTACACTTTGTAGGTAAGACAAGAGGGGAGCAAAAGGGAGAAATCAAGAGTGACTCTGAGGTTTTCTATTCCATCAGCAAGGGGCCTGATAGTATCATTTATTGGGTCAGGTGACTCTGGGGAGGAGCTAGTTTGGAGGAGAAAAGCCAAGAGCTGTATTTTGTCATGTTGAGTTTAAGACACCTCCTAGAACCCCAAGTGGGCAAAAGGGGCAGGCAGTGGATATATCAGCTTGGAGCTCAGGTGAGAGGTCAGAGCTGGGGATATATTTGGAAGTATCTCTGTGAAGAGAATTGAAAGTCTAGGGGATTCAAGAAATCTATATAGACAGAAAACAGATTCATTGTTGCTTAGGGCTGGGGGAAGGAAGGGGAAGGTAGAAGGTAATAGCTAAAGGGTAGGGGTTTCTTTTGGAGATGATGCAAATATTCTAAAGTTGACTGTGGTGGTGGTTGCATGACTGTGAATATACTAAAAGCCATTGAACTTGTTGCTACAAATGGGTGTGGTATATAGAATGTGAATAATATCTCACTAAAGCTGTTAATAAGAAAAATCAAGGGGATGTAAAAGTTCTCTCATCTCTTGCCACTCTGCCCCACACTCAATATGGAGTAGTCACACAGGCGTGCCTTATACAAATGGGTGTGGTATATAGAATGTGAATAATATCTCACTAAAGCTGTTAATAAGAAAAATCAAGGGGATGTAAAAGTTCTCCCTTAAAGCTGTTAATAAGAAAAATCAAGGGGATGTAAAAGTTCTCTAGAAAAAGAGAGAAGGGCCAAGCCCTGAGGTCCTCCCACCAGCAAGAGAACCTGAAAAAAGCAGCCAATGATGATGACATTCGTTACACACCTGACCCACCTGCATCCCCCTCTTCTGTTGTGACTGAGTGAGGGCAACTGCTATCTCTAAGACATGGGGCCAGATCTCAAGTCTCCCTCTCCACTTCTGCTTCAGATCCAGGGAATAGTTGAAAACAGGTGTATTGAAGTCTTAATTTTCAGGAAACATGAAATGGTTTCATTTTCTTTTTGCATATGTCCCCCCACACCCAATCTACCTTTTAAAGACCATTTGAGGAGATTCCAACTTTGCAGACCTATTCAATTATTAGGATAATTGAAATTATTAGGAAATAATAAACAAAAATCCTCAGCCCATTTAAAACCTCGAATCTTCTAACAATATATGTTCTTCTACTCCTTTAAAAAAAGATTTTATTTATTTATTCATGAGAGATGCAGAGAGAGAGGCAGAGACATAGGCAGAGGGAGAAGCAGGCTCCCTATGGGGAACCTGATGCAGAACTCAGTCTCAGGACCCTGGGATCATGCCCTGAGCCAAAGGCAGATGTTTAACTTCTGAATCAACCAGGTGCCCCACTTCTTCTACTCCTTCTTGAAGACCACATGTTATGGCCCAAGCCACCAGAGTGAGGAAGAGGTAGCCTTGGCTAACTCCCTCTCCTTCATCTCAGCAGGTGGGAAAGTGGGGTTCTTCTCAGCTACTTCTCCCTGCCTTCTTCTCCCAACGCCCTGGAGTACCAAGGCAAGAATGAAGGAAGGGAGGTCGTTGTGTGACTTCACTGCGCTCCCACCCCGTAGTAGTCCTTTCTCTGTTCGGCTCTTTTCTACCCAGCCGTTTGTGAGGTGGGTGTCCAAATGTTGCTCTCCCAAGGCACCTGCATGTGAGTTCTCTGAAGGGTCTTTGGGGTCTCCCCACTGCTGAGTAGGATGATGTGGGAGATCTGGCTCCAGGTCAGCCTCTTCCCCTTTCCCTACTCTCACCAATGCTGCTCATTCTGGGTTCCCTTGCCCAGAAATATGGGCACTTTCCATGGTGGCCATTTGGCTCTCAGGAATGTGCCTTTGCCATGCACAGTCATGGGATGAGGCCTCCTGTGTCAGCCCTCTCTCTTCCTCAAGGACTCTCTCCCATCTCTTGTTTTCTATGGAGATAGACTCCACCACACTGCTCCACAAGGGACCACATGCTTCCTATAGCTCCCTACTCCTCCACCATCCAAATGCCAGCCTCCTAGAAAATGGGAGGTAGAAGGCTGAAAGGATGGATGAGGGGAGCAGGTGTCTCTTCATAAGCTCCTAAGGAGGGCATCTGACCCTGCTGCTGGAGGTATTCTTTGGAACATGGGCCATCAAGGCTTCCTTGCCCTCATTTCTGGACCCTAGTCACCAATTATGGAGCTCCTAGAAAAGTCTCTGTTCAACATCATAGTGAAGAAATCTCTTTGGCTTCCTGGAATGAGGAGGGTCTGGAAGCAATGAGAGAGATGGGCATGGGGAGGGGAGAGGCCTGACAGGGCAGGCTAAAGAAACTGTGAGAGACTCTTCCTTCTTTACTGTTTCCACTTCTTCTCCCCAACAAATGAACATCTGGTCACATAGCAGAGCAGAATCCTGGGTCCAAGGTCAATGAGGGGAGACGAGGATCTGCTTCTATCGGGGAGGCCTCTGACTCAGGCTAACGTTTCTCCCTTTCTGGCCCCTTAGCCTCTACCACCAAGAGAAGCACTCCTCTTGCACATCTGGCCAATATCCTCAAGAGTGGAATTGTTGTCACATCGGGCCCAACCCCTACCTCAGGCCCTGATGCCCCATTCACCACCAGCATGACAATGTTCACACCTGATCTCCTCACCTTGACCAGACTCGTGTCCCCCACTGCCTCAGAGTCCATCAGACTGACCTCTGTGACAGACTACAGCTTCACCAGCACTGGCCCTTCTACCACGGGGCCTAGGAGGACCATGGGGTCCCAGATAGTGACTGTGTCTCCCAGCGATGCCAGAGCCTCCTCTGCTGGCCCAGCATCCATATCCACCAGGGCTGGGCACCTGCGCACCGGATCACCCACCACAGAAGTGTGCCACACCAGCGGGGCTCTCCTCAACAAGTTATCCCCTATCAGGTACCTGTGTTTTCTGGGCTTGGAGGACATTTGAACAGATACAGCAACAGTTCTTGGTGCCTGAACAGACCTCAAGGTGCAAGCAAATGTTATTGCAGACCTTTCCTTTTCAGGAAGTCGGTCTGGTGTGCTGCTGAATGAGAGCTGGGTGGGAGGCCAGAAGCCAGGATGGAGAGGTGACATAAAGGATGCCAGGGGGAAGTGAGGGTTGGGAACTGGTCAGCATAAGAGTCTGGATGGAGAGGAGAAGGTAGGGGCAGGATAAGGATGTGGCTTGGGGGTAGGAAGTGGGAAATGGGAGATTCTTTAATTTGGGCTCCCCTAGAAGCAGCCTCTAGGACCAAGAGTGGAAAGAGCATCGGGAAGTGAGACAGGGAAGCAGCTGGGAGAGAACCTAATCAAGCTGGCCACCACTGTGAGCAGCGGAGCTCAAGTGCAGGGGAGGCTCTCGGGCCCAGTATCAGACGACCACCTGAAGGGCAAGGAAGCTGGGGTTTTAATACACTGACTCCTACACCGACACTACTCCTATTGGTCATCAGTGGAGGGCTGCCTGCCATGGGTGGCAAAGAGGGACCTAATAAAAGGAGAAAGTCTTCAGGCTGAAAATTTAAATGGAAGTGCCAAGGGCCGGCGCACATGAAGTGCTACAGGCAAGGGGATACAGGCCATGCACCTGCTGCATCTGCTTCAGAGGATGAAGGAGGGAAGGGCTGTGGGGAGAGGCTCTCACTATGAGAAGAACAAGACTCTCAATCTTTTCGGTCACAAATGGGGTCCCTTAGAGTCCTTGTCCTCAGGGATGTTCAGGTTTGTGGGAACAATGGAGGACAGGCGCTAAAGTGGAGAGACGCTCACCTCCACCTGGGACTTCTTCCCCTGACCTCTGAGCCTGTCACTTCCTCCTGCCATAGCTGGCTCCCCAAGGAAGGGAGCCAATCATTCCCACCAGGGCCATCAGATTTTCTCTCAGTCTGGCTCCTCTCACATGGCATGCAGAAAAACATGGGTCCAGGTGGGGGTAACTGGGTGCTCACCTCCTCCCCACTCTGTCCCGTCCCCTCAGGCACCAGGATTCACATCCCACTGTGTACCTGGGGATACTGATCTTCCTCCTAGTGTCTGTGATGTTGATCGTGGTCTATGGGTTCTGGAAGAAGAGACACATGGGAAGTGAGTACAGCCCACCCTCCCAGCCTCCTGAGGGCAGAGCACTGGGGCTTGACACACTTTCCAAAGGGCCTGGGTGCACTCCGACCCCAGGTGGTGTGTCCTTACCTGCGTCCAGCCAGAAGGACTACTTTGCATCCAGGCGAGGGAGGAGGGTGGGCAGGCTGGAGCGGCACGGCATGACCCCTCTGGGGCTGAACTAGCAGGAAGCAGAGGGCAGAACCGAAAGAGGGGATAGACTGGCCCAGGAGCATGGGGGGCAGGGAGAAGAGAGCTGGAGCCCTGTCCCCTTTCATCTCTCTCCTTGTTCTCACAGGCTACAGGGTATGCAATGATCCCACTAGACCCTGGAGGGACCCACTTGGAAGACCAGAGCCTCCGTGGAAGCCTGTGTGATCTGAGGCCACTTAACTGTGGAGTGGGGGAACTCTTCCTGGAGGGGCCTTTGGAGGCCAGAGGAGGATGGAGCTGGGAACCTGTCTGAACTAGAGCCAGGCTGGGGGCTGAGGACTTGCTCAAGGCCGGACTCAGGCCTCCCTAGAACGAGAGGCTGCTCTTCACCTGCTCAGTCCCCCTGGGCTGCCGAGAACCTGGGATGGCACCCAGAGTGGAGGGTACCGGCAGGAAGCCCCAGGGGAAGCCACCAAGGGGATTCTGCTCAGAGCCACAGAGTCCTGGGCCCCAGCTGGTGGCAGAGAAGCCCTGACGGTGCTGTACCCAGACAGGGAGCTCACGGCCCGTGGGCCTCAGGACCCCTTGCGATGGAGCAGAGGAAAGTGGACTGGTGGACAGCTGCCCTCTCCCCATCTGGAACCCTGTGTCCTCAGCAACCCTCTGCTCCCTCAAGCTTCCCCATGTGCTTGGGGGGAAAAAAAGCCCCAGAGGCAGCCAGTGTTTCAAAGGCCTTGCCCTGGAGAAGAAGGAATAGCAACTTGATGCTGGAGGTCGATGGCAGCTGAGGACCCCAGAGTGGTCCAAGTCCCCCACACTCAGGGCTATGCGTCCCCTGATGGGCCTCTGGAGGTGCCCTGCCCTGACCTCAGCTGCTGGTCCCTCAAGTCCTGGGAGCCAGCAGAGCCCAGCCTCCCACTGCTGCCACCTGCTGGCTGGCCCTTCAGGGAAAGCTTGCGACCAGGCTGCCCAGAGCCCTTGGCTGCAGGACCAGCCTGTCCCCAGACTGGCATGCAGAGGCTGCACTCAGAACTGTCTCCCCTGGATCCCAACTCCAGACCTGAGCTCCCCCACAGGAGACTGAGGGCCCTCCAGAGTCCACCGCAGGGGAGGCCACTGCTCAGGGAAAGAGTAGATCACCTACCTTCCCCTGGGGACTCATTGTCCCCTGGGAAGAGAGGAGCTACTTGTGACACAGCAAGGACAGCTTGGAGCAGAGTACAGTCTGGAGGGACGCCTTGGTGGGTGCAGGGCCAGGGTGGGAGTGGGGTGGTCCAATGGCCGAAGGAGCCTGGCCTCTGCTTCACTGGCTCCTGGCTCAGAATCGGCCTCTTCTATAGTGAGGACTGAAGAATACAGACTGGGTTCGCCCTCTAGAGCAGGGGCTCCAGCAGCCTAGGGCAACTGGAATAAGCACCTAGGGATCGTGACATCTCCACTCCACCCGGGGGCAGAGACCTCTCACATGGGAAGAGCATTCTCATAGTCAAGAGAATGACGCAGCTGGAGCTTTGATGGGTAGCTGCCCCCAGAATGGATGTAGCGAGAGAGGAAGAGGCAGGAGGTAATCCTGGGGGACAGCAGGGAGGAGGCACCTTTTTCCTCCGTCCAGGAGAGGGCACCAGAGGAGACTCAGACTGAGGAACTGACAAGCCTTGTGCCAACACACACACACACACACACACACACAGAGTGATAGCCATCCTCCCTATCGGGAGGGTGTGGCCACGACCTTGGTGTGTAACCAGGAGGGGGCTGAATTTCCCCAGAGGAATAAAGCTCCCCAAGACCCCCCCCTCCCCAGATCCTACAACAGCACACTGACAGCCCTTCCTCATCTGAGAACAGGATGTCTTGTGGGAGAGCGGCAGAGGGCTCAGGACGGGGACCCAGCGAAGCCACCTGTCCCTGCGTGACCCTGAGCCAGTCACTAGCCCTCGGGTCTCATCTTCCTCTCTTGTAAAAGGCGAACACTAACTCCTACCTCTCAAGACTGCTTTCAGGATAAAATGACGTGACACAAACCTCCCACAACTGAGTAAATGCCTTGTGATTGCTGGTCCTCCGGCTCCAGCTCTAGGACGCGTTGTCCACATTGAAGGCCTTTGGAACCTATGTCTCTGCTTTGCCCTCAATTGGAAGGGACTAGGGAGGGCAGCGGGGCACTCACCCAGGCCCCAGGTGCTGGGTGCTGGACCTGGGCAGCCAACACACCCTGTTGGCTGTGCCCCGATGCCAGGCAGGGAAGCTGTTAGGGGACCTACCATCCCCGTTTGCCCAGGATGAGGGGCGCCTGGAGCTCAGTGAGCCTGCATGAGGTGCCCACCCACGGAGCCTGCTCCCACATGAGCTCCACAGCGAGGACGCAGGGCGCCCACACCCCCTGCCCCAGCTCTCCAGCTCTGATGGCCTGGGTGGCCTCTTGGGACCTCCAGTGCTCTGGGACATTTCCCTGAAAGCCCCAGCCTCTTGTTTTCTCCTTCTTGTTCTTCATCCTCTCCCTGGAGCCTCAGGAGGACCCAGATCTCCAATGGATCCAGGGCTGGGAGGGGCAGGGCAGGTGGGGGTGTCACACGGGCCAGGGCTGCTGCTGCCTTTACCAGGGAAGGCGAGGCGACAAAGCTTCCTGAGCAGTTGGCTGTGGGAAGGACAAGGACGGGCCACACCTGCGAAGGGCTTCCTGCTGTGACCAAGGGCAAGGACACATAAAACCCAGCACGGAGGGATGTTTGCTCTGCAGAGCGTGGCAGGCAGATGTGTCACCCTGGGACATAAGCCTTAGGATGGCATTCTCCCAGATGGCTGCAGGAGGGTTTTCCCTCAACATCAAACTCAGTTGGTGCTGCTGCCTCTCAGGCAGATGAACTGCTTGCCCCAGTGCTGGGAGTAGTGAGGGTCTCTGGGGGGCTGCCGCAGCTGCAGAGAGCCAGTCCCCTCCCAGGGAGCGCACCCCCCCTCCCCCCCCCCCCCCCCCCCCCCCCCGCTGACTGGCTGCCACAGGATCTGAAGCCCCAACACCTCTTGCCATGCTGGAGAGCATCCTGTCCTCAGAACTCTGCACACCCTGGTCTGAGCTTCCTGTCACCCTGTCCTGCTTCCTGTCCTTCTTCTCCCAGCTCGGTCCCCAAGCACTTTTGGTCTCCTGTGCTAATCTCCCCCTGAGAGTCTGCGCCCCACCTACCTGACCTGCCACACTGCATTTTTACAGGATTTTCTCCTTTCTTGGTTGTGAAACAGCCTGCGGGGATAGTTTTTCTGTAGTTCTTCTAATGGCAGTTATCCCTTAAAGTGTGCTTGATTACTGTGATCTCTCTAACAAATGCTTATGGAGGGATTGTGGCAGGCTGGCAGCTGGAGATGTGGAGTGACGTCAAGACCCCCTCAGCCTCCTGTCCTTGTCTTTCTGCATCTCCCTTCTCCCCTGCCTCCCGCTCCCATGCCCCCAGGTTCACTCTCTCCCACCCTTGTCAGGGGCATTCTCTGCACCTCCATTCCTGGAAATGACTCTCCGTCTCCTTTCTCCTCTGCCACTCCAGCCCCCATAGTGCTCCCTGGCTCCCTGGCAGGCCTGAGCAGGAAGTCTTGGACCTCTGGGCACCTCCAAAGGGTCCCCTAACTCTGTCACTCACCTTCAGTGGAGGCTGTATACTGGGGTAGAGAGGAGGTAGTTGGGGCCAGGGGGAAGTGGTAGGATAAAGAGGAGAAAGAGAAAGCAGAAATGAGTTCTGATTTCACCAGAGTTTCTTCCTGGGCTTTCACAGCTTTCTACACCCTGACCCCAGTATGACAAGGAGGAGGAGGCTGGGCAAGAGAGCCAGCAGCAGCTGAGTCCCCTGGAGCCTCAGCTCTGAAAGCCGACTGGGCCATGTGTAGCACCTGCAGAGGGAGACTCCTGCCTACAAGGCCAAGACCTCCCCGAGCCCCACTGGAGGACTTTGCCGTCCTCAGCTCTTCTTCCCTGACAAGCCAGGGTGGCTGTGCTGAATCCTCAACCCTGTGCCCCAGCCCTGGCTCCCTGTCCTCAGGTCTTCCCTGCTAACTCTGCCACGCTCAAGAAGAGGGCCCATGGCCAGGGACGCCACACGCCTGCTGCCACCAGTCCTGCTGGTGCTCCTGGCCTCAGGTGATGAGGAGGGCAGAGGGAGGGAATAGGGCAAGAGGAGGGAGAGATGGTCTGGTGAGGAGGGCATGAAGGAGGCATGCAGAGGGCAGGTCAGGAGCAGGGTGGCACTGTGGCCAGAGGCTGGGTCTTGGGCACATTCCGAGGAAGGTGGCACCCACCTGCCAGCCCCACAGGGGCAGAGAAATTGCTCCCTGACGTGAGAGTGTATTTTCAGGTTCCTGGGAACAGAAGCCAGAGTTGCTGCGTAAACTGGAAGGGGAGACAATCTCTGTGAAGTGCCTGTACCAGTCCTGGCAAGACTCAAAATCAGTGAAAGCTTGGTGCAGGCAGGTATCAGCACGTACTTGTACTGTGCTAGCCTCCTACCCCAGGATCCAGGGGATGCAGTGGAAGCCCGGAAACTCCATTCAGGATGGGGTCAGATTGGGCTACTTCATTGTCACCATGACCAAGCTCAAGGTAGAAGACTCTGGATTTTACTCCTGCGGAATCTACAAATCCTCTGAGATCCTTACTTACAGAAATATCCATCTTGTGGTGTCTCCAGGTGAGTTCTTCCCCTTCTCTGTGTGGTTCTCAGCCATCCTGAATCACAAGATGCTGGAGCTAGAAAGGATTCTTATGTAATTTTATTCAGGGCTCTCACAGCCCAAACCGGCACCCCTTGCCCAAGTCACTGCTGGTTAAGGTCAGATCCAGCACAAGAACTCAGACCTCTGCCTCACTTCGTTCTTCCTTTAGCATAGTATGCATTTCTCTGAACATTCTTATTGCTACTAACAAAACTCATCTGTTGATTTGTAATGACTATAAAGCCACCTCAGGTTTGAACAAGACTGGCTCTACTGGGCCATCCCAGGGCATCCAGACTCCTGACCCTAACCCCCTAAGCTTCTCTTAAAGGGCTGTGCTTGAGTGGAAGGTAACTGGTTGGGTTAAGAAATGTGAACAGACAGGAGACAGCCAGCTGGTGAGGTAGACACGGACTTTGGGGGTGAGCCTGGGAGGTGTAGCGGCCAAGGGCTCAGAGAGCCCAGGTCATCTCCCTAGACCTACCCCTTAGTGTCGAGAGACCTTAAGGCTCAGATGGGAAGCTTGGCTCTACTCCTGAATGAAGCTCCGGGTGTTTTTTCCTGAAAACCTCAGAGTTGCAAAGCTCCCTCCTCCCCGTGTTTCCCTGTGATGGTCAGAGCTTGAACGGCATCTTCCCAGACCCCTGTCCTGCTGCCAAGCCTGCTCAGCCATTCGGTGAGCTGGGCGCCTGGAAGACCCTTGTTGACTGCTTGGTCAGTCACCACACAAGCCATGGCTCACTGTCACTCCATGTATGGCAGGGGCTGCACTCTGTAAGGGGAATCAAAGACCTCGAGACCCTTTCCTGTGCTGGAGGAGCCCACAGAGCCTCCCCCCATTCCACCGCCGTTTGCATCCAAGGCAGACACATAAGGGAAGGGTTAGGAGCAGATGGCAGGTGGCATAATGAAAGCACATTAGATGGCAGCCCAGCGAAGGGAGGGACCAGTTGCTGGAGAAAGCAGTGGTATGGATTCTCCTGGAGAACTCTCCAGAAGAAGTGAAACCACTTAGGCCTTATGAGTGAGCGGGAATTTATCCAGAAGAGACAAAAGTGGGCAGAGGTGGAAGGGAAGCATTCTATGTTGAGAGTGCATGACATGGTCAAGAACAATGAAAATAGAAAAGACTATAGAAATATGTCCAATATGCAAGTGACAGTGTGAGTCTAATGTAAAGCCTCTTGTACTGGAGCACTTCACTGTGAGGAAAAGTCATTCATATGCAGGGCATGTGGTGCTTCTCAGAGTCCTCACTTGGCCCAGGGCCCTCTGTGGGCTCCTACTCCCCAGGGCCCCTACTCCCCAAGGCCAAGGGCTAGATGTGAGGAGCCTGGAATGTGGGGCAAACACATGGAGTGCTCTCCTCACTGTCAGTCTCTTACAGCTCCAGCCCTGCCCATCACCAGGAGCTCTGGGAGGACCACAGCCTGGACCTTTGCCCCCAGCCCTGTCATGGAGAGGTACTGTGACCTCCCTCCTCGTCTTCTCCACCCTCCACTTTTTCCACCTATGACCAACTGTGCTGAATACCTCCAGCTAACTCGGCCCCACAGCTACCTGGTTCTGAGGGGCTGAGATGGGAGTCACATGGTTCATAGGTCACTTTGCCTCTTTAAACCTCAGTTTTCTCACCTGCAGAATGGGGTCAATGACATCCTCACCTTACAGCAGGGTTGCTCACCTTTGGCACTATTGACATTTGTTGTGAGTGGTGTCCCGTGCACTGTAGAGTATTTGGCAGCATCCCTGGCCCCTACCCGTTAGAGAGCAAGAGTACAAACCTCCCCCAGACCACCCAGTTATGACAACCAAACCAAAATATGTCCAGACGTTGCCAAGTTTGCCTCGGAGGAGGACACAAGCACCCCCAGTTGGGAACCACCATTGTTCAGAGTGTCTGTGAGGATGAAGTGGGATTGGGTCTGGCCCAGTGCCAGGCACGTGACCAGGGCTGCCTCATATGCCTCACTCTTCTCTTGGCCTTCCTCAATCCCAAATTCCAGGGAAAAGCCGTACTCTGTAGTTACTACAACCCATGGCCTGATTTCTTCTCTACCCTTGCCTGATGGCTTCCAGGCCGCAGCCCCTGGGACTGACCCCACAGTTGTTTTTCTTCTGGCCTCCATCCTCCCCTGTCTTCTCCCCACCCATAATCACTGCAGTGGGAGCCCAGGGCTCTCACAACCTTGGTTCCTTGCTTCAAGGCTTTATAACCCAGAAACTAGGTGGTGCTGAGAGGTGTCCCTACAGGTGCGCCTCTGGAAATTAAAGTTCAACCTTTGACACTCTAAGCACCTTCCCTGGGAGCCTACCTTTGTGTTCTGTCTTTGACATAAGAACAGGTCCTATTCAAATTTGTTTGTGATATGGCAGCGCGGCTTGTCACAGGACACCAGTGTCCTGAGAGCTGAGGGCATCCCACAGGTAGGGGTGAGGAATCAGGACCAAGAAATAGTTAAAGGCAGGATGTGGGAGGGCTGGGTACAGATGCTGCAACAAGCCCCCCAGGGGCAAGTTAGGAGACAGCAGCCAGAAAAAGAAAGGAGCAAAGACAGCTGACGTGGTCAACAGTCCCGTTTCACAGAGGAGGAAACAAATCCAGATGTAGCTGGATATGCATGATCTAAGGGGCAGAACCTTTGAGCATGGGGCTGCCTCCTTAGGGAGGAGAGTCTATTGATAGACTCTCCTCCTTGGGGCAGGAGAGTCTATCATGGCTGTGTGGGTGGAGAGAGGGATGGCTTCTGGGCAGAAATTTGGCTCCCACTTTCCTCACCTGGCTGGTTGTCCCTTATTCCAAAGCCCCCAAAGCAACTGGCATCTCATCGTTCCCAGCTCCACGGTGGCTGTCCTGCTGCTGCTGGTGCTCACCTTCCTCATGATCCTGTACTTGAGGAAAGCCCGAAGAAGCTCCGGGAAAGGTAAACTCCAGGGCTGGCTCCGAGCAGACCCCTGAGGGCTTGGCCATGATGTCCTCATGCCCATGAGCCTGAAGAGAAGGCTTATCATACTCATTTTACCAGCAAGGAAACTAAGACCTGTGAAGTGAAGAGGTCAGGATCCCCTGGGTTCTCTTGCTTTGCCAGAGCAGCACATGGGATCATTCTCTTCAGAGGCTCAAAGGCCAGCTCCTTCCAAGCCTAAATGGCCAAAAACTGGGTATTCTAGCATCCATATGGGATATTATATTTCGCCATTGTCTTATAGTTAAGGATTTTTAAACAAATTTATCTAAAAATCTTTCTGTCAACAGTATTGCTTTTTAGTGGTCATGATTGCTTTAAAATGTTGTCTTCATAAAAGGACTTAAAGGACTTTTTAATTGTCCAAGTTGTAAGTTTTTAGCACTGATCACATGTAAAATCATCAGCATTTTGTGTAAGATTTATGAGATCAGTAGCTTTTGATGATTCCTGTGTTGTTTTTCTTTTGTTGTTGTTGTTGTTTGTGGTTTGTTTGGCACATATGTGCTGCGTATTTATTAACCATATAACCCAGTGATGTGTGTGTTGACAATATTGAAATGTGGAAATGAGTCAGTGGTATGTTGATCCTCATTGATTTTATTTTTAAAGCTATAAAAACCCTAAAGTAGTAATGGGTTGTAAAATTTTATACATGTATTTTTCAAAGTGCATAAAGTCAATTTAATGGGTCACAATGCTATTTTCATAAAATGAAAGGAAAAAGCAAATGTCACAATGTTTTGCACGTTGGAAGGATACTTTTTCATTAGACTTTAAGAGTGTGTGTGTGGGGGGGGAGATAAAATATTTTCCATTGTGGTTCCTGGTCCAAAAATTTGAAAGATATTATAGATAACATCACCAGCAAGTAGATTATACTTTTGAAAAAAGATTTTATTGGGGCAGCCCCAGTGGCTCAGTGATTTAGCACCACCTTCAGCCCAGGGCCTGATCCCTGGCATCTGGGATCTAGTCCCACATCAGGCTCCCTGCGTGGAGCCTGCTTCTCCCTCTGACTGTGTCTCTGCATCCCTCTCTCTTTCTGTCTCTCATGAATAAATAAATAAATAAATAAGAAAAAAGATTTTATTTATCTATTTGAGAGAGAGAGAGAAAGAAAGAGAGAGAGAGAGCATGAGTGGGGAAGAGAGGGAGAAGCAGACTCCTTGATGAGCAGGGAGCCTGACTTGGGGCTCGATCCCAGGACCCTGAGATCATGACCAGAGCTGAAGATAGAGGCTTAGCTGACTGAGCCACCCAGACACCTCACAAATAGATTACACTTAAATGGATGTTTAAATTTGGGACTTTCAGTGACTGGAATTGATTCAGCTTACCAGTTTTATGCAAATTAGCCACATGACTCCAGTCTGATTTGCTCCTTGGCACTGATGTCAGATCCCTGGACACCCTTCTGTGCTGGCCACCAGCATACACCCTGGGGCAGCGTGGAATTTCCACACTGAGACCCAGCCCCTCTCCCACCAGGGTCCCCTCTGCCCAGCGGGAACCTCCAGCACTCCTGTCTTCCCAGGGTAACGGGACCTATGGAGAGGTCCCTGCCCCAAACTGGACTCTTTTCCTCACAGGTGAGGACAAATCCCACCACATCTACAACAACATCTCAGTCCAGAAGGAACAGACCACCGTGCATGGGAAGGATCCCTCATCAAGGCAGAGGCGATCTCAGCTTTCCTGGGTATCTTGTTTTTCAGTGTTGTTTTTTTTCAGTTTCCCAGCTTGTGTTTACATTTAGTTTCTGTTCACTCTGGACCTGGGCTCACTCATGACTCCTCATGCTCCTGTTGCCTCATCTGCATGCACCCTTTGCCCCACATTTCCCAATTTAAACCCCTTAGGGAAAGAGAGAAGTTGACTGCCCTAGTTTTTGCTCTTAAGCACTAGCTTAAGGGCCAACTGTTAATGGGGGCAGGGAGCCCATTTCATGGCGTGGCTGCCACCAGTCCAGTCAGCTAGGGGAAAAGGGGTCACATGGTGGAAACATGGCTCCCTAGGTGCTCTGTCATCAGGAGCTGGGGAACAGGCCATTGCTGTTGGGTAAGTCTGTCTTGTCTAAAGAATGAAAATTCTTGAGATCACAGAATTGCAGGACTGGAAGGATCTAAAGTCATCTGGTTCAACTCTCTGTAATGCTGGGATCAACTCTGCAAGTGGCATCCCTACCAAATGCTCTTCTAGCTCAATGCTATTTGAACTTAAGTGTGCATGAAAATCACCTGGAAAACTTGTTCAAACTGAATTTCCTTGGCCCCAGCCCCAGAGACTGCTTTAACAGATCTTAGGAAAGTCTGAGATTTTATCAAGCTTCCAGGTGATATCTATGCTATTGGTCCATGGATCACACCTGTGTCGTCTTCCATAGCCTACTCTTAAACTTCTTCAGTGATGGCGACTCTGCTGACTTTAGCCATTCTCAGAGGCTCTGCAGCATCCATACTCTGTTCCATGACTTATCTTTGTCTCTGTCCTCCATTCTGCTCTGGGCAGCCCCCAGGGGCCACTGACCACTCCCAGCTGTGATCTGTACAGTGAACACTTGTCTTCTTTGATTTCTAGGGCTCCAGTCAACATATGGGCTCTGAAGAGGACACTGGGGCCATCTGCTATGCCTCACTTACCCACCTGAACCACTTTGTGCCTGAGGACTCCATCTATGTCAACATCCAACTCAACCTGAAGCCCATACCTGACCCCCTTCTGACTGTGGAATATGCCGACATCGCTGGAGCCAGATCCCAGCCCTCCAAGTCAACTGCCCCAGACAGGGAGTTCAAGAGCTAAAGTCAGTCTTCACTGGGAAGTGAACACTTAGAAAATACCTGTGAGGCATAAGGCTGCTCCACCAGTGATGGGAGGACTTCAGTGTGGCAAAGATGCTCCAAAACCAGCAAAAGGTTTACCCCCTTCCTACAAAGGAGATGAGGAAAAAGGAGGAAAGGACAGTCCTTATATTCCAGAGGGGAGAAGCTTTGAGTCTGAAGTCTGTGATGGGCAGACTCTGGGGCCTATATAAGGGGGTCTCTAGATACCTGCCCACTCCTCTCCCCAGGGTCCGGGAGGAGGGCCACTGGAGCAGAGACAAATTAGATAGGATTTGGACCCCAGTGCCTCCGAGTGACACAATCTTCTCCCCACTCTGTGATCCTCACTTCCTTCCTAAACAGGGGCTGTGAAATCCTGACCCACTGTGCAAGTTCCTCTTTGGTGACACTCCTCATGAAAGCCCCTCCCCAACTATCTCTCAGGGCTTCTAAGCCAGACTAGAAAGTTCTATTTCTCCACCCCAGCTCCTCCTCTCCTTCCTGACCCCCTGATTTTGATTCTCACAAGTGACCCTAGCAAGATGTGGGCAGTGCTTGTCACTCAAGGGTTTCCCCTAGCCCTTGGCCTTGCCAGTCACGGTGGGGCATAGGAACTTCCTTCCCCATAGTGGCCCCAGCAGCTCCACCAGAACTGACCTGGGCTCTTCTGCCTTCCGTGGAAACTCTCATCTATTCTGCAAGCTGCACCTCAAACAGAGCAGACTGAAGGCCACTTCTTGTTTTGCCCTAGTACACTTCCACAGGGCCCTTATAGGAGACAGGGCCCCTTTTTTTTATTATGTGCCCCCAAGGAGTGACTCTGAACTGTGGGAACTCCAGGCCACGGGGATGGAGGGTAGGGTCCTGCCATGTCTTGGGAAAGATTGCTTGAATTGCTATTCATCACTTCTCAAGGGTGACATTTAAAGATCACCCAATTCAGCTGCTAGTGGGATGCCAGATCCCTTCTGCAAATCATGCAGTGTCTGCCTCAATCTCTCCAAGGGCAGGGAATTTACCGCCTCTTGCTCAAGCAGCTTGTTTGTGAATGTTTTTGTCATCAGCTTGCTATCAATCACAGTGAGACACCAGCTTTGCCTACAAGATGGGACCTGAAGGTCAGGCTGCTTCATGGCCGGAAAGGGAGAGGGGTTGGAGAAAAGAAGGGCAGGTGGTCTGAGGTCTGGCAGGCTGGGCTGTGAGGATGAGGTATTTCTCAAGGAGGAAGGTGAGGTAAGCGCTTGTCACTTGTGACATTCCAGGTTCCCAGTGTTGAGGATGTGATTCTATCCCCAGTCTGTGGCTGCATGAGGACACCCAGGAACAACCTTGAGTTGAAGGAGGTGGAGAGCAGGATGCTCTGAGCATCACCTTACCTCCTGAGGTCTCTGTCCTGCCCTTCCAGCTCTCCAGACCTGACTGCTAGAGGCTGGGCAACCATTGTACCCTGACCTCCTACCCTACCCAGCCTTGCTTCAAAAGGGCCATTGGCACTGACCTATGGCCTCATTTGACCTCTGGTTCTCCATCATTCTAGGATCCTGACAGTGCCTCTTGGTTTATATTTTAGTCTACATACCCACTGAGGGAGACAATCTTCACCAATCATCTTCCCAACTCAGGTTTCCTGGCTACAACACCATGAGCCATCCCAGGGGTCAGGTTACTCATGAGCTGTCCAAACCCAAAGGATCTACTCAGACTAGAGCACCTGGGGCTATAGTCATTACACAGTATGTACAGGGGTCTGCGGACTGCCAATCATTGCTCAGGGTTGGGGACACAGTGCTTAAGGCTAGTAAGCCAACAATTATGGAGTGCCTCTTATGGGCCTCATTCCTCTACATACACTAATGATGCAAACATCCCTATAAGGTAAGTACTCCCCATCACTTTAAAGATGGGGAAATTGAGGCATAGACAGGTTAAATAATTTCTCAAAGTCTTGACTCTTGAAAGAGGCTAAGTAATTGTTCCCCAAATTATTTCCTCCTGATAGCATAGCTACGTGATTACAGTCTAGCGTTTCTTGATGAGTGACTGGGCTCTGGAAGTTGTAGTTTGCCTCCTCCAGGCCTGGCCCATAAAATCCCCTATGCAATCATCAGTGATCTCTCCCTTCTCTCATTTGCCACCCAGATGGCATGGTGTGATAAAAATTCTTAGTGTAAATTCTAAATCCTAGAATCCCAGTGCAGCTTCTAAAGGATTAAAAGTTTGGTTTGCCGGCTCGCTGCTGCGGTGCGGGGCCCTTTCCCTGGGCGCGGGGCCGGCGGCGGGCTCCGGGCCGGGCTTGGGCTGCTGGCCTTGGGGCGGCTTCCGGCGGCCCCGGCGCTCGGTCGGGCCTGCCTGGGCTTGGACCGCGCGGCGGCCTGCACGGCGGGCAGGGCCTGGGGGAGCGGGTGGAGGGCGCCGCGGGTCAGGGGTGCCCGGAGTCCGGCGCAGCAGATCATCCTGGCCCCAAGTTTGACATGATATGCTGGTTTCACTGCTGAGGCAAGAAAATGCAAGAGACATTTGTGTGATCAAGGTTCCTCCAGAATTGAAATATACAGATTACTTTGTGATTGGTAGAGGAACTTCCACCCGACACTTGCATGCCATGGCCTACTACATTGTGAAAATGTACAAATACCTGCAAAGTAAAAGCGAGCCTCATGTTAAGATTGAAGGGAAAGACACTGATGACTGGCTCTGCATGGACTTCGGCAGCATGGTGATTCATTTGATGCTTCCAGAAACCAGAGAAACCTATGAATGAGAGAAATTATGGACCCTACGTTCATATGATGACCAGTTAGCACAGATAGCACCCGAGACATTACCTGAAGACTTCATTCTTGGAATAGAAGAGGACACTTCTTCATCCCTGACTCTAGTGGAGTTCAAATGAGAATAAAATGATATGAACTACCTTAGTCATTATCAGATTTGGATTGAGTCACTTTTTAAAAATATAGCTCTGATTGAGCTATATCATTCACCTGATTGGTCAGGTTGTTGTCAAAACAAGCCTTATCTATTGGCAATGGGCTAAATGAAATGTGGAAAGTGTAGGTAAGTGAGCTCTCACAGCAAGAATCGGTATATTCAAACTAAAATTTTAATATATTGTTTTTATTCCTAAGGTCCTAGCAGGATTCCTCAGAGTTAACACTGGCCCCTGTGCTCTGCTCAGTTTAATTTTGCCTAAGTGTAAATCTTATTCTGTAGAATGGGATAGCCTTAAAAAATAAATATATAAAAGACAAAAAAAAAAAGTTTGGCTTGCCTTGCCTTTCCTAACTTCTGCAGCCTCTTCTGCCTGAACTTCTTTCTCCTCAGAATCCCTACTGGATTTCTCAAACGAAGTCCTTTCTCTCTCCTATTGTAGCAGTCATATGCATGGCAAATACACAAGCTAGACTTGGTGAGGATCTTGTCTTTCAAGGAGCTTCATTCAAGGAAACTCAGGCTGGCACCGACAAAAAGTAATCAAAACAATCTGAAACTTTACTCTGTCCTTCAAGGAAATGCATGAGTCCACATTTATCCTGCTGTCAAGAGCTGGCAACTACCATTTGGCTAACACACTCCTACTTCCTCCCCACTCAGTCTCTCCACCCAGGCTTTCTGGCTCTTTAATAGCTAGCCTACCCACTGGTGGTCACTAATGTCTTCATTGAAGGAGTTGTGTCTCCTCAGCCAAACACTCAGAAGTCACCAAGTAGGGCCTGCACTGGGGGTGGTGGGGGTGGGGGTGGGAGTGAGGATTTTCCATATCTCTTTGGTCTCTGCTGTTTTAGGTCTTGTCTTCTAGGTCGAGATATTTGAGTTTGTGGGGATGGTTTGGTGATGTAGGGTGGGAAGGTGAGTAACGGCAGGTTCTGCTATGTGACTGGGACTGCAGAAGGAGGGGATTGCAAGCTGAAGCTTACTGAAGCTAGTAAAGATCTAGATTTGCTTCCCAATGCTCCACAAAACATTAATGTTTTAAGAGACAGTGTTAAGTGCCATGTGAAAATAATCCATGCTAGTAATATATTTTCTCTAAACATCTTAATAAGGAAAAGTGAGTTATGCTTCTCACAACTTGCAAGAGTTAATTCTTGGAAACTCTTTTAATATCCATTAATGGGGGGCACCTGGGTGGCTCAGTCAGTTGAGCCTCTGCCTTCAGCTCAGGTCATGATCCCGGGGTCTCCTGGAATCAGGACGCCCGCCCCCCGCATTGGGCTTCCTACTCATCAGGGACCCTGCTTCTCCCTCTCTCTCTCTGCCCCTCCTCCCTGCTCATGCTCACTCTTCATGCTTTCTCTCTCTCTCTCTCTCTCAAATAAATAAATAAATCTCAAAGTATATATATATTTAAAAATCCATTAATGGAAGAATGATTAAAGAAATTATGATACATTTCACACCAAGGAATATTATGTAGACATCTGTCCATATGGAAAGATGTTCTGGATATATTAAATGAAAATTGCAACCCACAAAATAATATGTCTAGCATGAGCTCCTTTGTGTTTGCATCTCTGTGTGTGACCATAGCAAAAAGGCTAGATGAACAAACACCAAAATATCAGTAGCAACTATCTCTGGGGAATTGGTTAGAGGAATGGAGGAAAATTGTCAAATTTTGCAGCAACTAATTTGTCTTTAGGACCGTTTTTGCTTTCTACTCTAATACAGGCACAAATGATAACTTCAGAGCTCCTGCAGAGTCTCAAAATTTAGAGTACTTTTAAGAGGTTTTCATTGTCAGATAATGTCAGGAAGGGCTGACCCAGCTGTACGTTGGTCTCAGGGTTTATTTCCTTGTTGATCTCTGATTGCCCAACATGCTCTGGGTATAAGGGAAGGCCTTGTGACTTGGCTCAGGCCAGGGCATGACAGGGAAACAGTGACACCATGTGGGGTCCACTCAGTTCCTCTCTGGAGGAGCTGTTTTGTTTCTTTTCATTAGGCTGCAATTCTCCAATAATCCTCTTTTGTTTTTAAGGCATTATGTATACCCAGGAAGCAGTAGTTACAGACCAAGTTCCCTTCCAGGAATAGGTGGCATACACTAAAGGGTTCAATTGCTCATCATTTTAACACAGTTCCTACAGAGGAGTGGGCAAGGATGAGGGGACCACCAAAGGAGGGGTGATGCATCCAAAGACAAGGAGCTATTAACACACCAACTTGAAAGAGCAGGAGAGAGAACTGTGTTACTGGAGCCAAGCAAGAGCTGGAGCTCTTGGAGGAACCACCAATCAGTTGTGGCTACAGAAGAAAACAGTCACTGCCTGAGCCATGGCAGACATGGAGGGAGTAGGGGAAAGTAAATACCCCAACTTATTTCTTCTCTTAACTGCCAACCCCCTGCCAGTAGCTCCCATTAGCTAGACCCAGCAGTAAGTCAGGGGGCGAGGAGCCAGGGTGATGGAGTCCAGAAGGACAGCCTTCCAGGGGCAGAGCGAGACTGAGCTGGGTTAACATGGGGCAGGGGTAGGCACAGGAGTAGAGGATGATCAAGGGTGTCAAAGGCAGCATAAAAGCCAGGCCAGGAGGACTAGGAGGGGGCCATTCGTGACTTCTAGTGATCAGACTCAAATGAGCAGTTGAAGAGATAAATAACAAAGTTGTCCCTAAAAAGTAAAAAAGTAAAACATAAAAGAAGTGCATGATAATAAAAGGGCTAGCAGTGATGTGGGAGCAGAAACAATGGAGGGGTTTTCAGGATAGGTGAGACTGTGGCCAGGTAAACATGGAGGGAAATGTGGGGGCGGGGACCTGAGACACCAGAACAGAGAAAACAGTTCCTGAGGATTATCCAGGAGAGGGAGACAGACAGACAGGATGCAGGGGAAGCGTCATCTTGAAAATGGAAAATGGCATTCAGAGATAGGGATAGGCGGGAAGAAGAAGGGAAGGTTTTAGAAAGAAATATATATGGGAGAGGAGAGAAAATAATACTAGGCTTTTTTAAAAAGCACTTAGCATGACCTAGCTTTATATGCCCAGATACTAAACCCAGGCTGGAGAGTTTAGAACTCACCCAAGGCCACACAGCTAGTAAATAACAGAGATGGGACTAAGCACAGATTTGTAAGAAGCCAAAACCTTACTTACTAGCAGCTGTTCCAGTGATCACTCCCCTCAAACATGGCCTTCTACTACACCCTCTCTCTCTTCCCTAGGGATAAATCAAGACTGTCCTATGTGAGCATCCTCCCCATCTTTCAGACTTTCCATTATCCTCTCACCCTTACTCAAACCACCTGAGTGGCAGGGAAGCACTAGGTTTCAGTCAGCACCATGGCTAGAAGCAACACCTGGGCTGGGCCAGGTAGGAGGAACACCTGGCATGGGAACTGGCCTCTGAAAGCTGTAACGACTCAAACTCACTCAGGGTACACCATTGACCCAAACTGGAAAAGTAAGTGTGATTACTCTTCACTCTGCAGTTCTAGTTTCTGTCCCACCTGGCCTCTAGTCCCCATACTTTGCCTGAAAGTGCATGCTAGGAAACCTCCCCAATCCTGGCCAGAGTCTGGACCCATCCCAATCCACCCATGTGGCAGGTGAGGTTCCCTGTGCTTCTGCCTTGGCCATGTGATCCATGTGAAGGCTTGCGCCAGGTGCAGTGCCTGAGGCCCTGCCTCCCAGCTCCTGTGTTCTCGTCCAGATCTTCCCTTCGGGCCTGCCATCCTGCAGCCCATCGGCTGCTGCCTGCCTGTGACCTAAAGCAATCCCAGCACATGCACATGCGTGGGGACAAACACCCTCACTCCCCGGGATATGTCTCATCCTGAAGAGGGGAGGCACTGGCCTTGGACTGGGGTTGAAATCCTCAACAGAGAAAATATGAGAAGTTAAGAATGGGATAATGGCCTCAGCTGGAAGTGTCAGAGAGGGACAGATGGTCTAAATACAAAGAATGGCGGGGGAAGGAAGGTCAAGGATGAGAGGGGTCAAAGGAGAGAGAGAGGGGTTATGGCAGGGGTTTGAATCCAGGAAGTTGAGAACAAGTAAAAACAGGACAGAACTGAAGAAGGAACTGGAAAAGAGAAATCGAAGTGGCTGCTTATCAGCAAGTGACATCTGTGGGCTCTGATGTCTGTAGTTGGTGGCTCTGGCCAAGGGTGTGGTAGACATCATCAATTACTCTCCCCAGCCCCCTTCTCAGGCAGGGCTGGGCAGGGGCTTTTCCAGTTTGGGTCAATGTGTACCTTGAGTGAGTTTGAGTCATTACAGCTTTCAGAGACCAGTTCCCACGCCAGGTGTTCCTCCTACCTGGCCCAGCCCAGGTGTTGCTTCTAGCCATGGTGCTGACTGGAACCTGGTGCTTCCCTGCCACTCAGGTGGCTTGAGTAAGGGTGAGAGGATAATGGAAGGTCTGAAAGATGGAGAGGATGCTCACATAGGACAGTCTTGATTTATCCCTAGGGAAGAGAGGGGAGTACAAGGCCATGTTTGAGGGGAGTGATCACTGGAATAGCTGCTAGAAGGACTTCACTAGGGAACCTCCAGGAATTCTGAAAGGGATTGTCCAGCAGCTGTAAAGTCTCAGCTGAAGAGAGACATCAGGAGTGTTTCACATACCCAGACATGCTTCTGGCCTGAGACTTCCCTGGCAATGGTTGCCATTATATCCAGGAACACTCGAGGCTCCGAGAGATCTGAGTTCTCTAGTGTAGTGACTAGCGCAAACATGGTGGTTGAATGAATGCACACAGCAGCGAATGATGGGGTTCAGATGTAATGATAAAGGGAAAAAGATCTGTGCTCAAATTTGAGGGCAGGTATCTTTAAACACAGACTTAGCCCTGTGCATAGTAGTGGGGTGATGTCAAAATGTTCCTACACTCAGATATGAGGATCAGGAAATTGAACCACAAATTAGCACAACCTGAAAGATGAGAGCATTTGATATGCATGTGCTGTGAGGATTCAGTCAAGATTTCTTGATATCTGCCCTTTGCTATGAGGAATAAAAAGAGCCTTCCCTCAGGTAGGAAAGAAGTGTGAGGTAAAGGTCAGAATGGCACATAAACAGGCCAGAAAGTAAGATTCATGAGACTTCAGAATTCTGCTTTTGTCTAAGGTATAGAAAGCTAGAAACATTTAAGATAGCAGCCAAATCATACTTAGGTGTGGAAATACCTAGATGGAAATTTAATAAAATATGCACAAGATTCATATGCTGAAAACCACAAAGCACATTCATGAGAGAAACCATAGAAGAAATAAATAAATAGCAAATTATGTCCATGGATTGGAAGACTCAATAGTGCAAAGATGTCTGGTTCCCTCAAACCTGAGCTACAGATTCAGTGTAATCCTAATCAAACGACTGGCAGGCAATTTTTTTCTGGGGTGGTGGTGGTGGTGGTGTAATACATTAACAAGCTGATTCTGAAATTCATATGGCAAAGAAACTAGAGCAGCTAATGCAAGTTCTTTTTGAAAAAGAACAACATAGTTGGATTACTCACATCATCTGATTTCAGGGCTTGTTATAAAGCTACAGTGAGTAGTCCAGGTGGTGTGTTGTTGGTGTAAAGAGACATTTAGGTCAATGGGATAGAATGGAGAGTCAAGAAATAGACCTACATGTCAATTGATATTTGACAAAGAGACCAGGACAATTCAATGCAGAAAGAATTGTTTTCCCATTAGAAATGACAAATACTCACCATTTGCTTCGACGTGGATGGAATTGGGGGGTATTATGCTGAGTGAAATAAGTCAATTGGAGAAGGACAAACATTATATGGTCTCATTCATTTGGAGAATATAAAAAATAGTAATAAAGGGGAAAGGAGAAAAAAATGAGTGGGAAATATCAGAAAGGGAGACAGAACATGAGAGACTCCTAAGTCTGGGAAATGAACAAGGGGTGGTAGAAAGGGAGGTGGGCAGGGGGTGGGGATGACTGGGGTGACGAGCACTGAGGGGGCACTTGATGGGATGAGCACTGGGTGTTATTCTATATGTTGGCAAATTGAACACCAATAAAAAATAAATTAAAAAAAAGAATTGTTTTCTTAGTAAATAATGCTGGTACAATTGGACATCTAGAGGCAAACAAACAAACCACAAATCATATCTTGCAGCACAAGCAAAGATTAGCTTGAAATGGATCATAGACCAAAATGTAAAACCTAACGCTGTAAAGCCTCTAGCAGAAAATAGAAGAGAAAATCTTTGTGCCTTTGAGGAAGGAAAAATACTCTTAGCAGGGCACCAAAAGCACAAATCATAATGAAAAATCAATACATTGGATTCTATCAGTATTAAAATCTTCTATCCTTTAAAAAATGCTGTTAAGGGAAAGATAAAATAAGTTATAGACTGGAAGATGATATTTTCAGATCATATATCTGAGAAAGGACTTGTATCCAGAATATATAAAGAGTTCTTTTAAAAAAAGATTTTATTTTTATTTATTTATTTGAGAGAGAGAGAGAGAGAACCAGTAGGGGGAGCAGCAGGCAGAAGGAGAGGGAGAAGCTGGCACCCTGCCGAGCAGGGAGCCCTATGCAGGACTCAATCCCAGGACCCCAGGATCATGTCCTGAACCAAAGGCAGATGCTTAACCAACTGATCCACCCAGGTGCCCTGAATATATAAAGAATTTTTACAACTCAGTAACAATGGTAATAATAATCAATGACAAAAAATAGACAAAAGTTGTGAATTCATACTTTGCCAAAAACGGTATGCAGGTGGCAAGTAAACAATGAGAAGATGTTCAACATGGTTAGTTATTATGAAAATAGAATGAAATAGTGAGATATCGTCACAAACTTATTAGAATGGCTTACCAAACTCTGACAATATTAAGTCTTGACAAGGATGCAAAAATGGTATAGCCATTTTCAACACAGTGTGGCAGCTCTTATCAAATTAGACACACACTTACCATACGACCTGGTACAAACCACTCCTAAGATTTTGGTCAAGGGAAATGAAGCATATGATCACACAAAATATATGTAAATGAATGTTTATGGTGGCCTTTTTCATAATTGCCCCCAACTTGAAACCACTCAAATGTTCATCAGCTGGTGAATGGATAAACTATGTGTTGTTCAGCTATACAGTGACATATATTCAGCAATAACAAGAAATGAATTACCAAGAAGTGTAATTTCATGCATGTTGAATACGTTTTGATAAATGAAAGGAACCAAACTTGGGGCTATATATCATATGGTTCCAGGAATAGGACCATTCTAAAAGGGCAGGAAGCTGTAGGAACAGAAGGCAGATCAGTGGTTGTCAGGACCTGAGTTGGAGAGGAAGAGATTGGCTAGCAGGGGCATGAGGGAACGTTTTGGGGGGGGGGCTGATAGTGTGTTCTGTTTTTTGCTTGTGGCAGTTGTTACAGAGATGTATAAGTATGTCAAAATTCATAGAAGTAGACACCCAAAGGGGTGAATTTTTGTGTCTGTAAATGATATGGCAATAATCCTGACTTTATAAAAAAAAAAAGACTATAGAAGGGTACCTATAGAGTGATTTTCAGGTGGCCTCAGACCTTTCTTTTCCTAGGTTATTAGGTCAAGACTGGGCAATTGGCTTTCTAAGTGAAGGACTATCTCATGTTTATCATTAACCCCCATCTCCAAGCACATCCCCTATACATATAGTAGATGCACAGTACATATGAGTAAAGAAATGAATAAAAACAAATTAGTGAGCATTTGCAAGGCAAAGTAGACTCTGATGATCTGTGGGTCCCTGTGGGCTCTTCCAGCCTCTCCAGCTACTTTCCTCAGCAAGATTCAACTTCCTGCCCCTGGGAACTACCATACCTCCCCCATCCCATCCCTGATTCACCACTGAGCCATTTCACACCTTTGCCCTTGCAAGTCTCTGTGCCTCCATCACCCTTCAAGGGCCTGTAACTGTGGAGAAAGCACACCCCACCCCCATAACTCCAACAAATGTCACATCCTGTGTTGTCACACAGGGGTGTCACACACAAAGGGGTGTGCGTGCACAAAATAACACCCCGTGTGAGCATGTGCACACAGGAAGCACCCAACTATACAAAGGAGGATAAACTTTAGCAGGAGATTGCAGGTGGAAGAGAAAATTCTCCCTTGTGTGGAAAGCCCATCTTCCCCTCCCGTGCTAATTAAGATAATAGTACAAATTAGTATTTGTTGAGTGCTTATGGGCGTCAGGCTCTATTCTAAAGCACTTTGCCTGTGGCAATCCATGTTGCCCTTCCAATAACCCTAGCCTATCACTATTCCCATAAGATAGGGAATAGAACTGAGACTCAGAAAGGTTATGGACAGGTGGTTGCACACACCAGAAGTGGGGAAGGAATCCACTGCTGGAGGGGAGGACCAGGAGGGGCTGGCTGAGGGTCTAGCTATTCCCCATCCCTTGCAAGGCTGGCCAGACTGTGGCAGGCGCTGCAGCTGGAGGGGGGTCTGACTACAGCAGTGAGGACTGTGCCTTGGACACTGACCAGCCTCAGCCACATAGGGTCACCCTGGCTGGCACGGGCAGTAGGGCGGGCTGGCCTCTCGGAGATCTGGGACCCACAGCCTCCTGCTGCTGGGAGCAGTGGCTGGCTCCTCCCCTCCTTTCCTCCCCCACCCCACAACCCCTCTCTGAATCATAAAGCCAGACCCCAGTCCTCACTATTTCCTAATCCCCATGAGCCCAGTTCCTGTGGGCAGCACTTGATGTGCCTGACCCTCTTCTTTCTGCAACTCAAGGGAAAGACGAGATCTTGCACAAGGTACCCAGTGTGTCTGCCCTCTGCAAGGGAAACCCGACATGGAGCCTCTCTGGCTGCTCATCCTGCTCGCTGTCACAGGTAGGACCCTGCTGCCCAGGCCTTCTCTCCTTCCCCTCTTTGAGTATATGGCGGCAGGTGGGTGGGGAGCCCTGGGCTCCACTATAAAGGCTGTTGAAATCCTCAGCATGTTCCTCACTCCTCTTTTCCCCACCTGCCCTGCATTCTTTATGCTCTTCCTCCCTCCCCAGTATGAGAGCCCACTCACAGACTCTTCGTGCAACTGGAAGTATAAGGGGCTGGTGATTCTGGCACATGGAAAAGGAAAGAATTTTGATGGTGGCATCTCAGGCACTAGCTAGCAGTTGGGGCAAGTTTTGTGGGGCCCTGGTAAGAGGACCTAAAATTATGAACCGCTGGCCCCAGAGGAATGGCAGGGTGGGAGGGAAGAAAGGGAGGAGGAAAAAACCCACACATAAGCATGTGCATCTTTGGGGTGCCTCTTCTGCTGATGTGAAGGTCCTCTGTCCTCCGCCCCAGAAGAGAGGTAAGGGGGCTTAAGATTTCTGTCACTGAGTTGGGGGACTAACACCCCAGATTCTTTCACACAACTACCTCTTTTCATTGGCAAAGGTGCCTCTGGCTCCCCTAGAGCAATAGGCAAACCTGGTGATGAGAGGAGAGCCTGTTCCACTGGAGCCCTGCTCCTGAGGCTTCTTAGCTAGGGGTGGGGAGGGAGAAGATGGAGGGCTGTCTGGAGGAGGGATGGACAGGGTGACAAGTGGAGGGGGCGCTGTTCTCATCAGGTCCAGTGTCTCTGCTTCCAAAAGGCAGGCCACCCACTCCCTAATCTTGTCTTCCAAGTTTCTGTCACCATATGGTTGAAGATAGGGTAAAGGAGGACCAAGAGAGGGTAAGTTGAGGTAGAGGGCTCCAGGTGATTCCTCTGCAGGCTCTGCCCTGGCAATAGACTGTGCTCTAAGCCTATCTCCCCTGCTCCAAGAAGGGTCCCCAAAATAGCAGCCTCATATGTCTCCCCCAAAATAGCTCTGAGATGAGTCTCTCCTGAAAGGGGAACAAAGTCACAGAAATAGGGAAGCTGGGAGCTAAGGGTCAGAAGGGGGAGATGCAGAGCCGGTACTAGTGTGGGCAGCTGCAGAGTAAGCACGAATGCCCAGGGCAAGGAGAGGGTATCCTGTCCAGGCTGAGGGGCCACCGGTCCTGCTCTCTTGAGATGGAGAGGGTGGAGGACAGGCCTTGGTCTCACATGATAGGGAGAAAATGTGTGGAATAGAACCGGAGGGAACTTTAAGACCAACATCTCTGGAAATAGGCCCAGAGAGGGTCAGTTACTTCTTTAAAACTGCCCAGCAAGTCCAATAGGGTTAAATCCAGACCTAGGACCTGGCTGTCACGGTAGGCTGTGCACTTTCTCCTGACTTATATAAGACCCTGAGCTTCTTAAGGGCAGGATGTCTATCTCTTCGTTCATTGCACACCGTAAGTGTTCGATAAACATTTGGTAAACAAACAGTGAATGACCGTCTCCTTCCCAGAGCTGTCTGGAGCCCACAACACGACGGTGTTCCAGGGTATGGCAGGCCGGTCCCTGCAGGTCTCCTGTCCCTACAACTCCTTGAAGCACTGGGGGAGACGTAAAGCCTGGTGCCGCCAGGTGGACAAAGAGGGCCCGTGCCAGCGGGTCGTTAGCACCCACCGTTCGTGGCTGCTGTCCTTCCTAAAGAGGTGGAATGGAAGCACGGCCATCGTGGATGATGCGCTGGGTGGCACACTCACCATCACGCTGCGGAATCTTCAAGCTCACGATGCTGGCCTCTACCAGTGCCAGAGTCTCTATGGTGATGAGGCCGACACCCTCAGGAAGGTCCTGGTGGAGGTGCTGGCTGGTGAGTAGGAAGGTGACTGCATCTCTGGCCCACCCCTGGGCTGGGACTATGTCTCTGATGTCTGTGCACAGGACCACCCTCTAGATTTCTGGGAAACCTGGGGAAACCCACAGTGCAGCTCTTGCCTTCCCACTCAGGGTCATGGTGGATGGTTGTGCAGGCTGCTCACTGCACAAGGGGGCCACATGCCAGCCCTGGAGCCCCTCTCCAGGCTGTACTCCCTGGTACAGGACTGCAACACTGGCAGGAAGGGTCCCTACCTCTAATTTGTCTCCAGGATCGCGCCCTGGGCCAAATGCAGGCGCCAAACCGCTGCGCCACCCAGGGATCCCACCTACCTCTAATTTGTATATGGAACCAAATGAGCTGGTTGTGTTCCTGCCTCCCCAAACAGCTTTATCCATCTGGCATCCAGTTAGGATGTGAATACTATAAAGTGGTCCTGAAGGAGTAGGAAGAGGTTCATTTACTCCCTCATCCAATTACCCAAAGGACCTGCAAACGTAAAGTAAGCACCAACCTGGTGCAGAAAACAGCCTGAGGAAGGGGCATTGCTTGTGACCCTGGGTGATGGGCTTCACCTCTCTGGGCCTCCACTTCCTCATCTTTAAATGGAGATGATGACGTTTGTCCTGCTGCCCCCACAGGGCTCCCGTGAGGCGCCAATGAGGTGACACAGTTAAAAGTGCTTGGGGGGTAAGTGACAGTCCACTCCCCAGCCTCCTGCTGTTGAGCTGACCTGGGATCCTCATGCCAGGCTTGCCTAGGTGAGGCGGAGGTGGGGCGACAGCGGGGTGCTCCCCACCTCTGAGCTTCCCCAGGGAAGCCTTCTGCCTATGTCTCCAGAACACTGTGTCCCAAAGGAGGAAAAATCTGTGTGTGTGGGGGGACAAGTCCCCTTTCAGACTCTCCTCCTTTCCTACCTCTCCACCCCCCGCAACATGGCTCCTAATGGTGGAAATGAGCCATTTGTCTAAGTTCTAAGCAGGGAAAGGGAGGGGAGACGGTTCGCCCTAGACCCAAGCCCCAAGTCCATGACTCTTCTACATGGGGAGAGAGGGTGAAGAGACACAAATTTTCAGCCCTATCCAGGTCTGAGCCTCAGCCAACTCCCCAGGGGGTGGCAGAAATATAATAGTATAATAATAATAATCCATAGCTGGTGCAGACAGCTTGACAGTTCACACAGAACTTTCAAGTACACCCATTCATCCATATGACCTTCCCAAAGACCCTGTGTGTTGGGAGGGTAGGAGCTGTAGCTACCAAGCTCTGATGAGGTGCTAAGCACTATATAGGGCACTCTCACTGAATCCTACAACACTACTGTAAAGGAGGTGTTTCTATTCGACCCACTTTACAGATGAGGAGACTGAGGCTCAGAGAAGCTAATGACCTGATCAGCTCCAGGTCAGAGCCCAGGGGGCCTCACCACAGCTGGACAGGTTTCCCCCTACTACAACCAGCTGCCTGAAGGAGGAGGGACTAGAAGCTTACAGCCTCTGTCTCCCACAGACCCCCTTGATCACCTGGACCCTGGAGATCTCTGGATGCCTGAGGAATCCAAGGGCTTCGAGGATGCCCACGTGGAGCCCAGCGTCTCCAGGTACAGAGATGGGCCTTTGCTAAGGTCTCTGGGCAGACTTCCACCCTGCAGAGCCCGGGCATGGGATGGAAGCTGGGGCCCTAGAAGTAACTACAAATTCCAAGACAATTTGAGAGAGCATGAAAGGGCCTGGGGATGATTTGTCTGAACACCCCTCCAACCAGCCTTTGTGTGTTGGTATGTCCATGCCAGTTGTTAAAATATTGAAATATATATATATATATAGCAGCTGCTTTAAAACCCCTGAATGGTCAGCTTCCCATTCCTCCCTGGGAGCCCTTGGACATCCCCACAACCCCACAATAAAAGTTTTAGTACAAAGCTGGGACCCCCAGATGCCTGCTTCTTTGGATAGGACCAGCATTGGCTCTGATTGATTCATTCCCATGTACTGGTGTTGAAATATTGTTAATATTAGCACAGGGTATGTGTATGGGCATCTACCCCCATGCTCTCCCCTCCCGTGCAGCAGGAAACTGCCCTGCAAGGGACATGTTTAAATGTGCTCAGTAGGTGGATCCAAACCTAGAACTCAGGTCTCCTGATTACAGGTTCCCTGAAGCCCGCAAATCCTCATCCCAGGGCTGGTGCTGGGTGGGGGACTACTCCAGGCCCCCAAGAGCTCCCGGTGTGGCCCTGTTCCTCCTCTGAGGGCAGACTTCAGTGTGTGAGCCTCCCCCAGGCCTCCCTCATGTCCTCCCTGTGTTTCCAAGGAGCCTCTCCGAAGAGGAGATCCCCTTCCCTCCCACTTCCATCCTTTTCCTCCTGGCCTGCATCTTTCTCAGCAAGTTTCTAGCAGCCAGCGCCCTCTGGGCTGCGGCCTGGCGTGGGCAGAAACTGGGGACACCCCAGGCCAGTGAGCTGGATTGCAGCTGTGACCCAGGTTATCAGCTCCAGACCCTAACAGGTGAGCCTGGTGAGCACAGCGGTGGCGGGGAGGGGTGGGGGGGACTGGGCAGGGGTGGGGAGGTGGGGTGCAGAGGCGCCATGTGAGCACAAGATCTGTTACAGAGCCGAGAGACATGTGAGAGAAGAGGACCTCACCTGGGAAGGGGCTCTGCTGGAACCACCCCAGCCTGCACTTACCCCTCGGCCACCAAGGCTCCTGGGTCTGCTTTGGCAAAAGGCCGCCCTTCCCATCCCCTGCTTCCCTGAGTGTGTGTGTGTGTGTGTGTGTGTGTGTGTGTGTGTGTGTATGCACCTGGAAAATGGGAGGAACATGTACGAACTTCTAGACATTGGACATTAAACACTGTCCCAAATAAATCCAAGACTTCATGTTTAATTGGATGGTTTGGGGCTTCATGGAGGTCTCTCTCTTGCTACAGGGCCAAGAGAATGAATTGGGGTGAGGAATAGATGAAAAGTCTGACTCCTTGGGGCCTCGGGTCTTGGGCTACTACATGCCTTCATTCTTGCAGGCTCCACATCGCCGAGGTTTTATTTCTTCTCGCTTCCTTCCCTAGATCTAATTCCTGAATCCTGCATCCTCCTCTGGGATTTCTCTAGCATCCAAGTCTGGCTCCCCTCTCCTTGCGCCTGTTCATCGATTCCCTAGGAATCATGCTGCCCACCCCACACTGGTCCATCTAACTCCTAGCTGACTCATCCACCCGTTTCCCCAGAGCTGGGCTTTCTTTGTGGTTGCTTCCCCTAACAGCCAAACACCCGGGGCTTGACTTACACAGTAGCAACCGGAGCTGGGAACTCCTGGTCAGAGCCCCTTGCTACACAGAAGGGAAAATGAGGCTCGCAAGGGACGGACATCACCCCAAGTCGCCAGCAGAGCCTGGAAGTCCAGATTTCACTTGATGTTCATGTTGCCCTTCCTTCTAGCTCAACCTTACTCACTTATTCGTTTATTTATTCAACAGACATTATCTGTGCCAGATACCATTCTAGGTGCCGGGAACATGACAGTAAAGCAAAGAGGCAAAGATTTCTGCCCACACAGAGCCATGGACTAGTGGGAGGGGAGACAGACACAATAAATGAGTCATCCAGTATGCTAAAAGATGAAGTGCTGAGGAGCAGATGACAACGAAGCCGGGCTAGGACACTGGGAGTGCAGAAGGGACTGTCATTCTGGAGGGCATCAGTAGGAACCACTGCAGAAGCCCTGAGGAGCTGAGGAAGTGAACCACGAGTATTTCAGGGGCAGAGGGACAGCCAGGGCGCCTCGGGAACCTCATCTCTCCCCTGAAAACACATACACCATAGCAGCCATGAGAGAGGGCAAGAGGATGGAGACTTGCCCAAGGAGAGCTGCAGGAAGGGGAGGAATCGAGGTCCCATCCGGGGTCTTGGCAAGGTGGAAGGCCAGGAGCCCCTGTGACCAGGGCCACATGCAGCTGCTTTGCCCCCTACCATGTGCATGAGCTCCTGGGGTTTCAGATCATTGGGAAGGACCCCCTGAAGCAGCCCTGTGTCCAGCCCATGTCTACACAGCATGCCCCCGAGCCAGCCGAGCCCAGCTCTGCCTGGCCCACTCCCTGTGGAGGCTGCTACGCTGGCCCTGTCCCCAGCTCTGAGACACTGGTCCTGGCTACATGTCCCGAGTCCTCGGACTCAGCAGCACGTCAAGCTTCCTCATCATGTCACAGGCTGTTGTCCCCTTCCTGCAGGCCTGAGGCACAGTCTAGCAACCAAGAGCGAGCCTGTCCACCTGCCTGTACCAACGCCAACAAGAGGGCAGGGGAGGGTCCCCGGTGAGCGGCACTGGAGCACACCTGTAGTTCTTGAGAACTTGGCCTTTTCTCTTTCTTCCTCTGCCACATTGGAGACCCCCCCCCCCCGCAGTGTACAGATCACCACTGGGATGCCCTGCCTTGGACTCTTTGGAGCACACATGGGACTGAAGGGGGTCAGGTAATATCATTTCAAGTTTCAACTTTGCTTTCTACTAAGAAACCCGAAGCAAGTTCCTTAACCCCCAAACCCCAGTTCTGCACAGGACGGCATGAATAGGGGCCAAATGTTTCCTGTGCAGGCAGAGTGGGCTTGTGTCACAGGAGAGGAACCTCCAGGTATAAGGCTTGGAGTTTTATATTCAGCATCCACCCATCTTTCTTTCTTGGGAGAGAGAGACCTTTACTCTGGAAGGTAGGCAGATCTTCTGGAGGGAGAGGCCGGGGTGCCTAAGCAAGTCCAGTCTGGAGCTGATACATTCTCTCTAGCTTTCTAGGCATGTTTGCTATTCGATCACACTAGACCAAAGCTTGATCTGTGCCTGGATCATGCAGAAACGTGAAAATACCCATGGAGAATTTTCTCCCAACAGAGAGGCTAGTACATTCATGAAACAAAACTAATATGTCCTATGGGATGTTTGGAGAATAAGCAATCTTGTAAACTGAAAGTACTAAGGAAATAAACACTTGAAAGACAATCATAGATGATGGGAGAAAAGGATGAGGGTGTCTTCTAGGAATCAGAACAAAATGGACAAAAAGATGGGAAAACGAGAGAGAAAGGATAGGGAAATGAGATGAATCCATGAGGTTCGGTATTCAACTAGTTAAGGAGTTCTGGAAGACAGGGGGAAAGGAAAGGAAGTGTCATTAGCAAAGGATGCCAGAACTGGAGGGTGTGGGTGTTCACTGCCAGGTCTCAAGAGCACCTGGCACAGTAGATGAGGGCCAGTCCCGGCCAGGGTGCCGGAAGAGTGGGTGCCCCTGCTGCGAGGTCATGGGGCAGGACAGGACAGTCTCCCGAGAGCTCGGGCTGGTGTGCTCATTACAGACCTGAGAACAAAAATCATGCCCCACCTTCCTCCTCCATGGCTCTGCATCCTCAGATCCTATCTTTGAAAGACCCAGAGGACTCTATTCGCTCTTTCTTTCTTGCTTTCCAGTTAACCACGATCTTGTCCTACCTCATCCCCTAGCCGGGGACCAGGAGCCTAGGCTTTTTTCTTGGGCCTTCTCACCCTGCCTTGCCCACCCCTCCCTACCCTCATGGTCAGTTCCCAAGCACTGAACCAACCGGGTTTTGGAAGGGTGCCTTGCTCCCACCGACGGAGGGGCCCCCACTGCCTGCCTCCCACCGCACGGCCTGTCATGTGGGGTCCCATGTGACTGTCGGAGGCAGCTGTTTCCTGCTCCCTGGGGAACGCTGTGTCAGTGGCCAGGCAAGCCCCAGAGCTGACATCTGCCTGACCTGCCATGGGCCCCAACCTGCTGCTGCTGTTGCTCCTGGGACTGGCAGGTAAGGTGAAAGGGGCTGCGCTCTGGGCCCCATGCGCTCTGCTCCAGGCCCAGAAATGATTGGCATTATCATGGCAATGTAGGGCCCAGAAGGTGAACCTCTCTGTCCCTATGCCCCTGTGGCAGTGGCTGGACTGTCCCCCCAGCTCCTGCACTGCCTTCCCACAGCCTTTCCTTCTCCAGGCCAGGGCTCAAGTGCCGCCTTCCCCGAGGTGCTGGAGGCACCTGTCGGTGGCTCCATCCTGGTGCAGTGCCACTACCGGCTCCAGGACGTCAAGGCTCGGAAGGTGTGGTGCCGGTTCTCACCAGAGGGGTGCCAGCCCTTGGTGTCCTCAGCCGTGGACCGCAGAGCCCCAGGGGGAGGGCGCATGTTTCTCACAGACCTGGGGGGAGGCCTGCTCCAGGTGGAGATGATCGCCCTGCAGAAGGAGGATGCTGGCGAGTACGGCTGCGTGGTGGACGGTACCAAGGGGTCCCAGACGGTGCACAGAGTCGCTCTGGAGGTGAGGCCTCCAGGTGAGTCATCCTAGGTGGCCATTGCCCCTCCCCAGCTGCCTCTTGGGTCTTTGGGGGATGGGGACCCTTAGGGGGTAGGAATTGGGAGGAGATATTTTTTACGGCTCCTCAGGGAACGGAAACCAAATGGGGTGAGCAGTCAGAGATAAAACAGCCAGACAGCGGGTCCCTTCCCCCTCCTGCAACTAGCCGGTTTCCCATCAGAAGGCATATCGTCCTTCCTCACCCATGGCCTCCTCATTCACTATTTTCAACATACTTGATGCTATTTTTTTTAAATGAAGTTTTAATTTGGGCATATCAACTGGAATTCATTTTTTAAATCTTCTGGTTTATTACTCCTGTTATAATGGGTTTGATGGCTTAAAATTACTGAATCCATATTTTATTCAATTTTATGTCTTCATTGAGCATCTAGTGTGTGCCTCACTTCAAGCAGGGTGCAGTCAGTGCCTGAATTACTTCAACTGTAATTAAAACTAAATGTAGTTTTAAAAATATGGAATATGGGGCACCTAGGCGGCTCAGTCGGTCGAGCGTCTACCTTTGGCTCAGGTCATGATCCCAGGGTCCTGGAATCTAGCTCTGCATTGGGCTCCCTGCTCCGTGGGGAGTCTGCTTCTCCCTCTCTCCCTGCCCCTCCCCACTTCTCTTTTCTCATTCATATAAATAATTTTTAAAAATGAAGAAAATCTCACTAATAGTTAAGCTAGTATTGTCAACCCTATTTCAGTACAGAAGTACTTTGATAGGCTGTGGTTTTCTCTCACAGGCTACAACTTTCTAATGTCTAAGCACTTATTAAAAGACAATTTTAAAGTAGAAGAAAACAATTTCCAGAAAAATTGGATGTTGTTAAAAAAAAAATGTTCTGGAGGGAAAATGGCCGGCTGCCCGTAGAAGTGGAGACTGCTACTACTACCTTTCTCTTATGGATGATGACAGTTTTTCATTTTCAGGTGTTCCTTTCTCAAGTAATTTGTGCCCAATCCCCAAATAATGAAATGAAGAAAGGCATTTTTCCTTTTCTTGTTTTTCCCCTATTTGTTGATTAGTCCAACTTATGGACTAAGTTGTCATCAGAATCCCTCATCTCTGGCCCATGATTATTACTTAATATTATAAATATGCTCCTGGTGGTCCTTGTTGTCCTCTGTCCTCTTCCTTTCCTGACACTCTAGGGTCTGAGAACTCCATCTTGTGGGACAGGATGCACTGGGTTGATGGGCAGGTGCCAGGGCTCCAACAGCTGTAGAGGGTGGATGCTCAGGTAGGCCGGTGGAGCATGGCTTTCAGGGAGGATGTGGATGGCTTAAAAGGCACCAGGAGGGCAGGACACATGCAGCCAAATGGAAGACACAGCATCTCCAGATCCTGGTTTGGCTTGGGATGGGAGGAAGGAATGATGAGCCTCTGAGAACAAGGAAGACTCCTATCCCCGGGGTCTAGAAGGACTGGCCAGGTTCCCAAGACAGATCCTCAGGCCCAGAGAAACCAACCATGAGTCCCACAGCCGGAAGTTGAGCATGTTGTAAGGATGATAGAAGACGTGTCACAAAACCAAGTCTTGGGATCTGAGTAAGGCTGTCAGAAAGGGTAACTTGACACTATGTCACATTAGGGGTGACCCTGGAATTCCTCAGATGCTGAGGGCAGAGTTTCAGCCTGCAGGGGTGTGGGGGGTCACACAGTTGCAGATATGTGGAGAGGTCTAGCAGGCTGTGCTGAGGCCCCTTTAGAGACCAATTCATGAGTGCCAGCAGTGAGGTTGCCACTGAGGATGAGACTGGAAAACCTATTCTGGGGTGGGGAGGTGAGAACAGATTACCCAGTGGCTGATTCAGCATAGTCTGAGCAGCCTGGTAGACCAGAGGGTGTGGGGGAGCAGGTGAAGGAAGGCAGGGGCAGGGGTAGGAACTGGTGGGGGAAGAGAAAGTGGGCCTATTTGCAACCAGGTAAAGACAGAAGGAGACCATCAATGATCTCCAGAATGAGGGCCCTTAAGGAATATGCCAAGCCTCCATCTGTGTTTCTTACTTGGGACCTCTTCTTCCTCGGTTCCACTCTCCCATCCCTCAGATCTCAGGCCCATGCCCCTGTCCACCATGGGTATGTGCTCATTAATATTTCCTTCTGACTCAGCTCCTAGCCTGAAAGAGGAGGAAACCTATAAGGCTGGGAGTCTGGCTGATGATGGCCCCTCAGACACTGTGGGCAGTGCCAGCCCTGTGGAACCCAGCCAGGATGAGAAGAGGTACTGACAAGAGCTGTATTTGGTGGCTGGGAAAAGGGTGGTGGTGGGAAAGGGGGTGAAAGATTGTTCAGAGCCCCGGGCTAACTCAAGGGGAAACCTTATGGTTCCTTCCACCCCTGGGGAGTTTCTGATCTGGCAGGAAGTCAGGCAGACCCACCTGTCTATTCCAGTTCAGCAATGATCCCTTTATCCTGGTAGTTTCCAGCCAGGATACCCTGGTAATGTGTTTCTCTTCTGCCCTGTCTGCCCTCCTCATTCCATTCCCCAAATCCTCTTCTTGAAACCATGGCTCACCAAGAGCGGTACCCTTCTCTACTGCTCCAGAGTTCCTGGTGAGCAGCTTCCTGCCAGGTTCAGGCTTGAGCTCACCTATCCCTTTATGTCCTTCAGCATCCCCTTGATCTGGGGCGCTGTGCTCCTGCTGGGCCTGCTGGTGGCAGCAGTGGTGCTGTTTGTTGTGATGGCCAAGAGGAAAGGTAGGTAGCCGTTAACCTGCCTACCCCAGCACAGCCCTGCAGGTGGTGTACCAGCTAGTCTTGTAGACAATGCTGGGACTCTAGGTCTGTTTCTCCTGTGGATGGGCTTATTTGGGCTTTGGTAAGGCTCCCAGGCCTTAGAAGTTCCTGGCTGAGGGATGGAGGGGAAGAAGGAGATTCAGTGGGAGCCAGCCTAGGGACAGACAGGAATTGGACAGGGTGGGCAGTGGGATAGGCAAGTGACTGGAGGAGGTTCAGGAAGGGTTTCAGGAGACAGGCTGAGTGTTGAGGAAGCATGAAGGGAGCTGGAAGCAGTAAGTGGGTGGGGAGGCTCCTGGCAGGTTGGGGTGGAACTGGGAAGGCAGTGGGGAAAGTTTGCTCATAGGAGTGGGATGAAGGGTCTGGACCAGGAAAGAGGCTTCAGGGACTTCTGAAGGGAGTGAGGGGGTGGGTTTTGAGCCAGGATGGAAAGCTGACTGTGAGGCCATCCTCTGTCCTCCCAGGGAACAGGCGTGGTGTCCGTAGCCAGTCTCAGAGCAGCGGAGTTCCAGGCATGGTAAGAGCCAAATTCCCCAGACCTTCCATCTGCCAGGTTCACTGAGAAGCCCCAGGATGAGAGGGTGAAGAAAGATGGGGACCCAGTTAGAGTCCATACTTTCTTCTTAAATGCTGTAAACTTGGTACCAGTTGTCTTCCACCTTTCCACTTTGGTATTTCACCCTCCCCAATTTAAAGAGGAAGTTGGGGCTTGAAAATCTTTAAAGGGAAGCCCTCTTGCCCACTGACATACCCAAGATTTGAGAAACAGATCCAGTGTGGTCTTGAGCTTCCTCCCAAAGGGGACTGGGGCAGAAGGAGGCATTTTCTCTCTGCCTCACTTCTTTGCTTTTGTTACAGGCCTCCTCATCAGTAGCCCACTGTATCGGTGACTCTGGATTGGGACTTGATTTGCCATCGGACATTCCATATGCTAGGCTCGACTCACCACCTTCCTTTGACAATATCACCTATAGTGTACCTCTTGATCCCTCATCAGAGAAAACCCCACCCCCAGCCCAATCCTCATCGCCCCCTCTGCCTCCTAAGGTCCTGATGTGCTCCAAGCCTGTGACATATGCCACAGTCATCTTCCCTGGAAGGGACAAGGGTGGAGGAGCCTCCTGTGAGCCAGCTCAGGATCTGCCGAATGGCCAAATGCCACCCAGCTAGGCTGTTCATCATACTGTACACTCACAGAGACCATCCCCAAAGCTCTGTGCATCCAGCTAGCCAGCCCAAGCCCTAGACCCTTAGGATATCAGAGCAGTAGGGACTTTAGGATCTAATCTAACATCTTGACTTTTCTGACCTGGAAAGTGATATTTAAATGTGACTGAGGTGTCTTGGGAGTCCCCCATGCTTGTTCCTCTGCAGTTATACCACTGAACTAAATAAATTCTGAATGATATTATATGAGCTCTTGATGTTTGAGTGGGAAGGAAAGGGACGGAGTTTGCTTAGTCATATCACCTGGGAACTGAAGATTCTGGTCCAGAGTTTGTGCTGTGTGATCTCCTGCCTGTTTTATCAGTAGGGACATGGTTTCATTCTCTGGTCAGAGTACTGTGATGCAGTTTGACTCACGTGGCATCAAGAAGCCTTCTTCAAAAGTATTTCCTGTCTTTCTCATGGTACCTAAATTATAGAGCCATTAGCTTGAATCTAGAAATTTCTTCTGCCTTCAGCTCTGCACTTTTAAACAAGAGGCGTTTTATGATGTGACAACATATGATGGGAGGAAGGGGATAATGATAAAGTGAAAGGAGACTCAGGACAGGTGGGGTGAGAGAGTTGGAGCTGAAAAGAAATAGGAGTGATGTTGAGGGAACAAACTGAAGGTTGCTGGAGGGGAGGTGGGTGGGGGGGATGGTGTAACTAGGTGATGGGCATTGAGGAGGGCACTTGAAATAATTAGCACTGGATGTTATATGCAACTGATGAATCACTAAATTCTATCCCTGAAACTAATAATACACCAAATGTTAACTATATTGAATTTAAATAAAAAAAAATTAAAAGAAATAGGAGTAAGATCAGAAACCGAAAAAAAAATCAGGATGCCTGGGTGGCTCAGCGGTTGAGCATCTGCCTTTGGCCCAGGGCATGATCCTGGAGACCTGGGATCGAGTCCCATATCGGCCTCCCTGCATGGAACCTGCTTCTCCCTCTGCCTGTGTCTCTGCCTCTCTTTATCTCTTTCTCTGTGTCTCTCATGAATAAATAAATAAAATCTTTTTAAAAAAATCCTAAGCCTATTCCTTGGCAGGACAAAGGAATTTCAAGTACCAGGAGATAAAAACTTTGCTGACATATTTTATCAGAGCTGGCTGTGTCTCAATTGAGTGGACATCTGGTAGCACTGTTCCTTTTGGCCTGAAATCTGGAGCCTGGAAAGAGCCCAGTAGAGAAAAGGCATGGCATAGGAAGAATGAATGATAAAGGTGTGGTCACTATCAAGGGTAAATGAAAGCTTGTCCAATCTGGGGATGGAAGGGCCTTTAAGGTCTCAGAATTTCTACTGAAAATGTTCAATTTGAAACTATTTGCACATATTGAGATGACAGACAGATGGAGAGGATGAGGTGCTCCAGGAACTTATTTTTACAGTCCTGGAAGCTATTCATAAAGAGGTTTTCACCACCTGGAGGGGCTTTGAGTTTAGTTTAGGCACCTGAGAAGGGATAGGCGGGGTCTGTCCCCTGGAGTCCAGCTGGATAAGGCCAATGTTGCTATTTTCAGGGAGCTCTGGCAGGATGTTCTGAGCTTCCCCTGATAGTCTCAGCCTGCAACAGAACCTAAATTTACTTCTGTCCCTTGTGGAGGCAGAAGCTGCCCACCCATCAATCAACCAAGGCCTCATTTTCCCTGGCTAAGATGACTAGGGACTTCCCTGATGGGGAGGAGAGGTGATGAGGGAGGGGAGAGAATGCAGGAGAAGGGCAGAATAAAGTCTATAAAGAACCCCTCTGGGAAAAACTTACTCTGGTCTGAATTGTAGTTTAAACCTTTTAGAACCTAACAGAAGTAAAAGTATATTTAAACAATACAAAGGAAAATTATAAGATCAATTGGCTGGTAGAGAATAGGGAAACAGGAAGGGGAAATATATTAATTCCATTATTGCTCATGGTAGAAGTCTATGACTACCAACCAGAATCTGAGTTATAAAAGTAACTTCTGAGATCAAAATACAAATCTTCTAAATTTTGTCATAAGAAAAACATGAAAACAAAGCAAAGAAAGTGCAGGTAACATGACAAGCCCATTGTTCCATATCAGAACATTTGGAATGCAGATAAAGAAGTTCTCAGAGGAAAAGTCACACCTTCAAAGAGAATTAAACATCTTACTCAAATTGCTAGTTCATTTTAAAGGAAAAAAATTATATAACTAATACATAAATAAAAGAGCTTATTCTTTGAAATGAAATGAGGAGACAAAGTGTTAGCTAACTTACTCAAAAAGAAGGATGAAATAAGAAATGACAAGTGAAAAATAATCACAAATATAAAGACAATGAAAAAAAATGAGTATTTTGTGCTCGTGGTGGTGGTTGGGGTGGGAAGAATGAGTGTAGAGAAGCCTGAAATAAGTTTTTGGGGTGACTGAAATGTTCTCTATTGTGACTGTGGTAGCAGTTACATGGGTGTATATATTTGTCAAAACTAATCATTAAAATAGTTGCACTTTCTTGCACATAAATTTTGTGTGGTTTTTAAAGATTTTATTTATTTATTCATGAGAGACACAGAGAGAGGCAGAGACATAGGCAGAGGGAGAAGCAGACTCCCCATGGGGAGTCCAATGCAGGACTCAATCCCAGGACCCCGGGATCATGACCTGAGCCAAAGGCAGATGCTCAACCACTGAGCCACCTAGGCATCCCGTATTATGTTTTGATAAAATAGATTTTTAAAAAAATACTTGAAAGACCATGGGGAAATAGTTAAAATACCTTAGTGAGGAAAATGCTCTTTAAATTATTATACAAAACTCAGAAGCCATATATATATTATTAAATAAAACTGACATATTAAAATAAGTCAAGACTGACCATTTTTTCCATGACAAAAGCACAATAAACAAAGACAAAACACAAAATGAGGAAAAATGCTATAACTCATACAAAGGCAGCAGGCTCATTTCCTTAACCCTATAAATCAATTAGAAAACAAATACTAAATAGGGTATATACATATAGTTCACACAAAAAGGAAATATAAACACAGTAAAGATGTTTAACTTCATCTAAGGGAAAAAATGCAAATTAAGAGTACACTGAGAATGATTTAAAAGAAAATGGTTAAAAAAAAAAAAGAAAGAAAATGGTTAAAGAACTCAGAAAATTCTTTTTATTCTTTTTTCTCCAACTTTTATTTAAATTCTAGTTAACATATAGTGTCATATGGTTTCAGGAGTAGAATTTAGTGTTCATTGCTTATATATAACACCTGGTGCTCATCATAACACATGCCCTCCTTAAATTCTCTCTTCCAGGGGCACCTGGGTAGCTGTCAGTTAAGCATCAATTCTTGATTTCATTTCAGGCAATGAGACTGAGCCCTGCACTGGGCTCTGCACTGAGCATGGCGCCTGCTTAGGATCCTCTCCCTCCCTCTCTCTCTGTCTCGACCCTCCCCCTGCTTGCTCTCTTTCTCTCTGAAGGAGGAGAAGGAGGGAAGGAAGAGAAGAAGGGGGCAAGGAGGGGGAGGAGACTTAACAGACATCGGTAGAACACTCCACCCAACAACAGCAAAATACATATTCTTCTCAAGTATACATGTAACATTCTCCAGAATAGGCTATATATCTGCTATAAACAAGTTCTCCATAAATTTAAAAGGATTGAAATCATACAAAATATGCTGAGTATAATGGAATGAAATTAGAAATAAAAGAAATTTTGGAAACTCACAAATACGTGGAAATTAAACAACACACTTCTAAATAACAAATGGGTCAAAGAAAAATCACAAGAGAAATTATAAATACTTTAAGAGAAATGAATACAAAAACATAACATGGCAAAGCTTAGAGGATTCAGCAAACTCAGTGCTTAGAGGGAAATTTATAGCTGTATACACCTATATCAAAAAAGAATAAAGATCTCAAATCAAAAACCTAAATTTCCACCTGAAGCAACTAGAAATAGGACAGATTAAGCCCAAAGCAAGCAGAAGAAAGGAAATAGTAAAGATTAGAGCAGAAATGAATGAAATAGAGAATAGAAAAAGAAAAAAACCCAGCAAAACTAAGTGTTGATTCTTTGAAAAGATTAACAAAATTGACAAATCTTAGCTGAGGTTATTTTCTTAGCCAAACAAAACAAAACAAAACAAAACAAAAAACAAAGAGAAGACTCATATTACTAAATGAGTAATGAAAGTGGAAGGAGAACTACTGACTTTATGAAATTAGAAGGATTATAAGGAAAATTGTGGACAATTGTTTATCATCAAAATAGATAACCTAGATGAAATGATGAATTCCTAGAAAGACACAAACTACTGAAACTGACTCAAGATTAAATAGAAAATCTCAACAGATCTACAACAAGTAAAAAAGTTTAATTAATAATCAAAAAACTTGCCAGAAAGAGAAGCCCAGGCCCAGATGGTTTCCTGGTGAATTCTAGCAAACATTAAAAGAGTTTTAAAACCAATCCTTCACAAATTCTTCCCAAAAAATGGAAGAGGCGGGAACATTTATCAACTCATTCAATGAGGCCAGTTTTACCTTGATGCAAAAACCAGACAAAGAGATCACAAGAGAACTACTGAACAACATCTCTCTTATGAATGAGATCCAAAATCCTCAACAAAATACTAGCCAATAGGCCCTAGCAATAAATAGAAAGGATTATATACCATGAAAAAATGGGATTTATCCCAGGAATACAAAATTGTTTTTATACATTAAAATCACTAAGATATACCATATTAATAGAAAAAGGAACAAAAACACATGATCCTCTCAACATAGAAAAAGCATTTGGCAAAATCCATACCCTATCATCACACAAATGCTCAACAAAGTAGGAGGATCTGGGAATTTCCTCAACCTGACAAAGGGCATTTACAAAAACTCACAGCTAACTTAATACTTTAAAAAGATAAAAAACTGGGCAGCCTGGGTGGTTCAGAGGTTTAGCACCGCCTTTGGCCCAGGGCATGATCCTGGAGTCCCAGAATCAAGTCCCACGTTGGGCTCTCTGCATGGAGCCTGCTTCTCCCTCTGCCTGTGTCTCTGCCTCTCTCTCTCTCTCTCTCTCTCTCTCTCTCTCTGTGTCTCATGAATAAATAGAATATTTTAAATAAAATAAAATAAAATAAAATAAAATAAAATAAAATAAAATGGTAAAAAACTAAAAGCTTTGTCCCTAAGATTGAGGACAAGACAAAGATGTCCACTTTTGCCATTTTAATTCAATACTGTACTATAGGTTCTAGCAAGTGTAATTAGGCAAGAAAAAGAAATAAAAAGCACCTAGATTGGAAAGGAAGTAAAATTATTTCCATTTGTAGATGATATGATCTTGTATATACAAAATCCTAAAAATCTACAAAAAAACTTAGAGTTCATAACTGAGTTCAGCAGTTATAGGATACAAAATCAATATACAAAAATCAGTTTTATTTCTATGCACTAGTAGTGAGTAACTCAAAAATGAAATTAAGAAAACAATTCCATTACAACAGAACTAAGAATAATAAAATATTTATGCATAAATTTAACAAAAATGTTCAAGATCTGTACATTGAAAACTATAAAACATTATTGAAGGAAATTAAAAGAGACCTAAATATATGGAAAAGATAAGACATTTTCATGGATCAGAAAACTTAATATGGTTAAGATAGCAATTCTTCCCCAACTTACTTACAGATTCAACTCAATCCCTATCAAAATTACAGCTGCCCTTTTTGTGGAAATTGACAAGCTGATCCTAAAAGTCATATGGAAATGCAAGGAGCCCTGAGCAGCTTTAGCTGCTTGTTTTAACAATCTTGAAAAAGAATGATAAAGTTGGAGGACTCATATTCCTGATTTTAAAACTTACTACAAAGCTACATCAAGATGGTGTGTACTGGCATGAGCCACAGAGAACAATGGGACAGAACTGAGAGTTCAGAAGTAGACCCATACATCTAACAAAACCGTGTGTCAACAAGAGTGTCATTTAAATGGGGGAAAAGAGTAGTCTTTTAAACAAATAGTTTTGAGACAAGTAGATACCACATGCAAAGAAAGAATTTGGAAATGCAAAAAATAAATCAAAATAAATCAAAGATCTAAAAGAGCTAAAACTATATAAAACTCTTAGAAAAAAAGAAGTGTAAACCTTCACGATTTCTAAGATACAACACTTAAAGCACAAGTAACCCAAAAACCAGATAAATTGTACTTCATGAAAACTTAATACATTTTTGCTGCAAAATGGTATCATCATGAAAGTGAAGACAATTCACAGAATGAGTGAAAATATGTGTAAATCAAATCTGATAAGGGTCTAGTATTATACTTTTAAAAACTCTTTAATCTCAACAATAAAAAGACATGTAACCTAATAAAAAATGAGCGGAGGATTCCAAAAGACATTTCCCAAGAAGATTGACAAATGGCCAATAAGCTCATAAAAATGTTTGATATCATTAGGCATAAAGGAAATGCAAATCAACGTCACAATAAGATGCCACTTTATATCCACGAGAATGCCTATATCAAAAAGAGAAGTAGGGGCACCTGTGTGGCTCAGTCAGCTGAGCGTTTGAATCTTGGTTTCAGCTCCGGTCATGATCTCAGGGTCATGAGATTGAGCCCCACACTGGGCTCCATGACCAGTATGGAGTCTGCTTGAGATTTTCTCTCTCTCCCTCTGCCTTTGACCCTCCCCTCTGCTCATGCTCTCTCTCTCTCTCAAAATATATAAATAAAATCTTAAAAAAAGAGAAGCAGTAACACATGTTAACCAGGTGAGTCTGTGGAAAACTGGAATCCTCACACATTGCTGATGGGACTATAAAATACAATAGCAACTTTGGGAAACAGTTTGACAGCTCCTTACAAAGTTAGACACAGAGTTTCTGTATAACCCAATAATTCCATTCATCGGTATATACTCAAGAGATTTGAAAATATATGTTCATACAAAAGCTTACACACAGATGTTTATACTAGTATTATTCATAACAGTCAAAAAGTGGAAACAACCCATGTGTCCATAAGCTGGTGTGAATGGATAAATGAAGTGTGATCTATACAATATAATGCTATCCAATCATAAAAAGGAATGCTACAACAACATGGATGAACCTTGGAAAGATTATGCTAAGTGGAAGAAGCCAGACACAAAGGGCATATATAATGATTCTATTTATATGAAATGTCCAGAAAAGGTAAGTACATAGAGACAGATGGTTACTAGGGGCTGGGAGAAGAGGGATTGTGTAGGGACTGCTAATGGGCAGAGAGTTCCCAGTTCTTTGGAGTGATAAAAATGTTCTGAAATTAGATAGTGGCGATGGTTGCATAATTTTGTGATATGCTAAAAGCCACTGGGTATTATACACAACTGATAGATTATTGAACACTATAAAAAAAGAAATAAAAAATTTAAAAGCCACTGAACTGTCTTTTTAAAGGGTGGATTCTTTTTAATTTTTAAAAAATTTTATTTAAATTCAATTTGTGAACATGAAATATAACACACAGTGCTCATCTCATCGTGTGCCCTCTTTAATGCCTATCACCTAGTCACCCTATCTTCCCACCCACTTCCCCTTCTGAAAGGATGGGTTCTATTTCAATTATAAAAATTGCCAAAAGGGAAAAAATTGCAAAAAAATAGAAAGAGAGAAAGAAAGAGAGAGAGAGAGAGAAAGAAAAGGAAAGGAAAGGAAAGGAAAGGAAAGGAAAGAAAAGAAAAGAAAAGAAAAGAAAAGAAAAGAAAAGAAAAGAAAAGAAAAGAGAAAAAGGAAAGAGCAACACAATTGACTAGTTAGTACTATTTGTGGGAAAGAAGGGTGCAGTAAATATGCTATTGCTTGTAGGTGCACAAATAATTTTGCAAGGATACACAAAGAAGTGGTAACACAGATCAGCTCTGGGGAGGAGGGACTAGTGGCTGGAGGGCAGGAATGGGAAAGACTTTCACTGTTAGACACTTTGTTCCTTCTGAAAACTGCCACATTACTGTATAATCTGTATTTAAATATAAAAATTAAATTGATAATAATAGCTAATACTCATTGAGTGCTTACTTTGTGTCAAATACTGTTCTAAGTGTTTTATGTTTATCATCACAATAATGTTCTTTATTCTGTTTTTATCCTCATTTACAGAAAGGGAAACTGAAGCATAAAGAAGATAAATTTATGCTAACACAGCAAATAAATAGCAGAATTAGAATTTGAACCCAGGTTGTCTGGCTCCAGAGTCCCTGGTGCCTCTCAGAAATTTAAAGAAGTGGAGGAGGAAAAGAGGTTAAAAGGACTAAGGAAGAAGGAGATAAGAGACAGAGGAATGGAAGGGGGAGTAGAGAGGGAGTAGAGGGAGAGGAAGGAGGGTAATAAGAGGTGGGAAAGGGGATCCCTGGGTGGCGCAGCGGTTTGGCGCCTGCCTTTGGCCCGGGGCGCGATCCTGGAGACCCGGGATCGAGTCCCACGTCGGGCTCCCGGTGCATGAACCTGCTTCTCCCTCTGCCTGTGTCTCTGCCTCTCTCTCTCTCTCTCTCTCTGTGTGTGTGACTATCATGAATTAAAAAAAAAAAATAAGAGGTGGGAAAAAAAGGGGAAATAGGGGAGAGGGGGAACAGGGAAAGTACAGACCAGACAGCAGGATTTAAGTGGCCAATACAGGGCTCCTTTTCCCAAACACCTCCCTGCTTGTCCTTAAAGTTCTGATCATGGTCATTTGAACAGAATATTGAAGACTGGGTACAGGATAGCTTACCATAGGCTAGGTCCCACGAAAGTCTCTATAGCCTAGTGCAGAACTCTGGAATCAAATTTGAGTTCAAATCCCAGCTCCATCATTTTGTGACTGTGTGTCTCCTGGGGTAAGACTTTCCTAAGCTTCAGTTTCTTCATCTGTAATATGAAGATAAAATTAAGTACTTGCAGGCAGCCCAGGTGGCTTAGTGGTTTAGCGCCACCTTCGGCCCAGGGTGTGATCCTGGAGACCAGGGATGGAGTCCCACGTCGGGCTCCCTGCTTCTCTCTCTCTCTCTCTCTCTCAATCTCTCTCATTGTCTCTCATTGTCTCTCATGAATAAATAAAATAAAAATCTTTTTAAAAAAGTACTTGCTTCACAGAGTAGATAAAAGGATTTAAAGAATGTATTTCAAGCACTAGATGATTGAGTTATAAAGTGTAAAAAAATCAGTAGGAAGATCAGGCTCAGTCTAAGAAAGGCCATCAAACAGATAAAGGTTAAAGGCAGCAGCTCTAGAAAGGGAGAATAAAGAAAGAAGAGAGCTAGACTCATGTACACGTTGGCAATTTGAGTTTCATGTAGGAATCCCCAAAAGAGACGTGGATTCCCACAGCCCTCTGAACCTCTTAGAAGATTCCTCAACTTCTTAGGAGCCTATCACCCTATCTGTGCCAAGAGGGTGACATCAAAGCACTTGTTTTGCCAGCTTTCCATAAGTAACCACACCCTCTGCATTAGGGCTGTGTTTTCCATTTGCTAATGGATCTTGCCTTATAGAAGAAGCAATCTGTCCATCTCAAAGCCTCCCAGGCCTCCATTCTATGCTGCTTCTGATTTCTTCCTCACTTGTTCCAATGACTGTTAAGAGTTAAGAAAGGTCTAAGTTTCATGCTTCAGAAACATAGGCTTTTATTTTGACAAAGCTATAGATAGTAGTTACTGTAAAAGGGTAATATGTTGAATATGTCCACTATACAGTATCTTCAAAAGGAGAACTTGGGTCATTTCTTTGTGTTATATACAACAAGAAAACCATGGTCCCTTTAGATGGCTTTTTTTTTAACATGTACATTCTTGAATTTCTTCTTCATTCTTATTCTCCTTGACATCAGCCATTCTGTCAAATCCTGAAAGAGGAACATAAAAAATATCCCAAATCCCAAAGAATGTCTCAGCAATTACAAATCTAACTCATGGCCTAGAAAAGGAGATTTGCTGGGCCCCAAGGGAAGAACTATAAACTTTCCTCTTTTTCTTGCCCACATCTTACCATTTACCTTCATAGACATTACACTGTGGATTCTTAAGCCTTCTTTCTCCCTTAGTGACCATCCAGCTCCTCCATAGAAACAATTTAGTTATTTAAGCTGGGATCAAGGAGGAATTTTCTCTGCTTATGGGTTACAGATGCTGGAACAAAGGGCTGAGAAAAGGGCCCTGTCTGTCTGGGGTGGGCCTGGTACCAGTGAGAGGATGATAATTACCTGTGGACAAGGACTAACTCCTCATAGCTTTGCATCCCTTCTTTCTTTGGAGCAGCCTTTAGCTGCCTGTAAGGGTCCAGACCTGTCTGTGACGTCTCTCAGGCTAGGGTTCAAGGAATGAATGCTTACTCTGTATTCCTAAATGTCCTCCAAAGGAGTGGTTTTCCTCCAGGTATTCTCCCTCTATCCAAATCCTGGCCAAGCAGGTGTCAAAAGGTCTGATGATGTTAGTCGAGGACATGGATTCTCTCTTTCCATATCTCATTACAGAGGCTTTAAGCTCAGAGACCCACTGGTGATAGACTGGGCAGGTCACACACCGAGAGAAGAACTCCTTACAGTACTGGAAGGAGAAGAAACTCCATGAGGTCAAGGATGGATTTGTCCTTCCTCCGCTCTGCTCCACCAGGACCTAGGACAGTGCCCAGTCAGTTATGTGCCCAGGCTTTGGGGGTCAGAGAGGAGGCACTCATGGCAGAGCAGTCCCAGAGAGTTGGTTTTGAGCTAGGGTTTAACCAGAATGCCTTAGATGCAGAAAGAAGGGCTGTAGGAAGATGTGTCAAACTGAGCCAGAGTGGGTCCACTGAGAAGTACTAAATGTTAACATTTTAGTGGTAGTGGGTAGTAGCTGTGCAAAGGCAGAAAGTCAGGGAATCCAGTCCTGGCCTACATGCAAGATTATCTGGGAGGGTACATGAGGTACATGGAAAGATTTTCTAGGTGGAAGAAAAAAGTGTTTGACAAGGAAAGAGAGACAGAAGCAGCAAGGAGAAGAATAAGGGAGAGATGCAGGTAACAAAAAGGGTACCACAGGACCAAACTAGAACTTAGGTGACAGGTGAAGGACAGTAGAGAAACAGGTACCTTGAGGGTTTGGCTGCAAGTCTCTGGCAGAGTGTGCATGAAGACACTGTCTGGCATTTTTTGTAACATTAGCACATGGCACTCCAGGAATCGGACAAAACCATGTGAACCAAATAGTGAGGCATTGGTTCTTTTCACCAACTGGCGAGCCTTGGAGAAGTGGTGCTCAAAGAGATTCCACTGGGAGTCCTGGGCAAACCTAGAGGGAAGAATCACAGCTCTCAGCTCCATCCCCTGAGCCATCACTTCTTTAAGGCTGTAAGATCTCCTGGACAGTCAGAACTGTGATGTGGGCCAGTGGCCAAGGCTACTAACTCACATGAAGGGGACTTAAATGGAGACTGTGGGACATCCAGCACTTAAATGTAACCTTAAACTTAACCCTAAAGCTATAGACCCAAACCTGCCCAGGGACAAGAAGAACCCTTTTAATAAGATGGGAGGGGGTAGGAGGTAAAGGTCTTTAGGAATAGGGACTGATGCAGAATACCCCCCTGCCTGGAGGGGTAAAAGGCAGTAGCTTAAATGACCCCATGATGTCCTTAAGTTTCTACCCTTTCCCACTGAGTGAGACTCTGGTACCCCACATTACCACATGGCCAGAGATGAGTGGACCCCCAGCATGACATTACTCTGAGAGTTTAGAATGCAGCTGTGCTCACAGTGTTGAATGAAATGCAGACACTCGCCAAAGGGCCGACACAGCAATCCTGTGGACAGACAAGGTAACCAGGCTGAGGTCAGTTGTCAGCATAGGAACTGGTATAGAAGGTATGTGGTATAGGGGAGCAGACAACACCTGAAACACAGACACCCTGAATCACAATGTGGTTCCTGGATTTTAAGGAACCAGGGACTAGGAGCAGGGGCCATGCCCAAGGGAGAGGCTCATGACTACCTGTGTTCCAAACACAGGGCGCTGAGGTCTGAATCCTTCGGGAATATAGCAGAGCCCTGCACAAGATTTACCTTCTCCGTAGAGCAGCAGATCTAAGCAAGCAGAATAGAAGCAGGCCAGGCCAAGGACATCATGACCGTGGGAAATGAGCACCCATTGACGCTCCAGCACATGGACACACAGATCAAATCTGCCAAGAGACAGAGCCACTGGGACCCACTAGGGAGTGAGGAGGATGGTAGAGGAGAGGCGGGGATCTTACATCTCCAAAGTAGTCTAACATCCCCCAGATCTCCTCGCCTTAGTTCTATTTAATACAGAAATTATGTGTGCTTGAGATCAGACCTGATTCTCAGCAAAGGAAGTGGGCAAATGCCTCTGAGTCAGTTTCTAGGTTCTTTCTTGAGCTGTTGCAATCCCTACCTCTTTGTGAAGAAATGAAGGAGGAAGGGAAGGGGGTCAAAGTGGGGGTGGGAAGGAGGATGAATATGCATTTCCACTCCCAAGCCCCACACTTAAGACGGCTTCCTGGAGTGACTAGAGAAGAGACAGCACTGGCTGTAAGAAATGGAACAGTGTCTCCCCCTCCATTTCAAACTTCTTTTGAAGATCATACCCTCCCCTCTTAGGCAACAAATACAAATAGCAGTAAATGCTCTTAATACTTCTTCTTCAGAAATGCAGATCTGAAGAGAACTGAGAGAACCAGATTCTCCAGAGCTGGTTTCTTGAGGTGTCTGCATATCTCATGAGCTTGAAAACCTAAGGAGGTGAAAGAGCACTGTGTGAGGCCTAGTGGTGAACTTGGCCTCCCTAAGAGCCTTAGGCCCACCAGCGCCAAGCCCCATTACCCAGCTTGATGGAGAAGTCCAGATGGCCGAGGCAGAGCTTGGTGTAGGCCAAGGCCTGCATGAGCTGGGCTGTGGCCAGCAATCCCTCCCTGGAGAACCAGCATAGGCTGCTTTTCTGAATGGCCATCTGCTCACAGTGCAGCCACTTGTCCCTGTCACCCGTATTCTGGGAGAACTGGGATAGGGCCACATAGGTAGAGACAACCTGTAGGACAACAAACATGGGGCAAAATGTTCCTACTGTACATTCCTGCTACACTTCCATCATGTCCCTTTCCTGCATGAAGAGCCCACAATGGGGCCTTGCTGCCCACGTAATCGGGGCCTGCTGGAGTCCCTATCACTCTCCCCAACTCCTGCTGTGAAAACACACTCCTTCTCGCCCTCACACTTCTGATCTGATCTTTCCCACTGCCTGATCTTTAAACAAATGCTTTTTTTACCTGCCCCCCTTTTTCTCCAGTCTTGGACCTTCTCTTCAAAACACTGGCCAAACTGCACTTCTATGTTTTCTCTAACGAAGGCCTCTGATTCTCGTTCCTTGGAACTCTTCAGAACTGCTGCCTACATGTCGGTTATAAGTATGTGCACATTTGACATCAATGACTCTCTTCTTCAAACACTGTCTTCACTACATTTTGAGGACATCATATTCTCTTGGCAACTGCTCAGTTTCTTTTGCCAATTTCTCTTTATGACCCTGACCTCTTAATCTTGGAGCTGTTAAGTTTGGACCTTGGCTCATTCCCTTGGGAGATCTCACTTAGTTTCATGGCTTTAAATACTTTTTACACACGGATAACCCTTACAATTCTATTTCCAGTTCCCTGACCTCTCTCATGGACCCCACATTTGCATATTCAACTGCTTACTTAACTTCTCCATCTAGATGTCTAATAAGCATCTCAAACATGTCTAAAACCTGGCTCCAATCTCCCCCCAAATATGTTTCTTGTTCAGACTGCCCCATCCTAACTAAGAGCGTCTCTATCTCTCCAGAAGTCCAGGTTGCAAATCGTGGGATTATCCTTGACTCTTCTTTCTTTCCCATCCCAGAACTCATCAACTTAGTGAATCTTATTGGTTCTCTCCTAACAGAAGACCACTCCTCCTGCTTTCTCTGCCACCACAACAATCCAAGCCAACTATCTCTTGCCTGTATTGCTGCGATAGCCTCCTAATTTACCTCCCTGCTTCCTCTCTTCCCTCCGTCAACTGATTCTCAATACAGCAGAAAGAATGATCCTATTGAAATAAAAGTAGACTCTGTCACTCCTCTTTTCAGAACCTACCACTTGCTTCCCATCTTCTGTAAAGTCCAAACTCCTATAGTGGCCTACAGGCCTGCACCATCTGCCATCCACCTTCCCCTGGCTCTCTCTGGTCACCTCCTGGTTCTGTCTTCTCCCTTCTAGTCACAGTGGCTTCCTCACTGTTCCTCAAACATGGGCAGCATACCTTGTGCATCACACTGCCTTCTGCCTGTCTACTATTCTCCCTGATAGCCATGTGGCTTTCTTCCTCACCTCCTTCAGATATTTGCCCAAATGTCACTGGCTCGTTGAGGATTTTCCTACCACCTTGTTTAAAACTGTACCCCACGCCCAGCTCCCAGAACCCCACGGGCCCCTGACTCCACTTAATATTTCTCCACTGCATTTATTATCACCTAACATTCCATATATTTCACTGATCTCTTCTTGTCTGTTTCCCTGGAGCCAGGATCAGTGCCCGGTACATAATGGGTGTTCATCAAATATTTATTGAACAGATGGATAAAAAAGAGAGATAGATAGATGGACACTAAAATTAAGAAGACATTTCCCTTCCTTCTTTTTTCCTAAGTCAGCAATTTGAATCCTTTTTTTAGGTCATGGACTTCTTTAAGAATCCGATGAAAGCTATGACCAGTTCCCTACCTCCCTCCACTCCCCAAGTGTTTTTGAATATACAACCAAAGCTGACATTCAGTTCAGGGAACTCATAGACAGCCACACATGGAAACCCATCTAAAAGCTGCAATATGAGAAATGCTGCTCAAACATATGATCAGTATGTCTCATTAAGTCTGGGTTATTGTAGAGCCAAGCTAAACTCAGGAATCTCTCTCCCTGCGTCTCAGGTTTCTGAGTGAGGTCCAGAGGTGAAGCAAGGATTTGCCTACCTGGGCTTCATTTGCAAACTCCTCAGCAGAATTCTTCTGCATAAGAGTGGCGAGGCAGGCAAACCTGTGGCTGCTGGCTGTGGTCTCCAGGTTATAGAGCTGCCAGAGCAGGGAGAGGCAGTGTACCTGCTGCTGCAGGACTGCCAGCTTCTTCTTGCTGCTGTGAAGCACAGAGCGCTTAGTATGCCCTTAGTCTGCACCAGTGCCCAACTATCCCTCCCCACAAAAATCCAAATCTATTCATCAAGGGGCCTTCTACAGGCTTTCAAACTCAGACATGTTCCTGGGATCCCATTGCTTCTAGCCCCATAAACCTTTTTAAATCATCCTTTTTTTTTTTTTCAAAGTAGGCCCCACATCTAGCATAGGACTTGAACTCATGTCCCTGAGATTAAGAGTCCTGTGCTCTTACTAAGCCAGCCAGGTTCCTCAAATCAAATCATCCTTCTTGATTGGAAAAATTCAAAGAAGTGTTTTTAAAGGGTTCATTCTTTGAATTGCTATTTTGAATATATTTCCTATAAGTTATTACAGTTTAATAACTGGGCAGCAATTTAGTGTTTTGTATATATATCAGAAATAATATTAAATTGCTATATATATGTATATATATGTATATACACACATACATATATGTATCTTGATTTGAAAAAGACAGGGTAATATGTATTTTTATTTGAAAAACATAGGGTAACACCAGGCTTCAAAACCAAAAGAAGTCCTCATTCTGCTATATTTTATTGGTTCAGAGAGTAAGGTAGAGGAACCGGAACTGCCATATGCTTGGAAGAGGAGGAGTCTTAGGTCAATAGAGGCAATACTCCACGCCTGGTCCCAGTTTAGTTCTCTGTGGTCCTAAAGGGACCGGATGACTTGGCCAGGCTCCTCACTTCTCACTGGGGTTGTTTGGAGGTTGGCTTAGGGAACAGGAACGCCAATATTTTTCTAGGAATGTTTGGAAAAGGACACCAAACCAGGTCCAAGGGAAATTCCTTTTCAGCAGTCGAAGGGCTTGCCTGGCCAATTTTTTGGCCAAGGTGATCTGTCCCATGTTGAAACAGACCTGGAGATGAGAAAATGAGAAACAACAATGTAAACTCTGTAAGCTCTGGACATAATACACTGGCTCTTTCATTTAGGGCTAGAACTCAGGCCACTGAGGCGTCAGAGTAAGGGCACCATAGGGCTGTGCCACACTAACCAGCACCAGTAGAACCGTGTGTGGGTAAAGGAGTGAGAAAATATGGCTGTGGATAAAACACCCTCTTTTCTCATCTCCCACATTTGTCAGAAGGCTGACTTTGAATTTTGATCTTTTCCTGGGGTAGCATTATATGTATGGTATGATACTCTATCACGATGCTGGGTGGCAGCAGTGGGTACACTCCCTGTCACCCATTGGATCATACGGGTAAACGACTGATACAACAATCATTCTGTCCCCATATAACCATTCTATTTTTCACTTTCAGTATTGTACACAATAAGTTCCATGAGATACTCAACACTTTATTCTAAAACAGGCTTTGTGTTAGATAATTTTGCCCAACTGTAGGCTAATATAAATGTTCTCACTATGTTTAAGATTAGCCAGGCTGAACTAAGATGTTTGGTAGGTTAGGTGTATTAAATGCATTTTCAACTTGTGATAGATATATTAGATTTGGCTACATGATATTTTCAACTTATTATGGGTTTATTGAGATGTAACCCCATCACAAGTCAAGGAAGATGTGTAATCTTGATGGACAATTTGGCAATATATTTATTAAATGTAAAATCATTCCTATCTTCCACCTTAGCATTTCTACCCCTGGAAATTTCTGTTACAGAAACATTTTTACAAGGAAGAAAGAGATATATACAAGAATAATCACTGTAGTAATCCTTGTAATAATCTCAAATTAGAGACAACCTAAATGCACGTGAAGAACGGACTGATTAATCTTTGATATAAGCATACAAGGGAGTGCTTGGCAGCTGTAACTGGATGCACACTAATATACAAAAATGTTCAGTCTATACTGTCAAGAATAAAAGTCAGCTGCAGAAGAAAGAGAATGTAGAATATGATTTTTAAAAACAATAGAAAATAATAATGATATGCCTATGTGTATATTTCTGGTGGAATATGCACATTATTAACTATGCTGGGGGCAGCATGGAGCTCTTTTCACTTTCTACATATTGTGTATTGCTATGATTGGAATTTGTAAAACCTTCTCTCACATTATCACATTTATAGTTGCATGCAAAAGTCACAAAGATTTTTAAAGGGAATAATGGGGTAACCCTCAAGGAGAAACAACTCAAACTTCAGGGTCCTGCCCTGACTTTACCTCTGACCGAAGACAGCAGAAAGTGGCCTCCTCAAACTGACAGATCTTCACCTTGTGATTTTTCAAAAATGAGAATGCTGAGGGCTGCCCCAGAAGACTGCTTGCCTTCTTCAAATAAAGGAAGGCCTCCAAACAAGACAAGGGATGGAGAAACAAGATTAAGATTCAGATGACCCTAGTAGTGCGATGAGGACGAAGCCTGGAATAAGGTTATGATGAAGTCAAAACTTGGATTGGAATCAGGGTGGTTTCACAGTTAGAAATGGGGAGCTGGATGGCACACCTAAGTCAGGGGCAGGGCCAGCAGCGCTTGGTGCTCTTGGACTGGACATTCCCACTTCATGTTTTCTCCTAAACACCTTCCAGCTCCTTTCTCTCTCCTCTTTGCTCCATTTTTCACCCAAGCTGACTTGACCATAAGAAATCCCCACCAACTTCTCCAAGTGAAAGGACTCAGCTCAGGGGCAGGGAACAGAGCTTGCTCACCATGTAATTATCTGATAGGTCCAAGGAGGCAGCAGCAGCCTCCAGCAGGTAATAAAATGCACATGTGGTTTCTCCAATGACCAGGCAGTGGTGGATGAGTGGTGAGAGCACTAACTTCAGGATATCCTCACAGTGACAGGGCTTGGTGGTCAACATGTCTTTCTCGGGGCTGGCCTGAGACAGCTTCCTGTTCACTTGATCCAGGAACTCTTCCTCTGTTCTTTATGGGAAGAAGGTGAACAGAGAGTGGTCACAAAGCAGCCACTGTTCTCGGCATATTACCAGGCTCCAAGCCACTTGTTCCAGGAGGCCTTCCTTTATAGCTCATTAATTCTATGTTTAGCCTTCTCCTCCATCACTCCGTAAGTTTTTGAAAGTCAGGGACCTGATCTATAATGTCAAAGCCCTATTAGGGATTTTTTAAAAACCTATAGCCAATCTAAGTACCTCACAGACTAAATGGGGAAACAACTATACCTGAGGAGTAAACTAACAGTGTGTAAAATATAAACATGAAAATGATACAAGGCAATAGTAATAATTTCTCTATGAGCATATTTGAACTTTGTCAACACATTTGAACATGATTTTATACAACACCATCTTATCCTACAATAACACTGTCTTTCAGATAGGCAAAAACTACCCTCCTTTTACTGAAGAGGCAATTGAGGCTTGGGAAGCTTCAGTGACTTCTGAATGACCTCACAGCTACTGAATAGAACCAAACTAGAGCTCACTTCTCTGACTACTAGTCCATGCACTCTCTATAAACACCATGAATTCGAAAGAGGTTAATCTCTCTGAGGCAGAATGGTTAAAAAAGATGGAAACTGAGGAGGGTTTTGAAGATCACTGAACACTCTGATAAGCAGAAGGATATGGAGGCCACTTAGAATTTCAAAAAGGGATAATTGTGTGAGCAGAGATATACAGGTGAGTGTGGGGATGATTCATGTAGAATACAGATTTTTGTTTGAAAACCTCTAAGAAATCAAGTTGGATAAGCAGGACAGGAAACTCTAGAGGGGCTGGTGAACTCAAGGTAGGGACATTTAAAATTGATAGGCTAGACATTAGAAAGTCAGGAGGCACACGATTAGGCAATGTAAATTCCTTTTAATATCATCTGGGGTCAAACATAATTGAGAAGGCAAATTTATAGCAGAGAAAAATCTGCTATGTGTATAGTGCATTCGAGAACTATTATATGAAGTTTCTCCTAAACACTAAGGAATAATTTCCCTAAAAAAATCAAAAATTGCCTTTCCAATTCTCTGTTAACTTGAACTCTGGATTGCGTACAAGGGTCACTACTCCTGGGTGGTCAGAGGCATTCCTGGTCTGCAGGTGAGGCAAGTGGCCCTTTTAATAGTCACCTGTGTCTCACTTCCTTGTCCCCCAAGCCCACTCTCAGCATCTCCATTTACCTGCAGTGTTCACTTGTGAAGGCCTCCTGACTTCTGAATGATTTTGTCTGGAACTGAAAACTATCTGTAGAGAGAAAAAGATTATTATCTTTCATTATCCATCTTTGTATTAATTGAGAATATTTCCAATTCTTGACTACTTCTCCTCTGAAGCTTAGTTCAGAAGCTTATTCATGACCTAATTGCCTCCCTCAATTGTTTAGGTTTAATATCAAGTTTAGGTTTAATATCAGCCTACACACAAAACAGGATGGTAGATTACAAATTCCTTAATGGCAACTACTTAGGATTCAAATAGTAACTCTTCTCAAACCTCCCAAACCAGTCCCTAATTCTATTTGCTAGAGAAATGAATAAATAACAGGTCCATCTGGTTTGATGGCTACTTCTAATAGAAGAAATCCTTGAATATATCTGTATTGAGTTCACGACCAGCTGAGAGTGAATCACAGAGCTAGACCTAGTGTAGAAAATCACAAGGACCCCTGATGCCACAGTTCACTAGAGTTACAGTGGCCAGCAAGGGTTCCAGCTTTACCTAATTGGCTTCAAACAGCCCTTATCCTTCAGATTTCTCTGTTCCTCTGCAGCTGCCTTTCCACAGATCAAAAAGTAAAAAACTGGGAATGATGTGGAAATGTTACCATTAGGGCTCAGAGGCATGGATGGTGGGATTGAAAGGGAGTACCAGACGACGGTTGTAGGGAGAACTTGTGTTAAGGAAAAGGACCAGCTCTCTGATTGCTGAACAATGTCAAATAAGGTAAAGTAAGACTAAGGTAACTCAAGAACCAGGAGTTTGGCAGCACTATGGCAATGCAATTTCCAGGGGAACCATCACATCATAGCATGTGTTGACTAGCACTGTCTAGATTTGTGCAGTGCCTGTTCTGCATGGCCATGCACAGGGACCTTGAATCTGGGAAGCATCCTCAGAGAGTATGGTTGTGCTGGGAAGGTCTTGGGCCTTTCTCATATAGACCAATCAGGCTGTGTAATCTAAAGCTGACACTGACCTCTCAAAAGGAAAAAGTCATATGGGAAATAGGAATGATAGTAATTTCTTTATAATCCTAGACCAGGACATTCACTGTGACTTTTCTCTTTCTCCTTGGAAAGGACAAAAGTGTGAATGCCCAAAGAGTTCAACAGCCAATGACCAATTTTTCCAAGTCACTGGTCCACCTTCACAGAGTCATCAGAATGTTATAGCTAGAACAGACATTAAGAGAATAGATTAACTTATTGATTTTAGTCTGTTACCACAAACGATTCACCATCTCTCCCTTTCCAACACCAACAACAACTATCAGAATAGAAAAAGACAAGATTTGGTTGGGTCTTGACAGCTGTCTTCAAATATGGAAGACAGCACAGGTCTGATTTGCATTACCCTGATGATCAGTGATGACATCTTTTCACATGTCTGTTGGCCATTTGGATGTCTTCTTTGGAAAAATGTCTATTCATGTCTTCTGCTCTTAAAAAAATCAGGTTTTTCATTTTTTTGGTATTGAGTTTTAGAAGTTCTTTATATATTTTGAATACGAACCCTTTATCAGATATGTCATTTGCCAATATCTTTTCCCCTTCTGTAGGTTGTCTTTTAGTTTTGTTAATTGTTTCCTTTGCTGCACTAAAGCTTTTTATTTTGATGTAGTCCCAATAGTTTATTTTTGCTTTTGTTTCCCTTGCCTCAGGAGACATCTAAAGAAGTTGCTATGGTTGATGTCAAAGAGGTTATCGTCTATGCTATCTTCTAGATTTTTATGATTTCAGGTCTCACATTTAAGCTTTTAATCCATTTTGAATTTATTTTTGTGGATGATGTAAGAAAGTGGCCTAGTTTCATACTTTTGCATGTTGCTGTCCAGCTTTCTCAATAGTGTTTGTTGAAGAGAGAGTCTTTTTCCCAATGGATATTCTTTCCTGTTTTGTCCAAGACTAGTTTATCATATAAGTGTGGGTTCATTTCTGGGTGTTCTATTCCATTCCATTGATCTATGTGTCTATTTTTGTGCCAGTACTATACAGTCTTGATCATTACAGCTTTGTAATATAACTTGAAGTCCAGAATTGTGATACCTCTAGCTTTGTTTTTCTTTTTTCAAGGTTGCTTTGGCTATTCAGGGTCTTTTGTGGTTCCTTACAAATTTTAGGATTATTTGTTCGAGGTCTGTGAAAAATGCTGGTTGGTATTTGGATAGGGATTGCATTAAAGGTGTAGATTGCTTTGGGTAGTATAGACATTTTAACAATATTTGTTGTTCCAATCCATAAGCATGAAATGTCTTTCCATTTCTTTGTGTTGTCTTCACTTATCGTCAGGGAAATGCAAATCAAAATTACAATGAAATATCACCTCACACCTGTCAGAATAGCTAAAATCAACAACACAAGAAACAACAGGTATTGGCGAGGATATAGAGAAAGGGAAACCCTCTGTTGGTGGGAATGCAAACTAGTGCAGCCACTGTGGAAAACAGTATGGTGGTTCCTTAAAAAGTAAAAAATAGAACTTACCTATGATCTGGCAATCACACTACTAGGTATCTTCCCAAAGAGTACAACAACACTAATACTAATTCAAAGGGATACATGCACTCTGATGTTTATAGCAGCATTATCTACAATAGCCAAAATATAGAAGCAGCCAAGTGTCCATCAACTGATGGATAGAGAAGATGTGACATATATATATTTGTTTGTGTACATACACACACACACACACACACACAATATGTGTTACTCAGCCATAAAAAAGAATGAAATCTTGCCATTTGCCTTGACACGGATAGAGTCAGAGAGTGTAATGCTAAGTAAAATAATAAATCAGTCAGAAAAAGATACATACCATATGATTTCACTCTTATGTAGAATTTACGAAACAAAACAAATGAGCAAATGGAAAAAAAAAAAGAGAGGCAAACCAAGAAACATACTTTTAACTATAGAGAACAAACTAATGGTTACCAGCGGGGAGGGGTGGGGAGATGGGCTAAAAAGGTGATGGGTAATAAGGAGGGCACTTAGGATGAACACTGGGTAATGTATGGAAGTGCTGAACCACTATATTGTCCACCCAAAACTAATATTACACTGTATGTTAACTAGCTGAAATTTAAATAGTTTTTTTTAAAAAGGTGCAACTCTGAAAAATGGGTGAAGTTATAAGAAGGCAGATTTCACCTTGATGAACGAAGCTTTCTAATAGTTGTTGAAAATGAAATGGGCTGTCCAATAACTGAAAATGTTAAAACAATGTGTGTGAGCTCTCATTTAGAATGTGGTAGAAGGGCTACTGGCTTTGGGGAACACCTATCCACTAACTCAAACTTCTCCAAGCAACTAATTCCTATTTATCCCTGAGTTCTCACTTCTGGCCATTATCTCCTTCAAGGGAGAGTTTTCTCCTACTCACTTCTTGGGCTCGGCCAATGGCCCCTTCTCTAGATACCCCAATGCCTAGGTATGCTATTTTCATTGCCTTTACCATGTCATATTAGAATTCTCTATTTGTATGTCTGTATCAACCCCTAAAACTGATCATTTCAGGGACCCACACTTATTCACTTTGTATTCTTAATACCTAGTTACACCATCTGATAAACATTGGGGTCCCATATATATGCATAGAGTTTAATAATAATAACAACAGTAGCTAAAATATACTGAGCACTAACCATGTGCCTGGCACTATTCAAAACACATTATATATTTTAACTCATTTAATTCTCACAGTAACTCTATGCAATTGGTATTGTTATTTTCCTCAATAAATTGAGGTTAGGTAACTTGCCCAAGATTGCCAACCAAAATAAGCATGATCCCTAAAGTTCCTTTTAGCTCTGATATTCCATTTTTTATTTCTGGTGCTTATCCCTGGTGCACAGAGATAAATGGCTCTTTCCACCTATTTTCCTCCCTTAATCTGATTCCACCTTTTGGATGAAGAGCTCCAGGTACATGAATAAAGAGAAGTGACACCAGCATGTCCTTTTTCTACTCCCTGGGTTTACCTTGGGGAGAAGGCAGCTGCAATTTGTCTGTGATCACTTGTCTTAGTACTGAGCCAGTATCTTTGTAACTACAGAACCGGGAGGTCCCATTGCAGCTCTTAGTAGAACAGATGGCAAAACGGTGGAAGGGGACAAAGTCCCCACCATGACAGCTCCCACAGCGGCAGGCCAAATCTCGGAGAAAGTAGGCACATTCAAGGTGCAGGGCTATCTGCTGCGCCTTGGGCCACAGCTCCCAAGCAGCTTCCCGTATTAGTGGCACTCCAAATTCTAGCACCTCTGTTTGAGGTAGGGATAGTTCCTCTTGCAGACTGAGAGGAGAGTCAGCATCTGAAATATAGGAAAATTTCAGTGAGAGTCTCCCTCAAAGGCCTTTTATGCTATCAGTAGCAAACTTCCAAGCACATGATGCAGTTTATAAGAAAATTTTATTTATAATTCTTCTGTATAAAGTATATTACACATCTGAGAATGACATTGACCATATATCTTATACAAAGTACCACAGAGAAAAAATGATCAGTGGTACAGAAGTACACTGAATAGAATTCTTAGATGTTCCTCCTAAATTGAGATTTTTTTTTACTACAAATTACTATAAATATCAAATCATCAGAAATGCTCTGTTCAAATATAAGGCCCAAACATATTTCAAAGTCAAAGGGAAATTACTTGTGAATTTATGTGCTTTGGGTAGTCTATGCTACAATTTTATTACATGGAGAATTTGAGGTAGCAAGCTAATGTATATCTTGCTTTGTTCATGTGTGTTTCAATACCAGATGTTTATCTTTATTGTAAATTTCTAAAACTTAAAGACGGCTTATTCTTTTTTTCTTATTATTTATACCTAGAAGCCAGTAAAGGGTTATTTTCCAACCAAAAATTAAGATACAGATACTTAACACATGGGGTTAACAAGGACCTAAAATTCTAGGAATTAAAACAGTTCTGAAAAATACAGGTTATTCATTCACTATGGCTCCTTTGTTATTAAAAGAATCACTTTCCCCCATTTCTTAGCTATAGTTTTAGGAAACTGAGGCCCGTGATAAAGGATATTGATATTCTTTCTGAACACAGATATACCTACCCAAGGTTCTCTTCTCTGTTCAGGTAAGAACAAGAAAGCAGCTGTTCCTCACCTGACTTTTTTTTCTTCTCCTCTTTGATTTGTTCAATAATCTTGATCGAGGAAGGCACTATTATTGAGTCAGCAGGAAGCTCTTGACTCTTGTTGATCCAGCAGAGCACATGTATATCCACAAGAGCCCTCAACACCTGAAGTAGCTTATTTTTATTCCAGCCAGGCAGGAGGTGTTGCAGCAGATCTATGTGGAAGGAGTGACCAATGACTGCAGCACACTTAACCAGCAGCTGCTCTGCTGGGCTCAATTGATCTAACTGGTTTACTGCTATTTCTGGAAAAAAACAAACAAACAAACAAACAAACAAAAAGAGCCCTGAACAAGCTTTCTACAAATATAGAATACATTGTGTTGATAATCGATTCACTTAAAAAAAAAAAAAAAAAAAAGGCTTTCAGGGTGCCTGGGTGGCTCAGTCACTTAAGCTTCTGACTCATGATTTCAGCTCAGGTCATGATCTCAGGTCATGGCATTGAGCCCTCTGCACTGAGCACCACGCTCAGCAGGGAGTCTGCTCAAGAGTCTCTCTCTCTCCCCCCTCCCTGTGCCCCTCCCATCCATGCTCTCTCTCTCTCTCTCTCTCTCTCAAAAAAAAAAAAAAAAAAAAAGCTTGCTTTTGGTCCTCTCCTTTTCCACTCACCCTAACCTCTTAAAAGAGCCTTATCTCCAAGTCCTCATTTGTCCTCATTCTCCCATCATTGTTCAAGCAACAACCACTAGGTATTCACCACACCACTGAAACATCTCCAGTTTCTTCTCATTATTATTCCAGTAACATATTAACTAGTAGTAGAATTATGTATATAAAGTACAGATACAATCATGCCAAGGCCCTTTTTGTAACGTATGTGGCCCTTCCTAATCTAGCTTTGGCCTTTCATTTAGACCAAGGCTTTGCTGAATGAGCTATTTGTTTTAGCTTACAAGTTAACCTTTTCCTTCCCTGTGGACAATATTGATCTTGGGTTAACTTTTCAGCTGTTTCCCAGGATCCTGATTAAATGAGAATGTCAGCTGAGTCACCACATGACATTTATTATGCTAGCAATTATCCCTGATGGGAAACTGAATTTGGACTAGGAAAACTGTGAATAAGCTAAAAATAACTGGTGGTAAGCCACAGTTCTGGGTTTCCTTCTGTGTAGTAATTCTTGTCATAGGTCATATCCCTTGCAGAGCCTGAAATCTATGCCTATGGGGCTGTGATAAGAGACAGTAGCTTCTAGTTGAGACATGGGGCTTCTAAGCACCCACCCATCATGGTTTCATTCTGTCACACAAAAGATACCCCTTGTGGCTCCAGAGAATAGCAGTGGAAACTGTCATAAGGACCTCCACTAAAGAAAACCACCTGAAGGTATATTTTCTGACCTGTATGCTGCCAAGTTAGTAAAACCAATGCCAAGTATGGCCTGTTGTCGTTGTAAGAGTGTGAACTGTCTAGATGTATTTACAGACACCAGAATGTTAGCTTATAATGGCTATATATAAGAGCTATTATATGTTATAATATAACATTATAAGCTAACATACATTGAATATTTATTATGTACTATGATTTATTTCATTTAATCCTCAACTAACCCCACACGATAGGTGCTATCATTATCCTCATTGAAGTGATGAGAAGACTAAGGATTAGATAAGTTTATTTAAGGTTTCATAGCCAGTACGTGAAAGAGCCAGTGGTACCCAGAGCCTTGGCCCTTAATTATCAAGGTGTTCTCTACTGCTGTTTCATATGCCTGTCTTATATTCTCAACAAGATCATGCTTGACTTGAAGGCAGGCTTAATCATCATAATATTCTAAAAGGGCTTAGTATGGAACCTGACCACCAAACATTTGAATAGAAATGAAAAAAACTCCAACTTCCTCATTTCTAAAAAGAATATCCCCCAATCTGATTATGCCTACTCAGTTCTGATGACTTCTCCATTCTTTTTCTCATCAGTCATGATAAACTTACTTCACCCTCTTTTTATTTAACTCCTGCTATGTGTATAACACTGTCTCTTTACTAGCACCATAGATTTTCTTAAATCTCAGCCACATTATGTCCCCTGCTTAGTGCCTCTTCTAGCACAGGAATATGCATAAAGGGAAACTCGGGACCTAATTTTATTAAATAACTAGAAAACTTCTCAGTCACTAGCCTCAGAGAACAAGGGGCTCACTTAAGTAAGACAATACTCAAGTAGCGTTTACAGATCTCTTAAAGGCTCTTTGGGCAGTACCAGAATGTATTTATAGAAGGCAGGCTTCTTTTTTAAAAGAAAATGGAACTAGCATGATAATGAGAGACCTATATTCATCACCAAATTACTAAGTGCAGTGACATCTGTAATTGGTTCACTTGAGGTTTTCAAGGGACTTGCCTTTTAATAATGGTGGGAGAAGCACTGTATCCAAGTTCACATCATCCTTGACTGTGCAGATATAAAGTTCATGGTCTTCTTCAGAGCCAGCAGGAAAAATACCATACATTGTGGATTTCATGGCATTGGCTATAGGGAAAGACTACAATGACTGAGGAAAACACCAGGCTCAGTGACTAGTTTTAAAGGCACAAAAATACAAGAATTTAGCCAAGAAACGAACAGGATAAAGAGAGCATATGTTTAAGGTGGCTTACCCCACTCATCCTGTCTGCTCGCTAATGTTCTCTCAGAAACTAACAACATTTTTTCTACCATATGGTATTCAACATTTACACTCTTCCCATTTACTTTCCAGTAGCCCTCCCTTCTATTATGTCACAGCCCTCACAGCCCTAGGATGCCTTTCCAGATTTACACATGCTTCTATCTTCCTCTCCCACCCTCCTCCCTTCTTCCACCCCTTATCCAAATCTTCAAGTCGTCCTTCTCATCAGTAATTAATATGCAATTCTCTCATGAACTTTTGTTTATAAATCCTCTTTTCTTATTCCTATCTCTTGGGCTGCTCAAAAAGGAACTATAATAGATTTAATGACTCAGTTAAGTTCTCTGAGGCAGGCTGGGAAGGCTTACTCTTGTTTTGAATGTTAGCAGGAAATAGGCACATGCCTCTTAAGGGTCAGGTGATGCCATATCAAAGGATGAACCCCAGCAGCTGAGAGGGTAGAACCCTGGAAGCTAAGCTTACCTGAGAGGTTCTCCCACTTGCTGTTCTCCTCCACCTTTTGGAGGTCATGAAAGAGCAAAATATCTTTAGAGAGAAGGTCCTGGCATAAGACCTCACAGTAGAGGGGATTTCCAAAGCACCTGTGGAGAAGGTAGCTGTAGGGAGGTAAGTAGGGGATTGCTGACTAAGATGCCCACTTGAAGAGAGCCAAGCATAAGGGTATTTCATACTGAGGATTATTTCTTCTTTTGTTAAAGTCAGCTCTTGATGATATTCTCTAACAGAGATAAGAAGCAACACAGAAATGTAAAAAAAAAAAGAAAAAAAAAGATTCTGATGGCTTGAAATGTATTTTAGCAATAACTTTTCTTTTTTAACTATTTTGTTTCTATTGCTGTTAAGAAGAACTAACATCCCCTTACCAAAGAGCTCTAGAAAATGGCCTGACCACATATAATTGACACCTGAAGCAAACCATCCAAGTCTTGTCTAGTGAAAACCTGGGTCGCCCAGGAAGGTAGCACTTTACTGGTTTGCTAGGAGACGGTCTATCCTTAAATCTGGCCTTGGGCCTCATCATGGTTACTAAGGCCATTCTCTCCCCCAACTTGGGTAAGTGAGACCTGAGCCTTCTCACTTATATTATGGCACTGGCTCTGCCCTTAATGAAGTGCCCAGCTAGTCCTAGCCACTCACATCTGTAGCTCTTGGGGGATGCTCACCACCCCCAGTTCCCAACATGCCATTCTCAACAGTGAGGTCGCTGCCAACTTCAAAATGGGCACAAGGACAGCCTGAGAGCTCTGCAGGAAGTGCTGGGCACAGCCACACAGGGTGAAAGTAGGGGTCAATGTCATCACCATGATGATGGGCACAGTGGAGAGTAATGTTTCCAAAAACTCCCAGGAAGCTGTATCCATATATTGGGCTTCATCAATGAGGAAAATCAGTGGTGCTTCCCTCACTGCCTGAAAATAACAGCAAAGAAACAGTGACAACTTCTGATTAGAAATGAAGTCATCTGATTTTCAAATGTACCATGAATTTCCCAACAGATTAAAAAAATCTGGGGTTTTATACAGGATAAAATGTATCCTAAGTCCAGGTAATATCTTATTTTTTTAAGATTTTATTTATTTATTCATGAGGGACACAGAGAGAGAGAGGCAGAGACATAGGCTGAGAGAGAAGCAGGCTCCATGCAGGGAGCCTCATATGGGACTCGATCCCGGGACTCCAGGACCACGCCCTGGGCCAAAGGCAGATGCCCAACCACTGACCATCCAGGGATCCCCATATCTTATTTTATAAATATAAAATATAGCCAGTATGTCTAATTTCTAAAGAAATGTATTGAGTTTCTTTGGACAAGAAAACACTCTAACTGAAAAACAAAATGAACATCAAAATATTCTCTGAACATAAAGCTTTCAAACATTTGATTTTGGCAAAGACTTCAAACTGTATAGGAACTCATAATACTTTATATTAGTAATTTCCAAACCAAGCTGCACATCAGAATTATCTGAGTGCTTGTTAAAACTAGCAGTTATCAGACCTTATTCATGTAAACTTGAAAAAAAATACTCATTTTTATTCATACTCCCCACCCCCTGCTGCAGCAGGTAACCATTCTAAGGTGTTCCCCTAAATCCTTTTGTTTGTATTGTGTTCTTAAAAAATGCGCATTATAGTTAAGTAAACTTTTTTATATAAATGCTACTGTATAGATCTCATTATTTCTTTTTATTCAAGATTATTTTTAAGAACACTCTATGTTGCAATGTTTTCATCTATTCCCTTCTAAACTTCTGCATTATACTGCAGAGCATTGATGCCAACGTCTCCCTTGCCTCCACAAACACTGCAGTGGACAGACTACCTGGGACATAGGTCCAGGAGTGGAACTGCTAGGTCTAGAAAATGTATGTTATTAAAATTTGACTAATTACTTCTAGATTGCTTTCCAGAATGACTACATCAGTTTCTGCTTATAGATATTTTTGACTTGGGATCCCTGGGTGGCGCAGCGGTTTGGCGCCTGCCTTTGGCCCAGGGTGCGATCCTGGAGACCCAGGATCGAATCCCACATCGGGCTCCCGGTGCATGGAGCCTGCTTCTCCCTCTGCCTGTGTCTCTGCCTCTCTCTCTTTCTCTCTGTGTGACTATCATAAATAAATAAAAATTAAAAAAAAATTTTAGATATTTTTGACTCTGTAATCTGGGTTAAGGCTTGAGTGTATTTGTAACAAATTGGAGGTAAAAGAGCTATCTGCTTCCATTTAGAAGCCACTGTTTTAAAGTAAGTTACTAAAATTTCATTAAGAACCAAGGATCAGGGAAGAGCCAAGAACTTTTCTTGTTTGCTGTACAATAGGATTGATTCAAGGTTAAAGATAGATACAATGAAGATATCACAGATAGACAGGCCCAAGTCAAGCTGTGCTATGAATAGGTTAAAATAAGCACAAACCATCTCCATATATTAAGAATTAATGGTATGTAGCAAAAGTACCCACCTCCTGAAGCACTTGAAAAAAACATGCCTTAACCTTCTTTTGTCTGGTCAGGTCATCCATGTGCGAAACTTCAAAGGATAAGGGAAACTAACCAAGAAAATTATTCATATGTTAGCATTCACAATGAAAACCTAATAAAAATATGCAGACTCTCTAAAGGGAACAGACAATGATTCTATTTGTGTTAGAATGGGTTTCTTCTATAGGACTGCACATAGGGTCGCAAATGCTAATCCAATATCTAATAAACAATTCAGAGTGACATGGAAAGTCAACTGGAGATTAGAGGAGAGAAAGAGACCGACCCTTTCCAAACCCAGACTCTGGCAAACACTTAAAGGGTCATGACTAAGAAGTAAAGTGACAGGTTGGATTTAGCAATGTTATTTTGGACAGCGCCAGCACCCCAGTTATTCCAAATACACCAGAATGAATGAGTGTATGAGACTTGTCAGAAAGAATCATGATGGGTATCTCCTAACATTGTGCTAGCAAGTTGCACAACTCACAGCAAATGAGTGACATGGACCGGAGAGTCAAAGTAAGGCTATTCCTCTAGCACTTGGACAAGGGCCAGAGCCACAGGCAAGGCCTGTTTTAAGACAGGGCCGAACTGAGGGATTGGAGAGATTTTCCTTTTCTCTATTTTCCATTAAATACCATGCCCTGCAGGCTTGGTAGATTAGAAGAAGTGATAGAGGAAAAATAAATGGCATTGTGGACCAGGGAATTCTTTCTTAGCCTGCTCACTCTAGTAAACCTTAGACTGCTGGAAGCTTTTGAGATTCAGATGCTGATTCAAGTGACAAACTCCATGGCTAGGGTTAAAGAACAAAACATCACAACTGACTTGAAAACACATGGATAAAATTGCTGGGAATGCTCGACTGGTCAGTAACACCTTGACAGATTTAGCCCTCTCACATTTACACTATGATCTCTCACATTTACACTATGACCTATTTTATACCTTCTTTAAAATGTATGTACTAATCACATAAAGTACTATAATCATTATTTCACAGGTGAAAAAATGTAGGCTCAGGCAGAGTGATTTGTGCCATGACATTCAATTAGCAAGTGCTAGAGTCAGTCCTAGAATCTACTCTCCTCAACAAAGCGAAAGCCTGGGTTTTGGTGTCAAAGGGATTTCAGATCTCAACCCTGCCATTGCTAACTATGTATTTTTAGGTTATACATAAGATTAGAAAACAATACTGGGCCCTACTATCCACCAAAAATAATATTAGTAATCCAGTTCAGAAAGCCACGGCCTTCATTACCTTCACAAAGAAGAGGTCATTAAAAAGGCAGTGAAGGGGTTCCTCCACCATCCCATGGAGTTGTTTGTGCAGGCACTCTTGCCGGTAATAGGCTGGACATGTATCGATCTCAAAGAAGATAGCCATGAGAGTCTGGATGGCATAGAAGCACTGCTTGAAATCTGTTTCCTTTAGCTTCAGTGGTAACACCCTGGTGAATGTAACTGTGGTCACTGGGAATCCCTTGTCCCACAGAGAGCTTACTCACTCCACCAGCTCAAGGATGCTGAATCTAATGATACAAGAATCTCACCAACAAGGGAAAGGAGCCTCAAGAGAAGTAGACACTGAGCCAGGAAGCAGGAGTCTTTACCTGTGCTGTTCCTTATGGGCCAGGAAGTTTATTTCAGCCAACAGCTGACTTTTTCCACAGCCTTTTCCACCTTCATACAAAACTGCTTGTCCCTTCTTCTGGTGCAAACATTCCTGCTGTGCCATTTGGAAGGCTTCCAGTTCTTTCTCCCGATCTGTAGAGAGATAGGGAGCACCTAATACTCCTGCGCTTTTTTAGTAGACACTCTGTTTATTTTGCAAAGATAATTCTCAGAATGATTTTTTCCCCTAGAATCCTGGGCAGAATCCCATTCTTTGATGAGGTTTCACATCTCTGCATAAAATAAACTCTGGACTATATAGAAATGTGTGCTGCGTTTGGTGGTTTGCTCTGGAGCCTAAGTAATAACATTAAGACATGGGAGCTACTGTATCTCCTTATATTTTTGTAAACATTTCTATTATAACAATTTAGTCTTCAAAGTCAGTCATTGCTATTTAAAGATAATAGACTAATAGATATAAATGAAGATAAATATAAAGATAGGGAATATGCAGTGTGGGTGGTAACAGTCTTGGTGCTTTCTTTGCTGTCTCATGATGAGGAATTCTCCTCTGAGATGATCCATAACACGCTGAGCAAGACCTTAATAGCTGAATTCTGGCTTACAAAGATTCTTACTAAATGTTGGTACTTCTCAGGCAAAGTGAGAAGACTCCACGGAAGTGTAAACATTCAACAAGGAGAATAAATAGCAAGGCCTCTAACATAAATTCAGTAAGAGGGCTGCTCTCTGTTCTTTTTTTCCCTCTCTTCTTTTAATATAGGCTTAGAAGCATTTAGTCTTGCATTAAAAATAATTTAATCACCTATAGCTGAAAAAATATGATTTAAAGTAGAAAAGAAAACTCACCTAACAAAGGGTGATTTTTATTTCTCTCTCTGGCCAAATGTCTCTTCCCAAACATTCTGAGAAAAAGGACAATGTGTCTATTAACAGACTGCAATAGATAGAATGTATATCTCTAAATAGCTAGAGAGCAATTGTCCTCATCAGCAAGTACTTTCAGAAAACTGAAAAGGTCCAGGGTTCTCTATAAAAGAGTTTTAAAAAATTAAAAATCTTTATGAGGAGAAAGGGGAGAAATATTGATTGTTCCAGGCTCAGAGAACTAAATAAATTGTGAAATAAAAAAGAAAAAAAGAACAGCCAGATTCATGACTTACTGCATTCTTGTTCCTGTTGGACAGCAAGAAGTTCACTAAGGAACTAGTTCAGAGCTAAACAGAAAAGCTAAAGATCTTAGACACTAAACCCTCCTCTTATGTATCTTAATCCGACAGGCCAGGACTAGAAGCATCTTTCTTTCTAGTTTCATATAGTCAAACACTGATTATTCCTAGACCCTGATTCTATAAAAGAGATGGGAATAAATTATCACACAATGACACTCACATACATCTTCTATGGCCAAGGTATTCATACATCTTCCCTGGGTTGGAGATATTCTTCATCATTTTCTGTGGGAGTTTCTTGAAGTTGTAAGCAGGTAGCATGGATCTTAGATATGTTACCTCATCACAGGACACCAAACCTGGATAAGCAGTTATCATTCTGGCCACAAGGCTCACCTTTGGACCAATGACTATGTCAGAGAGACAGTAAAGAAAAGGATGGAGAGTTTTTGAACCATCTCTTCCACTTTCACCCCAAAGTCACAGAGCCAACAGTCCAATGTCTTATTCTACCTGTATATTCATGTCTTGCCACTGCCCCAATCATGCCACAGAATACTGGTCCATTGGTGATACTGATGGAAACAAGCCTGGGGATTGGAAAAGCAACAGTTAGTAAATATAGTCAGACGTGTCAAAGTGAGGCACTAGATCTGTCAGTCCTCAGATCTAGACATCTAGCTTTGGGGCTCAGAATAGAAAAGGCCAGAGACTGCTGTCTACATTGCATGGTATGCATAAAGTTATAAAGGAACAAAATAGTTCCTGTATGCATGGAGTTTTAGCTGGGGAGGTATTATCAGCAGAAAGACTAAATAAAAATACCATATATCTGTTAGATTGTATATGTTTTCTGAAGTATTTTCAAACTGATTATTTTATCTGACCCTTTGAGGGACAATTCACAACAAATATGTGAGGTATGTAGGGTAAATATTTTAACCCCATTTGACAAACAAAACAAAAACCCACAAGTGAGGAGCTAATTAATTTTCCCAGAGTCATACAACAGAAATCAATAGAAGAGTCAGAATGAGAATCTAGACCTCCTGATTCCTAGACCAATGTTATTTCCACTATACCATGCTGCCTCAGATAAAATCCCAAAACAAAAAGTAGATCAACAGTTATCAATACAGGGTTAACAGATCAAATAATGCTAGAATGTCAGAGTAAAGGAATAATCAGAAGTTCAGGCTTTTGATGGAAGCCTTCATTAAGCAAATGAGCCTTTGGAATACATTTTAAAAATGAGTAATTTTCCTTTAAAAAAATTTACTTATTTATTCATGAGACACACAGAGAGGCAGAGACACAGGCAGAGTGAGAAACAGGCTCCCTGCAGGGAGCCCGATGTGAGACTTGATCCCAGGACCCCAGGATCACACCCTGAGCTGAATGCAGATGTTCAACCACTGAGCCACCCAGGCATCCCAAAAATGAGTAATTTTTTTCATTCATTCATTTGTGCATAGGTTCATTCATTTAACAAGCACTGAGAAGTATGTACAGTACCAAGTACTGAGCTCTGGAGAAGTTGTCTTGGAGAGGGAAGGGTGGTAGAAATTGAGAGAGATGAAGACACATATTTATAAGTTAGCAAGACAAATACTACATATTAGAGATCAATACAGCAAATTAACAGAACAAAGAGAATGGACGAACTAACTCATACGAGAGAGTTAGAAAAACCACTCAGAAAGGAGAGGACGTATGATTGGACTTTGCAAGCTGAAGTACTGCCAAAGCAGGGCAACAGCATTCCATCCAGAGGTAAAAGGCAGAGACTCTGAAAAGCCTGCTGTGTTTGTGCAAATTAAGCAGTTCAGGATGCCTACAGCACAGATGGTGTTTGCAGTAGGGAGAAGTGGTTCTACCTAGGCTAGGGATGGGAAAGTGTGAGAAATATGAATTATTTGAAAAGGGGGCATACCCTGTTCCAGGTGAAGCAAAGGTTCAAAAGTGGCAAATTCATACATAATAGGGAATAATCAGATTTACTTGATGCGAAAATTTCTTGTGACAGATAAGTTCTGTGGCTGGAGAAAGAGGGTACAATGAGGCATAAATTAGTTTCAAGTTAAATCTACAAATAAACCATTTTCAGGTTGTCACAGAAAGCATAAAAAGTGCAACAATACTAACTACTGTCTACTACACGATCAGAATTCTCCTGCTTTCTTCTAACGACAGGATGGAGAGCCTTTACCTGGGCCCATTGTTCAGGGTGAGTAAAGAGACACCAAGACCCGAACCAGGCAGTTGGTTCTGCTGCCACACCAAAAATAAAATTAAACATCTTTGGATGTTTCCCCATGCTTCCTTTGTCTAAAATGCCCTCTCTTGCTTTCTCCAACTATTGAACTCCTTTCTTTCTCAACCTGGTTCAAACGTTGTCTTTATGGTCAAGACTCCTCTGTGATCTCTGGGGAGAATGAACAGAAATAGCATTTTGCTGCAGCTCCTATCAAGTTTTATTCCTGCATTTAAATTTCATGGTATTAAAGGTAGTTGTTTACTAAGTGCAAGAGGCAGTGTCTTATTTCTCTTTACATCCATTGTACCTGGCATAGTGCCTGGCTCATAGTGGTGTTTAATGAACACTCGTGGAGTGGGTGCATTCATGCATGTGATAAACTCAGTCACTAATAGGGCTATGAGAAGGAAACAAACTATAACTTTTCTCACTTGATCATTTATTTCTTTCTATTGGACTTTTTTAAAAAAATATTTTGTTTATTTATTAGAGATGGAGAGAGAGAGAGAGAGCGCGGCAGAGACACAGACAGAGGGAGAAGTAGGCTCCACGCAGGGAGCCCAACGTGGGACTCGATCCTGGGTCTTCAGGATCAGGCCTTGGGTGGAAAGCAGCGCTAAACCGCTAAGCCACCAGGCTGCCCTCTATTGGACTTTTGAATTCCCCCTTGCTACTCCTGGAAGTCCATGTTTCTTCCTTTTTTTTTTTTTTTTTCTTCTTCCTTTTTTTAAAAGAGATGTTCTTCACTGATGAAAAATACATTCTTTATTCAACATATGTAAATATACCTAAGGTATTTCTGGTGCTGAAGAACTATAATGATGAGATTCTGAGACTACACTCCATGAGTCTCAAGAATATTCTAGGAAAACAGTCACAAACTAGAAAAGCCTGATCAATCATAAGACTCAGAGAATAATTTTTTTATGTAAATGAACTGAAAATTGAAGGTATATCCTAGACTAGAAACAGGAATTTAGAAGATGACCCAAGGAGAAAAGGATCATTGAAAAAAGAGATATGGAATGTTGTTCTGGGTCCGGATGAGGCTGATATGATGCAGAGGCCTAAGCTGTAGTCCCAGCTACTGATGGCACACAGTAGCTCTGAGGCTATGTCTGTCTCTACACTTGGATCATGGATAAAGAAGGCAAGTTTTAGCACCTGGTTAGTGCAGCATTTTCCAATATATGCTCCTGAGAACATTCATTCTTCTGGATGTCTTTAGGTCTTTCTGGAGAAAAGTGTTTGGTGATCAAGTAAATTTAGGAAATGTTGATTAAAATGTTGATGAAACAAATTTTTTTATTATATGACTACTTAGAACCTTTGAATATTAATGTATATTGTGAACCTCCAAGAAGGAAATATAGTTTGTATCACTTTCCAAATATATTTGGCCATGAGAATCTTCTTTTCATGATTTATTAAGGAACCAAACACACGCTTTGGGAAAATTACTTAATTAATAATTCTCTTCAAGGAAAAAAAAATTGACCTGGAAACTAGCTTTCAGGCTCTGACATTATCAAGCTGTGTGGCTTACCAACAAAACCTCTAGATCTTAGTTTCTAGAAGAAGGTCAGATTTAAAAAAAAAAAAAAAGGTGGAGGAGGTCAGATTAGATGAACTCTAAGATTCTATCTAGCTCTTAAAATCTACTATATTCTAAAATAACTAAGACTGAAAGCACTAAACTACGGTCTAAGAAATGACCATCTCATTCATGAGTAAAGGTCAAGGGCAGGGCTCTTGAAGGCCACAGGCCAATGTAAAATTCAAGAGCAGAAGAGGCCAGCACTGGAAAGGATGCCCCAACACACCCATACCAGAGAGAGAAGTGGGAAGTGGGCTGAAGGAGCATCTGCAGATTCCATCAAGTTTAAAAGAAGTGCCGACATACATCTACCTTGGACTGAGAGTTTGATTATCTATGAGGCATCTGAAGCATCTTTTTTATCTGTAAAATAAAAAGTTGGATCAGATCATTTCTAAGTTCCTTTTCAGTATTAATATTCTATAAAAATATTATAGATATTACAATGCCTCTACAATAATATTACATTAGTAATATAGGGTATCCCTTTTGGAGAGTATTTGTATTTTATAAGAGGCAGCTGTGAAGTAATGAAAATGACACAGGATTTGAGGATAGAAGGTCTGGGTTTCATTATCAACTCTTTTGTATGCTACAAACTCCTCTTCTGTGGCTTTAGTTTCCTCATGTGTAAAGGAGGGATAAAAACATTCACACTGGTAACATACACAAAGTATCCTATAAATGTTAAGTGCTACATATTTTTTTTCATACTGAATAAGTATGGCAAACAAATCTTTGACTTGATGCTAACATTTAAAATAACTTTTCAAGTGTGCCTGGGTGGCTCAGTCAGTTGATCCCAGGGTCATGAGATCAAGCCCCACATCAGACTCCCTGCTCAGTGGGGAGTCTGCTTCTCCCTCTCCCCCAGCTTGTGCTCTCTCTCTTACTCTCTCAAATAAAATAAAATCTTGGGAAAAAAAAAAACTTTTCAAATCTAATGTATACACCTTCTTCAGGGCTTTCTAGTGAAAAAAAAAAGTCATGAAAAATTCTAACCCACATTATTAGAATGTAACTAGTGGGAACATGGAATTTTCTATACCTTCATTAAGACAAGGCTTTTGTAGAGGTGGGAGGGTGGGGTAGATATGGAGGAGGGAGATCAGTGAGAATTCCAGAAAAATCAAGGGACTAGGAAAGACTAAGACCGAAAGGCAAGGAGAGCATTAACCAGTGGTGGTCCATTCCTATCTTAGTAAAGCCGCACAACTTCTCTTCCCACACCTTCCCTCCTGTAGACAGGCTACCTTTGTTCTACATTTCCACAACATATAGATACATTGTTTGTATTATACTTATTTTCACATTTGCTTGTTCCTTTAGGGTGTTCTTAAATCTTGTTATGTGTATTTGGCTCCTCCCTCTTTCCACCAATTAAATGGAAACTTATCTTCATTTTCCCTAGGTATCTAGTATATAATTCTGTACCTAATGATTTCTTAATAGAGCTTATTTTCTGACTTCCCTTAGCATGTTTCCTTCCCTTTAGGCAGATTCTGGACACTCAACCCCAGTAACTTGTTACTGCCATCTACCCTGCCTGAAGAGCCCCTTGGGGCCTGAGAAGCTCCACTCTGCCCCACCTTCCTCCTCACTTGGTCTCAGCAAGATTCTCCCAGCAGAAGCTGAAGATGCTGAAGGAGCTCTCCAGGGCATGTGCACACTCATCTGGCTTCTTATCCCCAGGAAGGCCAAAAATACAGAGGAACATGCAGCCCTGAGACAGATGACAAAGAAGGAAAAGAGAAGTTTACATAGGGAAAGAATATGCTTGCCTCAACTGGACCAACTCCCCTGAATGCAGCCAGAGCCTTTCCCCACTCGTTTTCTGTTAGAAATGTTGAATTCTACAGGATTCATGAAATGGACACTCTGGGCCATATCAACACGGAGATTTAAGAAAAAAAAAAAAGAAAATCTTAATTTAACTCTTTAAGGAACTGAAATTTCAAACACAAGAAAAACTGATGTCAAGAACTTTTCAAAAATTCTATTTCTAGTATATGCCTTGAGTTAAGCCTATCTGCCCACATTTTATTCACCCACAATGTCATGTATTATGATATTACTCTTTTTCAATCTCCTCAATTATCAGAAATATCTGATTTACTTTACTAATAGAGCCAGACAATTATTCTTTTGCTCTACCAAAGATTTTCAACAAGAATTAAATGAAAAAAGGACATGGAGAATAATCCTCAGTTACCCTGAAAATTAAATTAACTAGAACATCCCATTCTTTAACTATTATTAGTTGAACTTTCAGTGTCATACAGCTTGTCACAAAATAAATAGCAGGGAATCTGACTTACACATGTGTTATGTGAAATACAAGACTATTATTCTTCACTCACCTTTAACACTGATGAGTCAAGTTTCCTTGTACTTACTTTCTCAAACATAAAGATCCGGCTTAGCTGGCCACCCCCTTTCTCTATGACTGTGGAGATGTACAGGGCAGCCTCCTGGATAAGATGACACAAATGCAACATCCATGCTGTCTTGTGGAACTCTAGGCTGACCAAAACCATAGTCACAGTACGGAATTCAGATATATACTCCATAGGCTGCCCTTCATCAATCTACAAAAAACACGGTCAGTTATCTTGCCAATATCTTCAACATTCAATATCATGTTTAGCCATTGAAATTCTGTATTCCATGGTGAGTATGACAAAATAACTTACAGATGTCAGACTAAAAACCTACAATTCAGGTTTGAAAAGTATAGAAGATGTACAAACCAGTGCACTTGGAATTAAAACTGTTTGACTTTCAACCTAATTCACTGATGATATTTGCCAGGCTTTTAGGTTTTCTCTTTATAAGTTAGATATGTTCATTCTATTAGTCATTATATCACTTACTAAAGGATTCATATAAATTCATATATACATAATAGATCAACACATATTTACCAAACATATACTCTCTTCCCTGTTTACAATGTACCAGCTTCTTGAGGGACAAATTGAAAAAACAATATAGCTTCCACTTGCAAGAACTGAGAAATCTGAGGGTATGATACGTTATCACAGTAATTGGTACAAATGGGGAAACCTGCTGGCATTACAATGGAGAGCAGGAGATGAACTCGATCAGTATGAAAAGGTGATCACATATAAATGTACACCTGTCAACATAAACATACACACAATCTACACGGTGACTCAAGAATTAGGAATAACCTTCTTCAAAAGGTTTTTCATTATGTGCTTCCTCAGGGTTTGTTCAAGCGCAAAGTCTGGATCCAACTCCAGGGCAGTTCTTAGAGTATCTGAGAAAAGGAAAACAAACAAAATGTCTCCAGTCATGTGGAAAATTTATCTTTGAAATTTTGGGTTTAGGTAGAAAGGACCAAATAACTTACCAGCACTTGTCCGGTAATGTGGCAGGTAATCAAGGCACTTGTCAAAATGCTCATCAAAATCAAATGGGTCAATGATCCGCATATCTCTTAACTATAGAAAGGAAACTGCTCAATTGTGTACCCACCCACCAACCGGTTTACTGTTGGTCCCTTAACAGAGGGGTTGAGGATGCCATTTACCTTGTTTATCATTTATCTTTCCAGCCTCATTGTTCTGCCTCGTCTAACTTCCTGGGAGAGTATCCCCCACCTCCCTCCAAAATAGAGTTCCAATAGTTGTTGGTTTGGTCAAGCCATATGCAACCACCACCAGAACACTGCCTGTGTAGTAGGAAGGCCTTTTTAGGACATGTGATGGGTAGGACTAGCCTCCTACCTTCACAGCTTCATCCTCCTTCATGATTTCCACTTCAAACATGTACTGCTCACAGAGCTTCCAGCAGTTCCAGGACAAGACAATCTCATTTGCCTGAGCTAAACGCTGAGCTAACTGGACATCATCTACATCCCGCCCAATCACCAAGAGGTACTGTCGCTGCTCATCTCCAACAATAACCTGAGAAATTCGACCGGCAGATAGACCTATCCAGAAAAAAAAGGAGACAAGTGGTGAATAGCCAAACTAAAATGGAAAACTATGCAAAGGGTGGGGTCTGGAATCCTCACATTGCTTTATGCATCAAGCCAATCTTATTATTGCAAAAATATTAGGTGAGCCTAATTTCTTAGATTTTCTTCTGTCTTACGCATACCCAGAGACATTCAAACAAGACCGGGGTTGTATGGGGGTTAGAAGCAAGAGATCCTGGGCTTCTAAGATTCCTCTCTTTAAACTGTTCTTCTAATAAACAGCTAGGTCTTGATGACAGAGACCAAATGGTTATATTCAGAAACTCCTGCCACAGTGACTATACCACCTCTTCAATGTATAATCAAGGCTAAGTGAGTAAACAATATTTTACCCGACTTGGGCTTTGCCATACACTTTTATTCTATCTCCTGTTTTTCTTACCCCAAGGCATTTCTAACTGCTAATATAAAAAACTGATTAACTTGCCAGGGGTAAAAGGACTATATCCAAATAAAGTCTGTCCTTAATTAAGTTACCCAATCTAAGCTAAAAACAAAGGGAAGATAGTTTTAAAAGAATGGCAGAGATATATACTTTTCAACAACATGGCTTAACAGGTAGTCAATTTACCATAATTCCCATAACAATGAAGAAACTAGAAAAAACACACACAAAGTAACAGTTTTAAAGATATTGGACATCAGGTAATGAAGGACAATGTTATCTGAGAGATGGGAAACAAACGAGGTCAACCCTCTGATACCCTAGCTTACTGCATAGAAGAGTTTCCAGGACATCTGGGAGAGGGGAAACTCAGGTATAGTCCAGAGGACTTCTCAAGTTGGGGAAACAGAGCTAGAATCTGAGGAGGTCAAGGCAGCTACAGCTCACAGGGCATTGTGGGTATTGGAGAGAAGTATACAGAGAGATAATTCTAGAGATCTGTACCAGAATCCCCTACAAGTCTTTATCTGAGTACTAAGTACTAATAAGTACATCGTGAGGAAACTATCTGAAACCAGGGAAAGAACCACCTGAAAAGATTAGAAGGAACAATCCCAAATATCACACAGGGCTGGCAATGGTTCCTATTCCCACTAGCCAGAGTGTCAAACTTTATCATTCACAGGATATTAGGTACAGTATGCAGAAGTTTGCCTCAGGAATAGAGCAACGCCAGCTCTAGACTAAACACTGCTGTGGTCCCATCCAACAAAGTTTAAAAACAAAACCTGAAAAATCAAGCTAACTGCATCCCAGAACTATGCTCAAAAATACTTATATAGAAGTATATTAAAAAATCCAGCATCCAACAAGGTTAAATTCACAATGTATGGCACCCACTAAAAATAACCAGTTATGCAAAGAAAAATATGATCCACAATGAAGAGGAAAATCAATCCCAACTCAGAATAGTACAGATGACACAATTAGTAAATTAAAAAAACATTAAAAGTTATAATTATATTCAAGAACTTAGAAAAATGACTGAACAAGTAGAGACATTGAAAAAAGTCTGTACACCTGAAAAATCAGCAATAGAAACTATCCAAAATGAAACACAGGGAGAAAAAAAGAAACAATGAACACAGGATCAGTGTAGGACAATTTCAAGCAGCCTAATATGTAATTGGACAGAGGAAGAGGAAGAGAGAAAAAATTACTTGGAAAAATAATGGAAGAACATTTTCTAAATTTAATAAAACCCAAACCCCTATAGATCCAGAATCTCAATGAGCTGCGAGCACAAGAAAAATGAAGAAAACTAGACCAAGGGACATCATAATCAGAATACCCAAAACCAGTGATAAATAAAAAAAAAAACAATAAGAGCAATCAGGATGGGGAAAAGACATATATAAAGAAACAAAGATAAAGATGAAAGTAGATTTCTTGTTGGAAATGCTCAAGCTAGAAGACAATGGAACAACTTTAATGGAAGAGAAAAAATCCCCATCAACCTAGAATCCTATACCCGGTAAAAATACCTTTCAAAAAATGGGTGAAATATTTTTTTCAGACTTACAAGAGCTTAACTAAAACATGTCCAGCAAATCCACACTATGAGAAATATTAAAAGGAGTTCTTCCAAGAGACAATGATTAAGTGTTAACAAGGACATGGACAAAGTGAACAGATAAACAAACTGTGGCTATATCCATAGAATACTACTCAGCAGTAAAAAGTAATTAACTATTGATACATGCTACAATATTTTTTAAAATGAAAAATAATCTCTAAAGACAGATTAGAGACTTCTTGAGGATAGGGAGGGGAGTAGGAAGAGAGATTATAAAAGGGTATATGTAAACTTCAGTGAGTGATGGATATGTACATTATCATAACTGTAGTGATGGTTTCAAAAGTATACAAATATGTTATGTAGGGTATCAATTATGAATTATCTATCAATAAAGCAAAAAACAACAACAAAGATACTGGGACAGAAGAGATGCCATTTAATTCAGAATATAATTCTTCAGGCTATTCCTCAAAATATAAGTGAATAGGCAGAGTCAACTTTTGCCCTTCATTCAGAAACCTGTTGATGTTTCTGGGCTTCTGTGAAGGAGCTTTGTGTATAGAGTTTCTCCTCTAATCCTGATTCTGTCACTGGTGAAATTTTTGTCTGTGTGTAGCTTTTAAATCTTTATTGTATTGTATTACATTTTTGATTATGTAATATAAAAACATAGTTCAAAAATAAAACTATATAAAGAATACACATTAAAAATTCTTGATTCTGACTTATGGGGAAGATGGTGCAAAAAGAGGACCCTACACTCATCCTTTCCCACAGACACAACTAAATAACACTTGCATCAGAGCAAAAACCCAGAAAAGGACCCCAAGATTGGCCCAAAAAACTCCATGCCTAAATATAGAGAAGAGGCCACATTGGAGAGGGTAGAAAGGGGGAGGATGCAGTGGGAACCTAAACCCCATGGGTGTGACCACTGGAGGGAAGGAACCATAGGCAAGAAGAGTGGCAAGAAACATACTGGGGGAGCTTAAAAGGGAAAGAGAAATTCCTGTAGAATTGGCTTTGAAAATCACAGGGTCCAAATTTCATGAGTGTTTATAACCAGTGGGACTTAAAGCCTGGAACTTTAAAAAACAGTGGCGTTGGCTCTGAGAGAGCTCAGCTAGTGATAGGAAGCTGAGCCTCTGCCCTTAAAAAGACAGCACAGCAAACAGCTTGCAGAGATACAACCTGGAAGCAAAGTTTGAAAGGCACCTGTAGCTTATGGGAAGGAGAGTTAATAACTAATCTCAGAGTTTGCTGAGGGACTTCTCCAGGAACAAAGGAGCTAGAAGGTGCCATTTCCCTCTCCTAGCCCTCATAAACACACAGCCACCTGTGGGAACAAGTGCAGTGTGGCACTTACTCCCTAACATGCTTACACTGTGCCCTGCCACTGCCAACCAGACCTGCCTCAGTCCTGGTGCTGTAGATATCCTCTCCCAGAAGACCCAGGCAATCTGCCAACACTGCATCTCCCAACCTCTCATGGAGGATGCACACACTTTGTTAAAATTGCATACCCTGCCCTTGTGTGCTGCCCAGAGTGCCCAAAACCTCTGGCCTCTGCAGCAGCTGCATGTATCCTGTGGAGAAGGACCCGTGCCACCTAGCCAAAAGTGCACATCCCACCACTTTTTTAAAAAGATTTTATTTATTTATTCATGAGATACACACACACACAGAGGCAGAGACAGAGGCAGAGGGAGAAGCAGGCTCCATGCAGGGAGCCTGATATGGGACTTGATCCTGGGACCACGGGATCAATGCCCTGAGCTGAACGCAGACACTCAACTGCTCAGCCACCCAGGCATCCCCCACCCACTACTTTCAAGAGCAAGAGATGTAGCTGACTTTCCTAATACACAGAAACAGACATAAATAGGTAAAATGATGGGACAGAAGAATACATCACAAATGAAAGAATAGGACAAAACCACAGCAAGAGACCCAAGTGAAATGGAAATGAGTAACATGGCTGTTTGCAAATTTAAAGTAATGATCATAAAGATACTCAAGAAAAAAGAGGAGGACATCAGTGAGACCCTTAAGAAAGAGATAGAAAACATAAAAAAGAACCAATCAGAGATGAAAAATGCAATAAATGAAATAAAAAATAAACCTGATAGAATAAATAGCAGGGGGAAGAAGCAGTGGAACAAATTCATGAACTAGAAGACAGAGTAATGGAAAGTAATCAAGCTGAACAAATGAGAGAAAAATAGAATGACACAAACTGACAATAGACTTAAGGGAACTCAGTGATGCCTTCAGGTATAATAACATTAGCATTATAGGGGTTCCAGAAGGAGAAGAAAGGGAAAAAGGAGGAAAATTTATTTGAAGAAACAGTAGCTGAAAACTTCCCTAATCTGGGAAGGAAACAGATACCTAGATCCAGGAGGCACTGAAATACCCCAACAAAATCAACCAAAGGTCTACACTAAGACACACATAGTAATCAAAGTGGCAAAAAGGAGTGTTCAAGAAAAAAAAACTTCTAAAAATATTTATTTATTTGAGAGAGAGAGAAGTGGGAGGGGAGAGGGAAAGAAAAACTTTAGCATACTCTACATTCAGCACAGAACTTGATGTAGGGCTTGATCTCATGATCCTGAGATGATGACCTGAGCCAAAACCAAGAGTCGGATGCCCAACTGACTGTGCCACCCAGGTGGCCCCAAGGGAAAAAATTTTTTTTAAGTAGCAAGAGAAAAGACAGTGGTATTTATTCCCAAGATGCAAATCTGGTCTAATATTCACAAATCAACATGATATATCACATCAATAAGAGAAAGGGTAAAAACCATATGATGAAATATGAAATATGAAAAAATATCTGACAAAGTACAACATCAATTTGTGATAAAAGCTCAACAAAGTAGATTTAGAGGGACCATCCCTCAACATAACAAAGGCCATATATTAAAAAAAAAAACACAGCGAACATCATTCTTAATGGGGAAAAACTGAGAACTTTCCTTCTAAGGTCAGGAATAAGATAGGGATGTCCATTTCACTACCTTTATTCAACGTAGTGTTAGAAGTCCTAGCCACAGCAACTGGACAACAAAAAAGAATAAAAGGCATCCAAGTTGGTAAGGAAGAAGTAAAACTATCACTATTTGAAGATGACATGATACTATAAAACCCAAAACACTCCACCAAAAACCTATATGAACTGATAAATGAATTCAGTAAATTTGCAGGACATAAAATCAATGTGCCGAAATATGTTGCATTTCTATACACTAATAATGAAGCAGTAAAAAGAGAAATTAAGAAAACAATCCCATTTACAACTGTACCAAAACCAGTAAAATACCTAGGAATAAACCTAATGAAAGAGGTCAAAGACCTGTACTCTGAAAACTATACAACTGATGAAAGAAATTGAAGAGGACACAAAGAAATGGAAAGACATTCCATGCTCACAGATTGGAAGAACAAATATTATTATGTCTATACTACCCAAATCAATCTATAGATTTAATGCAAACCTCATCAAAATCCTAACAGCATTCTTCATAGAACTAGAACAAATACATCTAAAATTTGTATGGAAACTTAAAAGACTCTGAACAGCCAAAGAAATTTTGAAAAAGCAAAGCAAAGCAGGAAGTATCACAATTCCAGGCCTCAAGTTATATTATAAAGCTGTAGTCATCAAAACAACATGGTACCGGCACAAAAACAGATGATCAATAGATTAGAATAGAAAAGCCAGAAATAAACTCACATTTATATGGTCAATTAATCTTGGACAAAGCAGGAAAGAATATCCAATAGGAAAAATACAGTCTCTTTCAACAAATGGTATTGGGAAAACTGGTCAGCTACATGTAAAAGAATGAAACTGGACCATTTTCTTATACCATATACAAAAAATAAACTTGAAATGGATTAAAGACCTAAATGTGAGACCTGAAACTATAAAAATCTAGAAGAGAGCACAAGCAGTAATCTCTCTGACATTGGGCATGCAACATTTTTCTAGAAATGTCTCCTGAGGCAAGGGATACAAAAGCAAAAATACACTATTGGGACTATATCAAAATAAAGAGTTTCTGCACAACCAAGGAAACAACCAACAAAACTAAAAGACCATCTATGGAAGGGGAGAAGACATTTGCAAATGACATATCTGATAAAGGGTTATTATTCAAAATATAAAGAACTTACACAACTCAACATCAAAAAACCCCAAATAATCTAAGAAAAAATGTGAAGACATGAATAGACATTTTTCCAAAGAAGATGACGAACAGAGACATGAAAAGATGCTCAACATCACTCATCATCAAGGAAAAGCAAATCAAAACTACAATGAGGGGCACCTGGGTGGCTCAGTGGTTGAGTGTCTGCCTTTGGCTCAGGTCGTGATCCTGGGGTCCTGGGATCAAATCCTGTGCATTAGGCTCCCCATGGGGTGCCTGCTTCTCCCTGTGCCTATGTCTCTGCCTCTCTGTGTGTGTCTCTCATGAATAAATAAATCTTTAAAAAAACTACAATGAGATATTACTTCACACCTGTCAGAATGGCTAAAATCAAAAACACAAGAAAACAAGTGTTGGGGAGGATGTGGAAAGAGGAAACTTCTTGCACTGTTGGTGGGAACAAATACAAACTGGTGCAGCCACTGTGGAAAATAGTATGGAGTTTCCTCAAAAAGCTAAAAAGAGAACTACCCTATAATCTGGCATAGTGTGATTACTACAAAAAATACAAAAACACTACCTCAAAGGGATACATGCTCCCCTATGTTTATAGCAGCATTATTTACAATAGCCAAACTATGGAAGCAGTCCAAGTGTCCATTGATAGATGAATGGATAAAGAAGATAGGATATATATGTATACAATGGAATATTATTCAGCCATAAAAACAATGAAATCTTGCCACTTGCAGCAACATGAATGGAGTTAAGAGTATAATGTTGAATAAGTCAGAGAAAGACAAATATGTGATTTCACTCATATGTGGAATTTAAGAAACAAAACAAATGAGCACAGGGAAAAAAGAGAGGGAAAAAGCCAAACCAAGAAACAGACTGAACTAGAGAGAACAAACTGGTGGTTATCAGAGTGGAGGTGGAAGGATTAAATAGGTAATGGGGTTTAAGGAGGGCACTTGTGAAGAGCACTGAGTGATGTATGAAATTGTTGAATCACTATATTGTATACCTTAAACTAATATAACACTGTATGTTAATTATACTGGAATTAAAACAAAATTTAAAAATTCTTGATTTCACCTATATATCTATCTACACCATTTTCCTCCAGTAGATAACTTTTAGTAGCTTCTTATGTATCTTTCCAGTGTTTATACAAACATGAATAAGAAAAATTCTTTTTTCATCTTTATATAAAAAGTAGCATACCAAACACAGTGCTTTGCATCTTGCTTTTTCTCAGTTATATTTTGAAGATATTGTTATATCAGAATCTCTTTTTCTAAGTTGCAGAAAATCAGGCAGCCTGGGTGGCTCAGTGGTTTAGCGCTGCCTTCCGCCCAGGGCTTGATCCTGGAGACCAAGGATCAAGTCCCACATCGGGCTCCTTGCATGGAGCCTGCTTCTCCCTCTGTGTCTCTGCCTCTCTCTCTCTCTCTGTGTCTCTCATGAATAAATAAATAAAATCTTAAAAAAATAAAAATAAAAACTAAGTTGCAGAAAATCTTATTGAGTAGACATATTGTTTATTCAACCAGTCTCCTATAGATTTTCAACCTTTAATTACAAACCATATTGCAACCAATAATCTTGTACCTATAATACTTCATACATATTTAGGTATAACTGTAGGATAAATATTCAGAAGTGGGACTGCTAGGTTGAAGAATAAATGCGTTTGGAATCTCAACAGAGATTACCAAAATTATTCTTCATAGAAGTTGTACTGCTCAACAGCAGTTGTACTCCCACCAGCAGTATGTATGGGTGTTTATTCCTCATTGCCTCATCAACAGTGTGTGCAGCATCTGAATTTTTGGTATCTATAGGTGACAAATAATCTCAATGTACTTTCATTTGGCATTTTTCTTATGAAATTGAACATCTTTTCACATGTAAAAAGATGTATTTCTTTATCTATATGTTATTAATTCATGTGCTTTCCCACATTTCTCTTAAAATGTTAGTCTTTTATTGATTTCTAGGTGTTTTAATATTCAATCTTTGTGTGCATGGTATAAGTCGCAGATATTTTTTTTCCAGGTTGTCATTTATATTTTGAATTTTTTAGTTTTTTTTTTTTTTAATCAATCACTCTTTTAGTAGCAACTACCTATCTTTAGCTGCAGATCCTGGCCTTCTCTGGTATGGTAGATCCCAAATTTCTCCTGTATCTCCAGACTGCATTTTGCGACCAAGGTAATGATGTCACTGAGTTGATTCTGTTTCACTGTCCAGAGTGCCAGGAGCACATTCCCTGCAGACACACAAGACAGGTTGACAGGATGACAGGTATCTGGATTTACCTGATCCGGACAAAGCCCCCAGTGATGCAGAAGATAACATACAAGGTGTCAGGCAAGGTTCCTTGGCCCTGTATATTATGCTTGGTTAAAAAATTGCCTTAGAACCTCAAAACCACTCATCATAAAAAAAAAAAGACAAGATAGAAGCTGAAATGTTCCCAAAATTTAAGAATATTTTTGATAATCTTTCCTCCACCAGTATACAGAATGGGAGGGGCACTAGCTAAGAGGTATTAAAATGTAGGTTCATGTTCAAATATAATTTCAAGGGTGGATTAATTAATTTTAAATTTAAAAAGAGTCCAACTCTGTGGCATATAACTGTTTTCTTTACCGTTCTCTTCTCTTTCTCCAATCTGACTCCTCCCTAGCTTATACATAGCTTTGCTTAAGAGCAGAACTAGGTTTCTCATTAGTTTTCTCATGCAAACAAGTGCTTTATAGGCATTTATTTTTCTGCCATTCAATTAAGCAAAATGTAAAGCACATGTGAACTTAATATGAGCAAAGTATTTCTATTAGATGGAGAAAAACTTTGAGGCAATGACTGTGTCTTTATCTTTGTTTCCCTGGGGCCTGGTACATATTAAATAAACAATACTGAATAAGCAAATAAGCCAAATCCCACCTAAATGTAGTCGTCCTCACCTATAGTCTCTTAAATATTCAGAAAAACTGAAAAATACCTGTGATATTTAGGATATCTCCCCCAAAACACAGCACATCTGAAATCAAGTAGAGAGAGGAAAATGCATAAAAAATAAGACATACTAGATCATGGAAGAATTATATGTATGATCAAAAGAATGGCCTGCTGAGTTTTCCCTCATATGTTCTCTGGTCTGTTTGCTCCCTCCAAAGCTCAGACTCTTTCCTTTCCTTTAGCTTCTCCCCAAATTTGTCAATATCTATATCCAGCTTTAAAAAAAAAAGATTTTATGTATCTCTTCATGAGAGACACAAAGAGACAGAGGCAGAGGGAGAAGCAGGCTCCATGCAGGGAGCCCGATGTGGGACTCGATCCTGTGACTCCAGGCTCACACCCTGGGCCGAAGGCAGGCCTCAACCACTGAGCCATGCAGGAGTCCCTATATCCATCTTTTTGAAAATGAAAGACATACTCCTGTTCTCTTTAAAGACACTCCACTAGGCTCTGGATCCTAGCCCCTCCCATCTTTTCAAGAACTTCACTACCCTTAACTCCTCTCTACTGGATCATTTGCATTAATATCTTAAAAAAGAAAAAGAAAACACAAAGTCAAACTACCTATTCTTGACTCTACCTTCTCTTGCTATTAACTCCATTTTTAGGCTACAACCCAGCAAAAACATTCTCAAGAGTTGGCCATATACAATTTGTTCCTCATTTCCTATTCACTCTTGTTTTCTCTACCATTCTCTTTTCTGCTTTCTCCAATCTGACTTCCAACTCCATCACTTCACCAAAATTTATCAAGATCATCAACAGCATTCACCTTACTAAATTCAGTATTTTTCTCACAGCATTGTACTTTATACCTATTCACTCTTGTTTTCTCTACCATTCTCTTCTCTGCTTTCTCCAATCTGACTTCCAACTCCATCACTTCACCAAAATTTATCAAGATCATCAACAGCATTCACCTTACTAAATTCAGTATTTTTCTCACAGCATTGTACTTTATACCTTTTTTTAAAATTTTTAAAATTTATTTATGATAGTCACACACACAGAGAGAGAGAGAGAGAGAGAGAGAGAGAGAGAGAGGCAGAGACATAGGCAGAGGGAGAAGCAGGCTCCATGCACCAGGAGCCCGACGTGGGATTCGATCCCGGGTCTCCAGGATCGCGCCCTGGGCCAAAGGCAGGCGCCAAACCGCTGTGCCACCCAGGGATACTTTATAGCTTTCATATCGAACCTGGCCAGCCTCAGCCTTCTTTTCCTAGAGACGCTACTCCTTCGGCTTCAAGAACACCACAATATCCTACCTAACTGGCTGCTTTACAGTCTCTTTTGTAGGTTCTTTATCTCTAATCATAATCAATGCTGGAGTCCCTCAAACCTCAGTCTTAGGCTCATTTTCTTTACTTACACCCTTCTCGTGTAGAGTCAATCAGTTCCTAACTTTAAGTAACATCTTTAGGCCATCAACTCACTTTCTGTCTCTAACAGGGGTCTATTCTCTGAGCTCCAGCCTCAATCATACCTACTGATTTCATTTCTCCATTTGAGTGAATTATTGACATCTCAAACTCAGAATCCTTTATTTTCTTTCTCAAAGCCCAATCTTGCCCATCTCAGTGACACCACCACCAAGTCAGTTATGAAAGTCAAAAAAATCTTGAGGGAGAGTCGCTTTCCTCACTACTTCCTACTGATGTCAATATATCAGCAAATCCTGAAAAACACATTTCAAATCATTCATCTCCTTATGGTTCTCCTGTCTTATCTCTAGACCAATGGTTTCTATCTTGGCTGTAACCTTGACTTCAACATTGGAATAGCCTGGGAACTGAAAAAAAATCCTTATCCCTGGGCCTACCCCAAGGTATTCTGATTTAATTGGTCTGGAGTAAAGCCTAGACATCAGGATTTTTAAAAACTTCCTGAGTGGTTATCTATTGTGCTGCCAAGGTTGAGAACCACTATCCTAGAGCAAATCAGCATCATCTCTCCACAGCTGCTACAACTGCCTCTTCTAGCTTCCATTCTTACCACCTGCCCTCCATCAGCTCCCTATAATCCAATCTCCATGAGGCAGTTAAAATGAGCTTTAAAAAATGTAAATCAGATCACATCATCCCCTTACCAGAACCTTTTAACAGTTTCCCTTTGAACAAAAATATATAACCCAACCTCCTTACGGCCTACAGAGTATGATGATCTCCAGTCTCACCTCAAGCCACTCTTCTCCCTGTTGGCTATACATTCGCCACACTGGTTGTCTTAGTTCCTAGAACAAGCCAAGCTTCCTCCCGTCTCAGAAGCTTTGCACTTGGCATTTTTCTGCCTGAAATACTTTACCCCTCTTCACAATATGTTCCTCTCATCCTTTATGTCTCAGCATAAACACTTGAGAGGAGCCTCCTATGATCACCCTAACAGAGAAAATTTCTCATTCTACGATTCTTTTTTACTATTACACCCTATTTGTTTCCTTTGTAAAATATATATATAATCTGTAATTCTCTTGTTTGCTTATTGTATCTCCCACTGGAGATAGTGGAAGGATCTAGTGGAAACTCCTGGGGGGGGGGGCGGATTGTGTCTTATTTTCGCCTGTATTTCTAGTACCCAGCAGTTCCTGGTGTTGTATTACATATATAATTTCTTTCCCTTTCATCTAAACCTGATGGGAAAAATTTAAAGACCTCTTATAACTGGGTTATAAGGGGTTAAGGGGTGAATCAAATAAACAAGTTCCTTAAGGGGATTCCACAAAGTAAGAATTCTGGTGAATTCAGAGACAGAATCAGAGACATGATTGTATGGGTGCTGTTAGTGAGGGAAGGGACTATGACATAAGTATTAAAGGTTTCAGGACCAGAGTAATTCTGTTGGATGGGTCTAACTAAAGTGGAAGCTCCTCAAGAGCAAATGTTTTTGCACACTCTGAACCTTTTACAGTACATATCATAGAGTATGTTCTCAAAACATTTACTGCACATGTAAGGGGCTGTTTTTTTTCTTCTTCCCCAGATTAGACAAATTTCTACAAGCTGAACACATGGCAGAAAAAATGAAGAAAACACTCATTCCTACTTCACAGGATCAAAATAAAATAACAGACTGGAAAGATGTCTATGAACACATAGGGGCGGGCACACGCTGAGTTACTTTTAGAAGAGACAACCTGAGGAATACTTTATTTTGAAATAAAACCCAAACATGCAAAGTAAAAATTACAATCAGTTTGTTGCCTCCCCTTTCTGAACACTGCGTCCACTTCAGGATGTGAGACCAGATAGAATGGCAGATACAGGCAAACAAAACAAAAACAAAAACCTAGCCTGTTGGTAGCAGTAAGAAGAAATAAAAGAAACAAAAGATGAGTAACACTGAAGGCGTAACCCTTTAGTATCTTTTCAAGTAGCCCAGGCCTCCTCCTGTTGTTACAGACGCTCGCTCGGGGAAGCCCGGCACCACGCCTCCTGGCTTCCCCACAGTGGTCACTCACGCTCCACGATGTCACTAATGTAACAGCTGAAGATGCGGGCCAGTTTGTCCATGTCACGTTCCGACTTGCAGCTCAGGCTGCACCTGTCCATTAGTGCTGTGAACCCTAGCCGACAAAACAGAGATGGCGTTAGCGGCGGATCCTGACTTTCAGGCCCTGTTCCACTTCGCGCATCAGGAGTGAGCGAGGTCCTCGCCCTTTAACAAGCGTTAGTACTTGGGGCCGGGCTGGCTGCTGCCTCCTCCGGGAGCCCAGAAAGCCAGCCCTCCCACACACCCCCCTGCGTTTCCAGGAGCTGCACAGGAAGAGTCACCCACAAGCACCCCATTCCTCTCCAGCCAGTCACCCCGTTTCTGCCGTACCCTCGGGAGCTCCCTGGCCAAGGGAGGAAGGAGGGACGGAGAAACCAGTGACGAGGGGGCATGGATGAGAGCTCCATGGAGGGCCCGGGAGGGTGAGCTCCTCCGGGGCAGGTGCCTTCGGATCCGTGACACAAACTCCACCAATATTTAAGGGAGTGAGTCTCGAAGAAGCTGCCGGATCTCTTAATTTCTAGAGCCGCGGCGGGCACACACTTAGGGACCCAAAGAAGAAATTAATTGAGCGGGGGGGGGGGGTGGAGGGGGAGGGAGGAACTGGCTGAAGCAGGATGCGAACTGGGAGAAAACTTGGGCTCAGGGCCTGCAGGGCGGCCCCGCGAAATCGCTGCCTTTTTCTGAGTCTCCTTCCGTTTCCCAAGTGAACTCCGGGGCTACGCCAGACGATCCCTGTAGGCGTCCTCGCGCTCCGAAAGAGCCCCTCCCGGCTTCCCGAGGCGGCGGCGGCGGCGTCCGCCCGGGTCTGTAACCGCCGCGTCTGTAACCGCCAGAGCCCCGCCCCGACGGCCCCTCGGGCGGGGCGGGAGAGCGACGCACCGCCCCTCACCCATCACGTGAACGCCGAGGAGGACGCCCTGGGCTGTGGCCAGCTCGGGTTCCGGTCCCCGGGGCTTCCTGAACACCAGCAGGTCGGGAAGCAGCGCCGCCAACCGGGCCTCCATGGGCCACAGAGGCGGCGCTGCCGCCGGCTGCTCCCCGGTCGCCATGGCGGCGGCGGGGTTGCCCGCCAAGCTACCGGAAACGGGGGTCCTCCGCGTGGCAGCCAATCCGCAACGACGGCCCCGGCGGGTCCCGCCCATCAACCAATCAGTGCGGGGCTCCTCGGCCGCGGGCCCCGCCCCACCTGCCTCGTGCCGCCTGCGCGGGTGCCCAGGCCCGGAGTGGGAGCAGGCTGGGAGGGAGGTGGGCGGGGGGCAGGTGCGCAGGCGTTTTCGAAAGTCAAGAGGACGCTTAAAAATTTGGAATCGTGAAGATGCTTCTGCAATAAAACAGATTATTTCAGATAGTGCCAAGAGACGGGTCTTCTATCACCGGGGTGGAATGCTGGCTCACCTCTGAATTTCTAAGGGCAGCGTTCGATTAGATCTGACAAAGGCAACCTCAGTATGGTTTTTAAATTTAATACCTTTAGGCTAAGGGTATTTACGGGTCAGTCCCTTAACTGTTACGGAGTTTCTTCTATTTCTTTCATCTGCCAGGACGGGTCTATAGGGTGTCTCCCGAGAATGCTCCTGGCGTTGCTTTGCTCTAGTTCCAGCTCCGGGTTCCCTGTGTGGTGATGATTGGCTTATCTAAGGTTGCCCGTCAGTTGCTCAGATTGTTGGAGAATTCACATTAGTAACACGATGAGTGTGTTGTGGATTTTTAGCAATCAGGAAAGTATCCGTGTTTGTACTGCAGAAATAAAAACAAAACCTAAAAACCACAGCTTCACCGTCTTTAGTTTTACAATATCCAATCGATGCTGTTTCAGTGATAACTGACCTGACAATGTGAGGGTTTGGGAGCGAACAGTCCAAAACAAATTCTTGAGGTGTCTTTCGTACACAACAGGTGGTTTATTAAAGCACAGTAACAGGACCATGAGCAAGAGCTGCACTGGGGTTCTGGGGAGTCGCTGATTGTATCAAGTTGGGAGGGTGTTAGGTATAGTTCAAGTCTCTAAGAAATTTGTTAGCAAGGTTTCCAGGAACGTGAGGGGCCATTTATTACATCTACCAAAATCCTAAGTCATGAGACCCTTCAGATGTATATCAGTGGGCCGTATGCTTGGGGGATGATTGCCAACGTGTATCTTGGGGAGTAGCAATAAAAGCAGTTTAAAGGAACTTTTATATGTTAAAGGAGATTTACAAGATCCTGGAGGTTGGGCTAATGTCAAACTAAGGCTGCGTTTTCCCTTAGCAAAGTATTAATATCTAGGCAGTTGAGTTCCTAGAAGAAGGTCACTTTGCCTGTCTCAAGTGCTTGTCAATGGACTGTAAGTCGTAAGGAAGTTTTAACTTTTTTTCTCTATTGCTTTGACCTTTGTTCTCTACATCAATAACTAAAAAGCTTATTTTGCTTGTAGAATTACTTTATCAAATTCTGGTAAACATTTCACTAGTGAGACCATATACAGGATCAGTGCACAGGTGACAAAATACCTCCTCAGTAGGGTGGAGGGCCAAAAGGGAAGAAAAAGACAGGAAGGGCAATATACAACTGGAAGGCCTGGACACTACAAGTTTGACACTCCTGTCTACAGTGGTCCCATGTCTGTCTACAAAGATCATGATTTCAGTATTATAAACACAACCTAGAACCCAAGGAATGTCAAAATTCAAATCATTTTTTAGTTATTTTTACAAATTTATTTTAAAAAATAACAATTGCAGTGACATCAATGATCTGTCATTTGTACTCCCCCTAGTGCTGGGAGAAAAACCTATATTGTTGAGTCCCAAAGGAAAATCAAGACATTATTATCAGGCACCCAACAGCCAGAAAAAGCTCTGTTGGTCCAGTGGTATAGACACTGACATGTTCAATGTACCAGTGCAATTAAAATATATACATTTACAATTATCTTGTCAAAAAGAGCACTCAGGAAGTGAAGTAACTATGCATTGAACCAATTATTCACTCATCCATTCACTCTTTCTGCATCTATGATGTCATCACTACAGTCACAAGGACAAATAAAAGAACTTCTAGTAACAAAGAAAAAGTCCAAATCTCAAACCCCCCACTTTGTGGGTTATTATGGTGTGCTAAAATGGCCAAATAAAAGGGCCATGAGCTATCTGAAATGCAGTGACAAAATGACAACTGAAGCATTTCATTTCAAACAAAACACAACTCAAAACTTATGGAAAAAAAAAAAACACCTGCAACAATATGAGGTTGATATTACTATGTACAAACTTACAGACACAAATAAATAGCATTTTAGAACTGCTGTTGGCTTAGATCTGAGAACTTTCTTTCTGAGCTCTGCATCTTAGAGACTCCTAAACACACCAAGGGATAGAAATTTCTCATTGTTTTTAGTGAACTATCATCCAAAAAACTTGGGCCCTACTGAATAAAGCCAGTGTCTGAAACTTAAAGAGCCAGAAATTTCTAGTGAGCCTACTGAAGGGTTGGCCTCTCCTGACATCTAAAAGATAGGACAGATGATACCAAGGACTAGGGAAATACTTCACTTTTTGCTTTCTTTGCAAAGGTCTGTACCTGTTTCTATCATTACTATTATTTCCCTTTGTGATATTTTCTTCAGAGGGTTTATTTTCTTTTCCCTCTTAATATGATGAAAGTGAAATCACACAAAGTGCCAATCCTTACTCCTGGTATTTAAATCAAACCCAAGTGATCTTCAAAAGAATTACATCTTCCTTGTTTCTAGAGAAGGAAGCAACTCTTTTTGAAATATCTTTATTCCTCCAGCTTCAACATCCAGCAAAGAGAGAGATTTCCGAGGCACAGTCCATCCTGGGAACTGTGGCCCAATGCTTGACCCTGCAGGCATCACCATTACCAACCAGCAGCTTATCCCCAGAACATGGATGCAATGTAAAAACCTTTCTGCTGTACAAGGCCTATGTAGAAAAGGGAAAACATGGAAACTGGCACCGAAGAATCAGCTGCCAGGGGAAGAAAGCGAATGTTCGCTCTCTGGGTCCAGCACAGAACAAAGTGCTGGAGAGAAGCCAACACATTCTCCTTAAAACTTGAGGGGAGTTGGAATACATCCAGGAGAGTGTGATTGAACAATGCTTTCCAGACAGAAACTGTCAAAGAGCACTTCTCAGACTTCTCCCTGTCCATGCTTGTTAAAAGGTTAAAGTATAAATGTAAATTATTCTTTTCATCTTAATGATCCATCCCAGGCATCCATCCATTGGAGAATCATGCTACATGACAAACATGGGTGTGTGTGTGTGTGTATATATATATATATATATATATATATATATATATACTACTTTCTTCTCCTGCTAGACTGAAACATGTGTGAACCCTTCTCTTCCCCACAAATGGTGTCATAAAGCCTATGATTGAAAATCTCTAGGGGCACCTGGGTGACTCAGTCAGTGGAGCATCTGACTCTTGATCTCAGCTCAGGTCTTGATCTCAGGGATGTGAGTTCAAGCCCTGCACTGGACTCCACGCTGGGTGTGCAGCCTACTTAAAAAAACAAAACAAAACAAAACAACCCCTCTAGTTTGGCTTTCTGTTTAGGAGTTACTACAAATGTCCTCAGCACTTCAGCACAGAAGTTGTTCTATGGTTTTGTTTTCTACTTAGGAAAGGCAGTTTCAAAGGTCCAGTACCCTCTAAATTGTCTTTAAAAGTAGCAGAAGCAAGAACTATGGTCCAGATGATCTGTCAGCAGACAAACAGACCACAACTTGTCAAAGCTTTAAAAAAAGAGAGATTCAGCAATTTCTATTTTTAATGCTGGAGTCTTTTGTCATCTATCCCCAGAGTTAGCTTTTTCTTGGCTGGAGTCCAAAAATAACAATCTATCATCTGGGTAGACAGAGATTCCTATTATTACCACAGATTAGATGAATGTATCTCAGAGAATTTATTGTTTCCATGTCATGAGATGGAGCTTCCTTGCTTGGAAGCCACCTCTGAATACAAAGTGTCCAGTGAGTCAGCCTGAGATCCCCCATCAGAGGATAGATGCTGCTTAGATTCCATGGGAAGGAGTGGGCGTAGGCTTCCCTGATTGCAGTCTTGGTTGAGAAGGTTATTCTCCCCTGCTAAGATGGCTGGCTGGCTTCAGAAGCCAACATAAGTGCTGTGTGTGCACTTACGTGCACCGGTCCCTTGCATCATCCTAATCCATGAAATGTCAATGTCATCAACAGTCTGAAATAGGTCCTGTCTGAAAGGGCGAGACAAAGGCTTGCAACTTCAATTTGCCAGACATCGCTGCAATTATAATACTGAGCCACTTATTAAAAACTAAGTGGTTTCTGTCCTGTAGAAAAGGGCAGCACGTAATCGTCAGTGTCCCATCGGAAGAGGTGATCAATTTCCTGGAACAGTGGGAAGCAGTGGCGAGGAACATGACCTTGATCTGCTCCATCACATGGCCTGGGGTTAGGACACTCGGATGATCTGTGTCATTGCTTCTTCATCTGCTTGGTTTGGATCCTAAAGACAAAGAATAATAGTGATTAAAATCCTCTGCAGAAGTAATAGGGAACTCAAGGCTCTAACTCCTCCTCATCAAGGAGGAATACATACAATTTTGCTAAATACACCAAAGGCCAATAATGCATCTAAGTCTACCTACATGGATTAAAATGCAGCTCCATAAGGAAAGAAGAAATAACAAACCTTTGCATAAAAGGACTGTTAAGTCCAGCCTGGCATTCCATTTCCAAGCACTCCAGAGTTGACAGTGTATCTCTTTCCTAAGAGAACCCTGTGTTGTACTTTACCTTTCAAGTTTAAGGGTCCTGAGGTGGCCAAGACAAATCATGTCATGCTTTATTTTTGTGTGATGGTTTTCTGATCATATTTAAATACTAAGCACTCAGTATTTAGGCCGGAAAGGACATTGGCCTTTATTTTAATGCACTCATTTTGTAGGTAAATCCAAAGCCTAGATGGATAAAGTGATTTGCCTGGACTAGAGTGAAAAAAGTTAGTCAGCAACCCAGCAAGAAATAACACCCAAATCTCTTGGCTCCCATTTAACCTTCTTTCCACTAAATTCTGCCTGCTGCCTCCCACTTAAAACCTGCAGTGTTAAGACAAGCATCAGTCCTTTGAAACTTTTTCCAACACTCCACAATATCCGCCTTTAGTTCCTCCACACCAAGGCTCTGAAGTTTCAACTGATGGGATCTAAGAAAAAGCTAAAAGATTTCTGGAGGTGGTAGGACTGCAGTGGGGTCTTGAACAATGAATAAGAACAATAACCAGCATTTACTGAGGCCTCAAAATAATAATGTGCTACGTAGGTGTCCAATGTGGCTTACTGCACAAAATCCCCACAATGGTCCTATGAAGTATCAACAACAGCAGCCTATTTCACAGGTGAAGGAACTCAGGCCAAAGGAAGCCAAGTACCTTGATCAAAATCCTATTGCTAGCACACAGAATTAGGAGAGTTCCTAGCATTACATCCATAGATGGCACTCTAGATCCAAATACCGCCGGAACAGATGATGAGAAAGCAGGGGCTCCCAGACTACAGGTAGGAATGAATAGCACTAAAAAAGGAATTTGTGCTGATGTGTGGAAATACTGAGGATTCCCAGTCTGACACTGAAAGGGGTGAGGAGGCCAAGCTGCTTGGATGTCATACAGAAACAGCTTGGGATCTGATGCGGTAAGAAATGAAAACCAACATGATTTAAAAAACACTAGCTTATAAAAACTGATTTGACAACAGTGTAAGTGAGATATAATGGTCACACAGAATAAAGTATCAGGAAATGAGAGGAATCTAAGAATTCAACAAACATTTACCAAGTGCTTGTTCTGGACTGGGCATTATGCTAAGTCCAGTCAATACAATGGAGAACAAAACAACTCTCTACTCTCTACACAGCTAACAGTCTAGTGAAGAAGGCATCAACTGCACAATTACACAAATAAAACAAGTTGACTATTTTGATGCTCAAGAAGAAAAGGAAGATATGAAAAAATGAGGTGCAAGAGATCTACCCTGGTTCTAGCCTCAGATTTAAACCAAGACCTGAAAGGTACAAAAGATCCAATCACACAAGAAGATGGAAGTGAAAAGCTTTAGAGATTAGCTATTTTCAAGACAAAGGTCCTATGGCAGGAGACAGACCAATGAACAGTACAGCAACAGCATAAAGACCAAGAGCAGGAGGAAATGAAGCCAGAGGTAGGCAGGAGCTAGATCACACCAGTGCCTTTCTGGCCATTGGTAAGCACTCGGAATTTTAGTCTATGTGCATGTGGGAAATGGCAGGCATGGAAGTGGTATAAGCAGGATGGTGATGTGAGATGACACACATTTTAAGAAGACCCCAGGAAGATGTGCAGAATGGATGACAGGAGCATAAGAATGGGAGAAAGGATACCAATAGGCAGCTGTTACATAAACTGAAGCAAAAGAAGAGAGGATTTTTCCAGGCTGATGTCAGTTGGAAGGGAAAAAATGAAAACTGATTCAGATTTTATTCTAAAGGTAAAACCAAGAGGACTTTTTCAAGAATTGAACAATTCAAGCTTTAGCAACTCGGTGGATAGACAGGTCACTCATTGAGATAAGTGACTGGTTGAGGGATAAAAAAATAGAATAAAAACCAAGAGTTCTATTTTGGAAATACTGATTCAGAAATGCTGATAAGTATAATCAGCGGAATCAGATGTAAGAATCAGTGAAGAACAGCAGTTACAAATACATTCTGGAATTACACTGGCTTTAAATTTCAGGTGCACCATTTTATTAGTTATTTTTACCTTGGGCAAACTACTTAACCTCTCTAAGCCTCAGATTCAACTGAAAAATGGAAATAAGAATTCTCACCTCATGGGGCTTGAGGTTGCTCTAAAGATTCAATGAAAAAAAAAATGCTTATGGTAATGGCTGACACACAGCAGTTAAGTGTTAGCTGCTGCTGGTCATGCTATTACACTAAAGAAACCATAAAACTTTTAAAACAAAGAAAAGTGAGAACTCTAAGAAGGAATTAATAGTAACAACTGGCAAAGATGAGAAAGAAAAAAGGCCACTGGACTGAACACCTATAGTGCTTTAAGGTCAAAAGGAATCTAAGAGACACAACATTGCATTCAACTAGAGAATGTAATTAGTCTCTGGTGTGAAAGTAAGAAGAGGACTCTGAATGCTCTTCCCAAGAAAATACACGGCAAGAAGAGAAGAATAAAATGTATCATACTCACCTGCATATGGGGACTATCCTTTTCCTTTGGAGAGAAAAACCGTCCACCTTCACCACGCTTCCGAGCCATGGCGTGACGGTGCCGAGACTCATGCAGGTATTTCTAAAAAACCAGAGAAATAAATAAAGGTACTAGTTGGAACCAGCATGGTTATCTCATGCACAAATCCTCTTCTCTGAAGTTCAGGGAAGCTATCATCAGAGCCACCAGGGGCAATTATAACTGTGAATTATGGAAAAAGAGTAAACTATAGGCAGCAGCTGAACTGTGTATTAACTACCATAAAGATCTAAGTGCTAAACGGATAATAAAGATTCCTCAAAGGTGTAGCAACGATCACTATCTATACTTCTCTATCCCCTCTCCTTTGCTTCAGTAACAGATCAAATTTTAGTTGAGCAAATGGCAGTTCAGTAAAAAAAAAAAAAAAAAAAAAACACACAAACAAAAAACCAAAAGCCTGCATTTCTTGGCCTCATCTGCAGGTAAGTGGCCATGTAATAAAATTTTGGCTAATGAGATTTATAGAGCTTCATGAAAGTTTCCTTGAGGAAGAATGCTCTTCTTGTTCTCTTTCTTCCTAGGCTGGAACCCAACCCATCATCCTGGACTGTAACTAACATACTAAGGCCATCAGAATAGTGACACCAGAGGAGAGAGGATCATAAGAACTGACCGTGGAAATGGACTACCAGCCCAGGACAATCTCTCTCCAGACTTTTTTTATGTAAGAAAAAAAATAAACTCTTTTTGAAGCCACTGTTACGGTTTTGTTATTGTAGCTGCGGCCACACGGAATGATGACAAATGCTAACTTTAACAAAAGATAACTTCTATTTACTTTCATTTGTTTGGAAGGTGCTCAAGGAGACAAACCATATAAAAGGTAATTTCAAAAGTACGTCCCTGCCCTTTCTCTTTCTTCTTTCAGTTGTTATACACACCCTTCTTTCCTTTGGAATTTTCCCTTCTGCCTCTAGTTTAGCCCGGGCTTGCCTCCTCTTTAGTATACGGTGGTACTGTTTGGCATTCACATAGAGAGGCTCTTCTTCGAGCATCTCTGCCCCAGGGAGAGGAATTCTTTGGATAGCAGGTACGGAGCCAGCACCAGGCACCATCTGTGTGAAGAGAAAACCACAGGTTATTAAATAGTGGCATATAAGACAAAGGAAACTATTTCTTGGCCCCTATTATTTTTTTCTAAATGCTACAAAGAGTAGCTTTTATAGAATACTTAGTTAAATGCAGATTCCTGGAGAACATTAACACTCAAGGTCTGCATTTTAAACCAACATTCCAGAAGATTTTGTCATAGGGAGCCAAGGAGCCCCACTGACGAATGTCACAACCATGTCCAAATTCTGGTCCACCTATGTATGGCTCCATTTCTAGGAAAGTCTGCTGCCATCTAATGGTCAGGAAGAGTAATTATAAATAATGAAACAGTACAAAGGTAGGTTGGCAGAGATTGACCCAAATGCTTATGGTTACATAATTTAATTAACTACTTACTGATTCAATCCTAATTTTTCTAAACAAACTAAAACTAAAAACACCATACTAAATGTAAGAGGAAATCAGTAACAGGTTCCCAAGCCCCATTCCCTTCCCAACTATGATGTGTTGAATGGATGTTGTTTTCTTCTGGTAGCTTCCTCCACCTCTGTGCGCAGGCTTCTATTACTTGTCCTTCATTTACTCATTTTAGGTACTGTGCACTGACATCCAATTTGGACAGGAGGACTTAGCCTCTGCTCACACCACTACTCATCTCTCCTTCCCTATTTTCCCAATGTCTTTGTAGCATACATTTTTTTTGGTTTCTTTATTGATTGCTATCTAATTTTGAGCTTCTTATTTCACTCACTGTGGGCAATTTATTTCCCATTTCCCAAAGATTAGTAGTCTGTCTTCATTATTTGAATTCTGAATAAAATTATTCAAAAGCAGGTATTTCTGTTTATCCTCTGCTGTATCTCTAGCACCTAGAATAGTCCCCAGCACATAGTAGGTGCTCAGAATGAATTATATAGTTCAATGTAATGTTTCTTGCAAAAGCAGACCTCTGTAAGTGCCTTAAGGATCAATTTGATCCCAAGGGGTCAGCATTTTCAATAAGCTTTATGAAAGACATCAAGTTGCAAGTCCAAAAAAATTTTCAATGACAAAGAAATATACAGAAAGATAAATGACAGAGAGTGGTAAGGTGAAGAATGCATTTTCTTACCATGACCATCCCTCCTGAATTGACCACATTGCCTGCCACTGGTAGTGTCACAGTGACAGTCCCCTGCCCACTGCTGGTTGTGTTGGTGTTGGCTCCTGTCTGAACAATCTGTGCTCCTGCCAAACTGGCTGCTGGGATGGTGATCATGCCTGAAACAGGGACTGTAACTTTAAGAAAATAAAACATAAAACAAACAAAAAACAGGTACACAGAAAGAAGGGAACACAGTTAGTCCCTCTTCTATCTGGCACACACTTATTTACCCTGGAAAAGCATACTAAACAGCACAAAGGGAGAGCCTCTCCTACTCTCTGCCTGGTTTGCTGCATGTAATCCAAGTAATCACTATCTTTGATTTTCTATTCACTATCTGGGTTCCAGATCTGATAAAATTATCCTTGAAGTGGATACCTCCCTGGGTATCCCAATAATAGCTTTCAATGGCTGGTGAGAAAGTTTGGAGGCCTCCACTTCTAAGGGTCAATCTGACTTCAGCTGTACCCACTGTTCTTATTTACAGGAATAATCTGTTGAGGATGAAAGTTTTATAAATATCATAAATATATAATTTATTTATCCTAAATTGGTAATGCCTCAAACTGTTGTAGAAATAAAATTTAAGGGGATCCCTGGGTGGCTCAGCGGTTTGGCACCTGCCTTTGGCCCAGGGCGTGATCCTGGGGTCCTGGGATCGAGTCCCCCATCAGGCTCCCAGCATGGAGCCTGCTTTTCCCTCTGCCTGTGTCTCCGCCTCTCTCTCTCTCTATCATGAATAAATAAATCTTAAAAAAAAAAAAGAAAAAGAAAAAGAAAAAAAAAGAAAATTTAAAATTCAACTAAACACTTTGGTTTGAGCCCCTGCCTGGGCTCAATCCAGTTCAAGCCTCCTCCTGAATCACAGGAGCACACACTTACTGTACTCACTGGAGCTTGTATACTGCTAATTTTAATCAGAAGTCAACTTTTTTTCTTTTTTTTTGAGAGAGCAGGTGTGTATGTAAGTGGGGGTGAGGAGTGGGCAAGAAAGAATCCTAAGCAGGTTCCACGCCCAGCTTGGAGCCCAATGTAGGGCTTGATCTCATGACCTGAGCCAACTGACTCAGCCACCCAGGTACCCCTCATAAGTAAAACTTTTACTCCTACTCTGAGATGTCCTTTCCCAATTTAGTTTTCTGACAGATGCTTCCAAAAGCTCTCAAGTTCAGTTTGAGCCACCTCCTCTTCTCTGAAGTCCATTCTCCTCCCAAGTCAGATTTCATTGCTCCTATATTTATGCATTATCTATTTCTAGAACACACCTCTATAAAGGCTCTGCACTGCATTTATTTGGTCACATATATATCTCTCGTAATAGATTAGAGGCTGAGAAGAAAATTTCTTTCTTAGTGAAGTGCTGCATACATAGTAGGAACATAAGAAGTCTTTTGGGCAAAAATTAATAATAAAGTGGACAAGAAAAAAAAAAACAGAAGAAAAAAAAAAACCTGTAAGTAGCAATGAGACTAAATGCCAATTTGACTTTGATCTCTCTCTTCCACTACCAATAATACCAATAATAAAACTATTTCCAATCTTCTATTTCTAAATATTTTTCCCCCAGAAAGGCTCAAAAGCTTAAATAAATCTCTAGGACCAGCCTTTTCACAACCACTATAGGTATGCCTAACAAATGTTACCAATACTGGTCACGTATGAATGACAACAAAACAATCAATGAAGATTTAAAAAGATTTTGTTTAAAAGTATGTTGTGCAGAGGTAACCACAGTATTTCTGAAGCAGTCATTTGCTCCAAGGATAAAAGAGGTGCCCCTCAAAGTCCTACAGAAATGGACAGGCACACTTACCTTGCTGTAGAATGGTGCCGTCTGCATTAACTGGCTGATAGACAATAGTCTGCCCTTCAGCGGTCTGTGCCACCTGCTGTCCCTGGACAGCAATCTGCTGCTGTGTCTGAAGGAAATAGATCATGACAATTTAATAGACTCCAAAGCTACCACAAAGGACCCCTTCTTCTTTTTTTTTTTTAAAGGACCCTTCTTTTTAAGAAAACAACAACAATAACAACAATAACATTTTTGATATTTTCTTTCCCTATTTCTACTACCTGGGAAGTATTTGGCTCAGCTGTCTGACCCTTCCAAATCAGCTGACAGTGCTCTTGTGTTGACAGAGATAAGGAATTACCTGGGTCTGGCCAGCAGTGACTGCTGTCTGGGGTTGCTGGATGATGATCTGCTGGGTCTGACCCTGCTGGCCCTGCACCTGCACAGCCTGCCCACCCTGGATCTGAATCTGTCCAGGTGGGACCAATTGTATCTGTGCAAGAGAACACAGAGAAAGGTTAGTACCCTGCTGGCACTGGTTTCTTTCGGTCCTGGAATCTTAGTTACCCAAATTCCTTTAGAAAACAAGAAAGGCTCTGAAGAGGAAAAAAAATAATCTCGTTCTGCTCTCTATTATAAATTAGACATAAGTGGTTTTTCATCTACAAAACAATGGGGGAATTTTAGCTGCTGCCTAGATACAGGATGATTTAAGGAATCAAAGTCAGTTTTAAAAAAGATGATATATAACCATGTTGGCATGAGACTCTTTTTTAGTTTCTAACACTAGAGATTTGTCAATTTTATTATTTTCAAAGAACTTTTATTTTTATTTTCTCTATTGTTTTTCTACTATTTCATTTTTCCCCCTTCTTTTGGCCAGCTTTGGCCTTAATTCAGTCTTTTTCTATTCCCTAAGTCTCCAGGTTAAGTTGTGGGTTGTCAATCTTTCTTATTTTTTAATGTAAGCACTTACAGCCATCAATTTCCCCCCAACACTGTTTTTGCAATGTCCTATTAGTTTTGGTAATGTTTGGTCTTTGTTTTCATTCATATTTTCTAATTTCTCATGTAATTTCTCCTTTGATCCACTGATTATTTCCACAGATTTGTTAATTTTCCACTTTTATTTCTATTGTTGATTTCTAACTTCATCCCACTGTGAGCAGAGAAGATACTTTGTATGCAGTTTGAGACTTACTCTGTGACCTGACATATGATCAATCTACTGAATATATTAGCCCACTGCCTTCTGGCCTCCAAAGTTTCTGATAATAAATCTGCTAAAAATCTTATTGAGTATCCCCTGTAGGTGACAAGTCACTACTCTCTTGCTTTCATGGTTCTCCATGTATGGCTTTTAAGTTTGATGATAATGTGTCTTGCTGTGGGTCTCTGAGTTCATCCTAATGTCTTTCCATCAAATTTGGGAAATCTTCAGCCATTATTTCTTCAAACATTCTCCCTGCCCCGTTCTCTTTCTCTTCTGAGACTCCCACAGTGCATCTATTGACACACTTGATAGTGAACTCAGTTTCCTTAGGCTCTGTTCACTTTTTTCCAAAGTTTTTTCTTTCTGTTCCTCAGACCCAATCAATTCCATTGCCTTATCTTCAAATTCGTGGATTCTTTCTCCTATCTGCTCAAATTTGCCCTGACTCTAGTAAATTTTTCATTTCCATTAGTGTGCTTATCAGTGCCACAGTTTCTTTTCAGGTTTCCTATCTCTTTATTGATATTTCCATTTTGTTCCTACACTGCTTTCCTGACTTTTTCAACATCTTCTTGTAGTTGAGCATCTTCAGGACAGTTATTTTTAAAGTGCTTATCTTAGCAAATCTTTTTTTTTTAAAACAGCATATCTTTTTAAGGATAGCCTCTATTGATTAATTTTTTCCTCTGAATGGGCCATACTTTCCTGTTTCTTCATATGCCTTACAATTTTTGTTGGAAACTGCGTATTAAGTCAAAAAATGTTATAGTTGTGACAATCAGATTCTTGCCCTTCCCAAGGTTTAGTTATTGTTTTGACTGTTGCAGGCAGTCTCTGTGCCAAAAAAATCAGACTAAGGCATAAAGGTAAGACTTTCTCATGTCTTTTCTGTGCCTGTCTGTCCCCAAGAATGTGCAGTCCTTTTCTGATTTTCCCATATATTCAGCTTCTTTTGAGAAGGGTGTTGGCTCTCAAAGGGTGAAAAAGAGAAAAAAGAAGGGGGCAGGGAAGGCTGTTGGCTTTTTATAATTCTCTAGGAGTCCATCACTTCTGCTGGAGGGAGAGGGACTTACAACAGCGTGGGAAGTGTGATGATGGATGACACAGGCTGCCTGCCTCCTTCGCCTGCACCTTCAATCAGAAGCAGCCATCAGTGATCCCTGATTTTGGAGGATAGGTCCATTTTGCTCACCCTGGCTCCTATTAGCTGCCCACATAAGCTGCTTTAAGACCTGCATGCCGGCAGGCTGGGTGGCTCAGCGGTTTAGCACCGCCTTCGGCCCAGGGCATGATCCTGGAGACCCGGGACAGAGTTCCACATCGGGCTCTCTGCATGGGGCCTGCATCTCCCTCTGCCTGTGTCTCTGCCTCTCTCTCTCTCTCTGTCTCTCATGAATAAATAAATAAAATCTTAAAAAAAAAAAAAAAGACCTGCATGCAACTGCCTGCTAGGGTGCTAGGTAGCTGCTATTGTGCTAAGTGCTCAAACTTACTGAAATTACCTTCAACAGAAGTCTATGCTTTCTCCTAGAAGTAAAAAGCTTTCAATAGACTCCAGAGTCCCCAAATAGTTTATGTCAGACAGATTTTGCCAATGCAATTACTGGGTAGGTGGGGAGACAGATTCCTGGTATGTCTTGTTCTGCCATCTCCCCAGAATCCTCTACCTGGGTCTTGACTACTTTTTCCAAATACTTGCCTCATGGTTGACATTTAGATAGTGGCTAATACAAAAATAAGTGAACAAATTTATTTAGTTATCTGAATCTAATTCCTATCTGGGTTTCAAACAGCAAAGAATACCTATTATTAGTCATTAGGGTTTCCTTTTCCATCTATTCATATTCTTTGCCCATTTTTCTACTAGATTATTATTTTTGTATCAATACATAAATATTTTTCAAGTATTTTGGATACAATCCAAGTTATGTGTGTTAAAAAAATACCTTCTGCATATCTGTACCTTGTCTTTTATTTATATTTTGATATATACAAATTTTTATTTTAAAGAAGTCACATCAATTTGGTCTTTATATCTTTAAAAAAATCCTTTTATACCCTATGACATAAACAAAATTCTCCTGTAAATAAAATCAAAGTTTGTTTTTTTTTTTTAAAGATTTTATTTATTTCATGAGACACGGAAAGAAAGGCAGAGAAATAGGCAGAAGGAGAAGCAGGCTTCCTACAGGGAGCCTAATGCAGGACTCGATCCCAGGACCCCAGGATCATAACCTGAGACAAAGGCAGACACTCAACCACTGAGCCACCCAGGTGCCCCTAAAATCTAAGTTTCTAAGTATGCTTTTTTACATTTAAACCTGCAAATATACCAAGTATATGAGTATATAGTATGAGTATGAGAAAACCATGTTTTCTTTTTCTATGTCATTCTTAGACAACTTCTTCCCTGATATTTCATACTATTTTTGTTATATATCAACTTTCAATATTCCTGGATTTATTTCTTCACTCTATACTTTGGTTCCCCTGTCTGTATTAAGCCAGGGACCTTAACCTAAAGTTATACACAGATTTAGCATATATCTGGACACCTGTACCTTTTCTACGGGGATACAGATTTCAGTGGAATTCTAATATAGAGCATGCAATAAAAACAAAACAAAACAAAACAAAACAAAACAAAAAACAGGTTAAGGAGTACTCTTCTAAAAGAAATGGTTATTCAAAAAACACTGATAAAAAAAACACTGATGAGAAGCAACTTCTAGTAAAAAAGGGATTGAAACCTTAAACATTTTTTTTTTAATTTTTATTTATTTATGATAGTCACACACAGAGAGAGAGAGAGAGAGAGAGAGAGAGAGAGAGGCAGAGACATAGGCAGAGGGAGAAGCAGGCTCCATGCACCGGGAGCCCGACGTGGGATTCGATCCCGGGTCTCCAGGATTGCGCCCTGGGCCAAAGGCAGGCGCCAAACCGCTGCGGCACCCAGGGATCCCCAACCTTAAACATTTTAAAGGATGCAATGGATTCATACCTAGAGCTTTATACATATTAACAGAAAAGAATCTCTTCAGCATGGTTTGATTAGTTACAGTCCTACTTGGAGGGAAGGGAATGAAAGAAATAACCCTTTCAAAGTCTCCTAAAGACCAAAAAAACCTCCCCATAAAATCAAAGAATTTAGAGCTGGAATGAACCCTAAACATTACTTGATATAAAAACTTCATTTTTGGATGAGAACACAGATAATCAAATGACTTGGCCAGGATCAGAAATCTTGTTTAATGGCAGACTTGGGAATCAAAGTCAGGTCACTACACTCACAGTACACTGTTGCTAGCGTTATAACACACTGTTTCTATTCAACAGTGGAGGGGAAGGTGTGGCAAGGGACTGGAGAGGAGGCAACAAAAGGGACAGAAATGAAACAGCAGTACAACACTGCAGCAAGCACACACACAAAATATATTTAAAGCCTCATACATTTATGCATGGAGCAATGTGGAAACTATTTTTAATCCTAACTACAACTCTATCTTGGCAAAAATATGCCAACGGCCTTAAAAATGATCTTACCCTTTACTCAAACAATCCCCTCACTCCAAAGAAATTACTCTAAGAATTCAACTGAAAAATAAGGCAATCACACTCAAATACAGTTATGGTAACCTTACCTATCAGAGCAAAAAACTAAAAATAAAGCAAAACAGACAAAAAATCCCAGTACAAAAAATCCCAGTAATTTACAATTACTCTGTAGATTGTAAATTCTGATTCATCAAATTGGTTGATCATTATGAAGGGATTAAAAATGGTAAGAAAATGATGTGGAAGTAAGTTAAATTTTAATAAAAGCAAACTAAAACACTACCAAACACATAAAACTATATGCATAATTATGCCCCCAAAGTGTACATAAAATGATTAAGGGCTTATATAAAATTCAGAGTTATCAAGTAGTGTGATTGTGGCTGGGTTTTTTCAACTTACATTAAATTCCTCCAGAAAAATTAAATCATTGTGATCATTTTAATTGTTAAAATATAGATATACTAAAAGGTTAATAATTTTCCCTTGCCCCCACTTCTGTGCACATAAACATATATACCCATGAGTGTTCAGCTATCCATTACAGAAATCACATAGTATATTTCTGTGCAAATTATTTTTCACTAAAAATACTTCAATATCGACTACCCACCCGGTAAACACTTCATCTTTTTTAACAAGGACAAAATGCTCCATATATGAACATATGCAGTATGATGTATTCAACCATTTCTTTATCCTTATTGATGGAATGGACAGTTGGGTACCTTTTTTTTTTTTTTTCCTAGTACACCTAGTACAATGCTGCAATAAAGGTCTGTACATTTTTCCCTGTACACAGATGCTTTTCTTACATAATGGATTCTCAGAAGTTGAGCAGAAGTATCAAAGGTTTATATTTATGTATTTAATAGTGAGATGCCTTCAGAATTTGAAATTACCAATAATAATGAGTGTTTCCTTTTCTCTACACCCACCCCAGCACTGGATATAAACTCTTTATAATTTTTACAAACTCAATAAAAATCCTTCTAGTTGTTTTTTTTTAATTTAATTTAATTTTATTTATTTATGATAGGCACACAGTGAGAGAGAGAGAGAAGCAGAGACATAGGCAGAGGGAGAAGCAGGCTCCATGAATCGGGAGCCCGACGTGGGATTCGATCCCGGGTTTCCAGGATCGCGCCCTGGGCCAAAGGCAGGCGCTAAACCGCTGCGCCACCCAGGGATCCCAATCCTTCTAGTTTTTAAAACTTTGATGTCACCAAGCTGCATGTCTCGTTTACCTTTGTTTTCTGTTTCTGATTTGGTCTTTCCCGTAGATTTACCTAGCTACTTCAGTGGTCTGTTTACAGAATCAGTTTTTATTTACCCTTTCTACATTTTTATTAATTTTCTACTTCATTCATTTTAACCTATTTTTTGCTTATTTTGTCCTTTCTTTTCCTCACTTCAAAAGAGAAATACCATTCATTTTTTAGTTCTCTTAAAGTATTTAAGGGTTATACATTTTGCTCTAAGTGTGTGATGGGTTTGCACTTAAGTATTTTCTTGTTCATTACTTGCTAGATAATTCAAATTATAAATCACTTGCAAAGAGATGAAAGGATAACATTTCTAACCAAAAACAATTTCCAAATCACACTGTAAATTCCCTCAGTTGCCAGAAGTTCCAACAAAGATCAAAGCAATGAATTACTTCTATTAAACTAGATTCTTATTTTTTTGCATTCTTTATATACTGACTCAAGATCATGCCCAACATCTCAGTCCTTACACCAGAGACATCCAATTTCTGTACAGTTCTGCTTTCTATCCCTGATAGTACAAAAGTAGAAAATCGTCTAATTGTGAATGTAGGGTGGCAGTTAAATGTCAAATCAACAAATAGTTCGAACAAGCTCTTCTTTCAGACATCTATTCTGATATTGTCTAAACATTTTTTGCATTGCTCACCTGCTGCAAACCCTGAGTCCCAGACACAGGTACTTGCATGATGGTTTGACCTTGTCCACCAGGGACAGCTTGGACCATGATAGGTTGGCCAGTTGACGTGATTAACTGGCCTCCACTGACCTGTACCATTAATGGCTGCCCCTGGACCTAGAAGGAAATAAAGTAAAAACAATGAAATAATGTAAGATACAAAAATGGTTTTTCCCAAAAGATAATCACTGGAACTATTCTGCTGCCTTCGTAAAGCGGGAAAAGATAGAAGAGAGACTAAGAAAATATGTCTCAAGTTCTTGTTTTCAAGTTACCCTCTTCAAAAACACTCTTTGACCAAATGCAAAGTTGAATACTTTAGGGTCAGATATAACGAAATATACCCAGGGTCTCAAAAGATATAAGGTATTTGTCATCAAATACAGGCTAAATCCATGAGAAGCACTTAATCAAAATATCCAGACTATGTGCTTTTTGAGACTAAGATTCAGGAATAGTTTCTTGTGAAGCTTGGAGAGGAGGCAATGAGAGGGAGGGCTGATGGTGGTGATGGTGGTTGAGTGCAAATTCTAAATAACCTGGAAGGAATAAATCAAACTACCTAGCAATGACTCCAGGAGGCTGGGTAACAAGCAGCTCTGGAAGTTTAAGCAGAAGACCCTTTCTCCCCATAGTCTCTCAGGCATAAATGAAATATATAACGTTTGCCCTCCATTTCACTCTGGGAATTCTAGTCCTGTGGTTGTTTCAAGAGCCCACTAGAGAAGTCCTAGAAATATCTTCTGGTCAATTTTAAAACTCTGTGGTGGAATTCCTCACGCTGGACCCTGCAATATCTGCATAGTTGTTTTGTTTTTAGCAGAAATAGTGATAAATTGGGGAGTACACTCAAGTGTACCAAAAACCTCCCAACTTCCAAGCTCCTATGAGTAAATGGCTTAATCTAGAAGCCAGAGCATTATATATGCTCTATAACATCTTGAGTCCCAATATAAAAATACCTAGCACTAAATTGAATGAACCCTGGAAGCCAAAAAAAACAAACCATGTTAGAAATGAAATGGAATGTTCAAAAGAATAGCTCCAAGTCCAAAACTTTCATTTCCAGATCCTGTCTTTGTCTCAAGGAATTATTTGTAACAGAACACAAGAATATTCATAGGGCTAAAATATTCATTCTTAATGCCATTGAAAAGCGTGTTCAAGTAACAGTAACTGGTTAAAAGATCAATATTCCCTAGATGATAGATTAGAAATTAAGGCCCCCTCCTCACCAGTACCACCACCACCACCACCAAATGCATCAGAATCTTCAGGAACTTTTAAATCCTAAGTTTTATAAACTGTTCATTGAAAAATTCCACTTTATTTTTTAAAGGACTTTACAATCTGATTCTCTCATGCTTTCTCCTTTCCTTATCAAATTAAATTCCCTTTGCTACACCAATGTTTGCATATACTCCATCAAAAAGAATTGTTCTGAATATTTATTAAATGAGTAACTGAAAGAAGTATTAAAAATTCTCCAACATAATGAGACCCCTAGAGGAAAGGTTTTCATTATTTCCATAAAGTTGTCCCCATTTTTCTTAAAATCTATAAGTAAGAAACATAAAGTGTTAAGGCTCAACTATTCATAAATTTCTGGCTACCCATCATCTTGAACTTCTCCCATCACTAATATGTTAAATGTGCACATGATAAACCATTTGAGACTCCAAGGAGCCCACTGTGTTTACAACATATGAATGATTACAAGGACACATGCATCAGACAAGAAGCCATACAGTTAAGAGCATGTTACATTCCCATTCCACAAATGGTTAATGACAATACTGTTTTATGTATCAATAAGATGAAGCAAGCATGAAAAACATGAAGAACAAGCTGTTGAACTCTGAGATTTGAACATGGTTTGGGAGTACCTACAAGCTCATCTTTTTTTTAGCCTAATTTATGTTCAGAACTGACTGCTTCTCATCATCAGACACTACTGGTGGCAGATATGGGGTCGGGGGTAGGGCTCAAAGGTTAGGGTGAAATGATTACGGTGAGGGGCAGGTAACTGCCAGATGCTTAGCAGCACTGAAGTGAGATGCCTGTTCTATATTCTAGTTCCTACTTTGAATCATTTCCATTTAATGGAGGAAAAAAGGCAGGGTGATTTAAATTTTGCCAATTTCTCAAAAATAGTCATTTTAATCAAAGTAACCTGCAGACACAGAAAAGACTTAGGCTTCTACTCTCATTTTTACATAGGAACCGGGCAAAATATAACTCCACCTTAGGATATTTAGTTTGGCTATACATAATGTTAGGAAACTGCTCTGGTGAAGTAAGAATTTTTATAGTGGCAATAATACCTAAGACTTATAGAAAGCAAATTCCACCTCTGTCCAATAAGAGGTATAGAGTAATCTTTGCCTGTAGTAATAAAACAGGTCATGGTCTCCTAGGAAGGGTAGTGAAAAGGCAGCAGTTAAGAGATTAACAGATTTATTGATTAGATACACCTTGCCAAGTACAAGGATTATTATGCAGCTAAATTGCCCTTTCAACAAAAATAAAGCATAATCTAACCCTAGCTATTTTTTATTCCACTATTATAAATACAAGTCCACAGATTTTACCATGCAACCTGATTATACAGCTTGGGCTCTAAATAGATTCTAATGCCACTTGTAAGAATTTCTTACTGTCTCTTATGCCATTTCCTTCCCGGGTATTCCCAAAGAAACACAAGCGCCAAATTTAATTTTCAGAAAATTGATACTGGGGTCACTGCATGACTGGGCATGAAACACAAGGAAACTGGACTCTTATAAGCCTCAAAGACAAGTTAACAGCATCAGAAACATGCAACTGACTTTGTCATTCCTCTTTGAGATCCTACCACAAATAGCACCAGACATGAAGACAGGAGAATTTCATGCAGTGCTTACAGAGAATCAGAGAGGGCACCACTACCTGGAGGGTCTGGACTTGCTGGCCTGAGGCGGATGCCACCTGGGCCTCAGTCTGCAACTGGACAGCAGTGACACCACCCTGCTGCTGAGAACAGGAACAGGAAGAGCTTGAAATGTATCAGGAAGGAAATGTATAGTTCAAGACATGAGATCACCTTACCTCCTGTGGGAGAGGGAGTCTTCTTTCAACAGCCCCACCCAACAGAGGACTTTCAAACTGTACAGCCTCCCTATGCTGAAACTGTTTTGTTGTAGGTAACAGGATTAAAGATATTAGCCCTTTGTCCCCATAGTGAAACTCAAAACACATTTCCATGACTCAAAAACAATAGTTGTCATCATTGACACAAATTTTTTTAATGCAATCATTCCCTCCAGAAATAAGCATTTGATCCTTCTGCCTAAAGTTATCTTAATGCTCTTTTTATTTTCTCAAATGAGTTCACAAAAACAAAGTTATCAGGTTTTTACAGCTTTGAAGCCAAAATGAAGAATTTCTGGGACTTAAATGTAATCGCCAGATAGGAGAATAAAGCAATCACTGTGAACCAAAATCATCTTCATGTTGGTCACTGCTCTCATGTTCCCAAACTAAGATTATTTGTATTCACTTATTTACCTTAGAAGCAATGTTTTCAGTGATTTAACCTAATTTTTATATCCTTTAATGGTTAAGTTCTGACCAAACAAGACTTCATCCATCAGGGGGTGGTGTGAATAGAGGGCCCTTTGTGGAATCCCCTTTCCTAAGGAGGCAGTTGAAGGAAGCTACCAGAGACACAGCAGCTATGTGGAAGGAAAAGCCAATGAAGGAGTTTAAATAATTAATATCTTTTAATCAAGAGTTGCTCCTTTCTTTGATCATTAAATAAGAACAATTCATCATCAAAATAGCCTTTGTACTCTTGACCATCTACTTTTTTGTATTATCTAAGTTCCCTCATGGAAACGAAACATTCACCAGTCTTGGCCTAAGGTCAAAGTGATACATAATAAATGTATTTTCTTCGTGGGAGAAATACAAGTAAACTTTCATGAAAATAAAAAGCTAGGTACAGAGCATCAGAACATGTCATCTCTGTATAAACCTAAGAAAGCAATCTTTTTATTTATTTTCAAAAGCATGGTTTCTTTCTTTCTTTCCTTTTTTTTTTATTCATTCATGAGAGACAGAGAGAGAGAGAGAGAGAGAGGCAGAGACACAGGCAGAGGGAGAAGCAGGTTCCATGCAGGAAGCCTGAACCTGAATGTGGGGCTCGATCCAGGGTCTCCAGTATCACACCCTGGACTGAAGGCGGCGCTAAACCACTGAGCCACCCGGACTGCCCCGCCATCTATCTTTTTAAAGAGTAAGCCAACAGGGAGTTCCATTCTCATATGTGCTTATTCATAAAAGTGGCTAAGTATCAACCTAATGCTGAACTAGAATTTTCAAAATAAGCACCATGACGGATCAAATAAAAAAAAACAGGAGATTTCTTAGATGCTAACGATCTTGGTTTATCCATGGTGGCCAAAGCCTTTTTTAAAAGATCACAAAGCTAGCTTAATTGAGGAAAGGAAAACAACAAAAATGATTTCAAAAAAACCCCCAAAACTCCAAATTTCCATCTGAGAACACTCTAGGTTTTGACTTTAGCAAAGTGAAATGAGCAATTCAGTGTTAAACCAGACTCCCCAAAAGAGCAAATTCTATATGGTCATGGACTGTATATAGAGCTCGGAACACATGGAACATGAGAGAAATCTCAACAAATCCAATCTTCAAAAAAGCACTCTGGCACAAGTCACCAGACCTATTATTCATAAGATTTGGTACTTCTAAATAATTCCCCATGTAGGTGGTGCCATTCTGGGCTCCATTACTGTGCTGTTTAAAGCAGTTTTACTTCCATACCTGCTGCTGAATTTGTCCAGCCTGCACAACAATCTGCTCTGTCGAACTATTGCTGTTTGCTGTATACTGCTCCATGATCCCTCCAAGTTAGAATCCTGTCCACAGTGAGTTTCACTCAGGAGATCCTAGAAGACTGCGAAATGCACTCCTATTAGAAAGGTTGGGAAAGAAACTAAGTGAGATTGTTAATAAAAGCCTCACCAGATGATTGACATTGATAACTTATTGTTGTGCTTTATTCCCAAGTCAACAGGTAAGAGAATAGGAAATGTCCGTTTTTGATATCATTTGTAACTAGGATGACAAGGCACGCTCATGCCAACAATTTCATAATGCCATTTCACATGTCTTGGAAGTGCTTTTAGTTATTTCTTATTGGCAGCCTTACCTTTCAAATACTACCAGGGCAACACTTCCAACTTCCAAACACTCAGGAAACTACAATACCACATGTTGTTACAAAGCCTACTTAACACTAGTTTTCAGGTCTGCACATGTACTTTAGAGGATAAACAGTTTCTTTAATTTAAAGCACATACTTGCTACCTGCTCGTCAATACAATACCAAAGCGCTACTCTAGTTCACTACAAATGGTCTGCAGTGTAAAACTTCACTGCTTATTACCTAGTAAGGAAATTACCCAGACCTGAAGTCAACCATTCTTCATATCAAAATCTCCATTAAGTAGTATTGAGAAGTCTTGAGCAAAGGTTTAAGAATCTGCATTTTAATCCAGAGCAAGGAATAAGAAGTTATACTTATGGCAGAAATGTTTATAGATTAAATAGGAAAAATTTTTATGACCTATTAAGACTACAAGTTTTTCTAAAAAGAACGTAAGTTTCCCCCACTCTTACATTTGAATGCCTACAATATCCTACCCTTTATTAAATAATTTTAACTTTCTTTGGGTCATGAGGTCGAGCTCTTTGTTGGGTTCCACACTCAACACAGTTTGTCTAAGATTCTCTCTCTCTCCTTCTGCACCCTCCCCGCATCCTGCAGTCTCTACCTCTAAATAAATCTTTAAAAATTATCTCCCTCTGCCCCTCCCCCATTCATAATTGTGCACACTCTCTCTCAATAAATAAATAAAATCTTAAAAGAAGAGTACTGAGAACATTATTAATGAACCCCCACAGCCATCTCCAAATCTTACTCCATGGTCAATCCTGTCACACATCTCATCCAATTTTCACTCACCCCTGAATTATTTTGCAGTAAATCCCAGACACTGTATTATTCTAAGATTCTGTGAATACTTTAGTATCTTATCTCTAAAGAAGAAGGACTCTTCTTTTGACTTTACCTTTATATCACAATATTGTCTCTACAGTATCATTTCAAACATTAGAAAATGAGTTAAGTCCTTAAATATTTTCAAATAACCAGGCCTACGTCAAATTAACTCTTCTCACACCCCTTATCACATAAAGATTCTTTTTTTTTTTAATTTTTATTTATTTATGATAGTCACAGAGAGAGAAAGAGAGAGAGGCAGAGACATAGGCAGAGGGAGAAGCAGGCTCCATGCACCAGGAGCCCGATGTGGGATTCGATCCCGGGTCTCCAGGATCGCGCCCTGGGCCAAAGGCAGGCGCCAAACCGCTGCGCCACCCAGGGATCCCAAGATTCTTTTAAAATAAGGTCACTATTAGATAAATGAAAATGGTATTTGAGAACCTTAGATAAACTTGATTCAAAAATTTAAAATTATACCAACTACCAAAGGGTAATATACCTTGGAAGTATGGCAGAAGTACAGATACACATAAGCAAAACATAGATAAATCTTTGCCCACAACTCCAGGCCTTCATAAATTCTAAAATTTGAATGATAAAGTTATGTGAGCCGAAATGAACTACATATTACGTCAGCAAAGAAATGCACTACTCTACAAAAATCCACACGTGGTAGAGGAGATTAATCACTTGTAAACTGTCTCAATATGGTGTGAAAGAAATAAAAATATATTCAAGTGCATGTAAAGTATTTAGGAAGAAGTATATTTAGGTATAAAATTCACTCTGAAATGTATCAAAAATACGATGTATTGATAGATGAATGGATAGATAGCTGACAAATCAAGCATGGTAGTGTTAAGAGGAGAGACTCTAGGTGATAGGTATGCTGGTGTTTATTTAAAATTCTTTTACCTTTACTGTATGTTTGAAAATTTTTATACTAAAAATGTAGCCTAGTTCTCATAACCAACATGGTATAAGAACCATAAATAAGTGACAAGATGACTATGCCATCGCTGCATGATGTTCCGTGGCCATATGGTTCTCTAACTCACTACCCTTTGCTCTGATGGAATGCTCACCAAGCAACTAACCATAATTTGGATTTACATTTAGATAAGCCAATAGAGAACAAATACAATCAGCAACATAAATAAACTTGAGTTCTCTCTTGTTGCATACTGACAAACTGACTTTTTGATTTTTACCCTTCTGAACTGGTTGACTAATTGGCTCCTGAGAGATTCTGGTAACAGTATGGAAAATCAGGTTTTCAGCAAGACAAAGTGACTCTGCGAGGGAAGTAAATGTTCTTCCCTAAACTATCTTGTTTCTAACTGCAACACAATATATGTTTAAAAACCAATAAAATGAAAGAATTCAGGATCACGATTCAAAAGAGCATAAGTGATTCCATTTATATGAAACCCTCAAAAGGCCATAATAATCTAGAGACAGAAAGCAGGTCAGTGGTTTCCTGGGACTGGAAAGGTGGGGTGGGGGTGGGAAGCTAATTGGGATAGAGCATCTGGAACTTTCTGGGGTTATGAAAATGTTTTATATGCATTTTTATTGTGATGATGGTCACATAGATGTAGAAACTTGTCTGATTAAAATGTATACTTAAAATGATTACCCTTTGTGTCTAAACTGTAACTCAATAAAGTTGATTTTAAACATTAGGATCATGAAAGAATATCCTTTCAACACCACCATTCCCTCACCAAAATCCCCTCTCTGTATGAGATTTTTTCCCTGGTCACTAATTTCCAGAAATTTATTTTATGAAGGACGTGAGAGAGTAATAAACAGAATGTCCTACAGATTTTCCTCTTAACTAGTTTACACTGGTAATACAAATGTTCCAATTTAAAAACATTTCGATCCATGGTACTCTGAAGGGGAAAAAGGAAACACTTCTCCACCTAATAACAATTATCTCTCACATCAATGAGGGACTCAGGTTGCAACATGATTTTGAGACTACTGATGGTGAGTTATGTACCCAACTGGCTTCACTGAAGCCATGTGCTCCTACTACCTTGAACCTCAGTTGCCAAAACTGCAATACAATGTGATATTGTCTTCCCTCCAGTGCTTTTCTGTCCAAGATTTGAACAAAATTAAGCCAGCTGGATTTATTCAGCCTAGCTCTTGAGCCTAACACAGTTTTGGGTGTTTCTTCCTCAAAGAGTGATTATGTGTATATTTTGGCTAGCATGAAAATCTTCTTCCTCCCCACCTGAAAGTGCAAGCTAAACATAACTGACTACTGGGAACTCATTCTATGTGGCCCTACACATTTTAAAACTAAAACTTCCGAAAGCTCAATGATAAGGATGTGAAAAGCTCCTCGAATTTACTATATTTAACAATCACTACCAGGTAAAGACTACTACAGTGCCTTCAGATTGTTTTGACCACAATTCTCAGGAAGATACACATTTTGTATCACAGATTACTGCAACCAGTACATAGAAAAAAAAAAAGGTAACTGAAACAAAATTTCCAAGAATGTATATCTTTATGTAACACAGATGCACATTGATATTTCCTATTGTATTACAAAAAAAAAAAAAAAAAAAAAAAGAGCAGCATTACCAACTACGTTAAATTCACAACTCAACAAATGGGTCCTAATCTGTGTTTGATAAAAGACCAGAGAACAAAGGACTGTCCAGCTTCCCTGCTGTCTGAGGGATTTCCGGATTGGAGTTCCTAATTTGCTCCTTGTCTCCACTAATGATGCACCATCTGCCAGACATCATCCTTAAAGTTTCAGAAATAAAAAGAAAACTCTGATGAAAATCCTAATGTCAGTCTTTAAGTTTGGTAAAGAAGTAAAAATCTGTACTGGAACTCTGAGAAGGTAAAACAGTAATAGGGAGAAAAAACATTTCTTCCACTGTGAGATAGGTAAGTCAAAGAAGGCTTTAGGAAAATGTGGCATCTGACTTGATCCAAAGTGAGAAGGATTTAGCACGTGATGGTGTCAGAGGGGGTGGAGTACTCTAAACGAAGAGAGCGTAAAAGCAAGGACATAGAAATTTCAGGATATGAACAGCGGGCTAGAAAGCCCTATGTCTGGGACGCCTGGGTGGCTCAGCGGTTGAGCGTTGGCATTGCTCAGGGTGTGATCCCTGGGTCCTGGGATCGAGTCCCACATCAGGCTCCCTGCGTGGAGCCTGCTTCTCCCTCTGCCTGTGTCTCTGTCTCTCCCTCTCTCTGTGTCTCTCATGAATAAATAAATAAAATCATAAAAAAAAAAAAAAAAAGCCCCATGTCAAGAGAGAACTAGAGCCCAGAATATGATCTCTTAAAATTCCAGGGAAAGTTCTTCTGCAGACAGGTGGATGCTCTACAGATGTTTAGTGTAACAACAACCAGACTGTAATTTGTTACTGCCTTTTAGGAAAAAAAAGTCTAATGAAAATGCCTGGTGGTTTTAAAGAGGCTAGATATATCCATTTTTACATACTAAGGTTAAAACAGTATTTGGAAAATAAATATAAATGTTCTAAAAAATACCTCAGACGTGATGTCCCATCTAACCAATGTGGATAATATTTAAATGAGCTTAAGAATATGATTTAAACAATAAGAAACATGTTCTAAAAAGTGAAAACAACAAAAAAAGCTGTGCCTGAAGTTTTACTAGTGGAGAGAGCACTGGACCAGGAAGAGTTTTCTGAAACTTATTAGTTTTTTTTTTTTATGACCTTAAATGTGATTATAAAAATGGGCACCATATACTTAAGACCTACTCTACCGGCCAAGACTATAGTAGGTGCTTCACAGGACTAACAGCTTTTAAAGTCCTAGGAGAAAAATCTTTCTTTCTTCCCCCAAAGTCAGCTGCTGTTGTGGAGCAGAATCCCACAGGTCAGAAACTTTTTTTTTTCCAATCCTGGAAAAAAATACACTTTGAGATTACTTCCATCTGAACCTCCAAAAGATAACTGCTTCTGAAAATCCCTTATCAAGATATACAGGTGCTTTTACCAATTAGTCTTTACAGCCTAAATTCTTCCCCCCTTAAACACAGCATAATTTGGTGTCTCTGGACATCCTCTTCTTCTCTCTGTGCCTAATGCTCTTCCATTCTTTCCTGTCGGAAAAAATCCTATTGTCTGTCCTTCAAGGCCAATGGAAAGTGTGGCAACATCGAATCTTCCACCGAGGCTGTTAGGAGCTCACACACCAGTACTTCACAGAACTGAACTTGGCCTCATTATAGCACTAACTGTTAAATATTAATTAGCTGTCCACTTGTTAATCCACCAGGCAGGCAAGGTTCTTACTGACCTCTATCTGCTTCCTCCCCAGCATATAGATTGATGCTTGGTACATACTAACTGCTAGAGACACGGCTGTCAATGGAGATTTCGTCTCACCCTAACAGAAAACCCCACAATATTGTTAACGCTCTATAAATACCTACTTGGAAAACATTAACAGGGAGTTACAAAGTATGCTAGAAAAAAAATAATAAATCAAGAGACAGCTGTGGACTGCACTAATGGGTCAAACCTGACACGTGCAAAGTGAAAGGGGAAAAAAAAGAAAGAAAGAAATCTGCATTCCCAAAGGAGGGAGAGTTCGCCAGAGGAGCGAAGGAGAAAACTAGTAATACGAGAAACAAGTTGTGCGTGCAGCCTCCGGGAAAAGGAACGCGCAGGGCTGGCAATCTTCTAAGAGTGAGAGGTTGCAGGCACCCAGTGGACTGGCCGGCTGCACGGCCGGGACAAGAAAGGGAGACCGCTTGGTCGGACTCCAAGACGGAGGTGTGCGGTTCTTTCCCGGGCGAGCGGGGCGGGGAGAAGAGGAAATGACGAGCCAAAAGGGGGTGGTAACGGCGCCGGGCCGGAGCCCCGGGCCGAGCGTGCGGAGAGGAGGGGCGCGGCGGGGCCGGGGAGTGGGCGCGCCAACCGACCCCCTCCCGCGACCCCGGGGCCGGCGCGGCGGGCCCGCTCCCTCTCCCCGCCGCGGTCAGGGCCCCGTGGCCGCGGCGCGCACCTTCCCCGGGGCCTCACTCGCGACCCGGGGCCGGGGTGGGGGCGGGGGCGGGGGGGGGGGCAGGCCAGCAGACCCGGCTCCCGGGGAGCCAGGGATGGCGGGGCCCCCGGAAGGTCGCCCGCCCCGAGGGCCAGAGCACGGAGGGGGCCAGGGCGGACTTGAGTGTGAGGCCGGGGCGATCTGGAGGAGACCAAGGCCCCGGGCGTGCGTGGACCTGGGCGGAGGGGCGCTGGTGGCAAGCGGGCCCACGAACCCCGAGCCTGGGGCCTGACAACTGGGCCTGGAGAGCCCAAGAAAGCGGGCGCATCCCCAACGGCACAGGCCCCCTGCAAGGGTCTGGACCCCGAGCTGCTCGCTCCGAGGGCGCCGTCCCCGCGCGGGGCGGCCCCCTGCAGGCCCCGGCCGGGAGTGGCCCGGGGCACTCCCAGGCCCCGGGCCCGGGCCGCCGGCCGCCCCGCTCGGCTGGGCTCAGCGAGACTCCCGGGGCTCGACGGGCGCCTGGGCCTCTCCTGAGTGGTCAGCGAGACCCGCCAATCGGGGCGCTGGGGCCGGCTCTGGGCCGCTGGATATTGGCTCCTCACACTCACCGTGCCTCGCTCCCCCGGTTCGCTGCCCGCGCTGATTGGCTCCAGTACCGGACCCCGAAACCCAATCAGAGGCTCCAGCCGCCGCTGCCGCCGCCACTGCCGCTGCCTCGCAAAATGGCGAACCCGAACAAAGGGGAATCGGGCCTCCCTCCAACCGCCTCCGCGCAGGCGCCTCGGAGACCACGCCCCCTAACCCCAGCAGCGGGCTCGCCCCACCCCCCGTTGGGGGAGCATCGCGCAGGCGTGCCGCGGAGCCACGCCCACTTCTCTGATTTGACACCGCCGCGGGCTGGAGGAACACGCAGGCGCCTTCGAGAGGCGCCAGATCCTTGAACTCAAACGCCGCCCTCGACATAGCACTACGCAGGCGCTAACTAGCGCCTTTGCCAACTGCCCACCCCTTTCGCTGCGGTCGCTGGAGACACCCCCCCCCCCCGGGGGCTAATGCGCAAGCGCCGTTCTTCCCCCACTCGCGGTGGGCTGTCTCGTTACGCATGCCCGGGCGGCGGCGGGACATTCCACGGATCTTACCGCCGGAAGTTCGGCGGCCATTACCAAAGAGTACGGGCTCGGCGGGCCAGCTAGAGGGGCTTGTTTCCGCCCCGCTCCCGCGCGGCGGGCGGCCATCTTACGTGCGCGCAATTTAGGGCTGCGGCGGGATTGGCTCCGCGTCGGGGGTCCGTGCGCGGCTTCCCACCTACCAGGGCCGGATCCCGAGCCCTTCCCCGCGGGGCGGGACCTCGCAACGGCCGACTCCTGACCCGGTGGAGGGTAACCCCGGTACGTCGAGGCTCCGAGCGGGCCTTCCCGCTCTTGCCCACGGGACCCCTCGCTGGCCGCCCTCGGGGTGGGAGGCGGGGTGGCAGGCCTCGCTTGGCCGCCTTCGCCTGCGCCTTCCCGGAGAGGCCGCTTCCCGCGTCCCCCGCGTCCCCCGCGTCCCCCGCCCTCCGGCCCGGACGCTCAGCGGGACTGTGGCCAAGCCCCTCCCTTTCTCTTCCCGGCCAGACCCACCGGGGGAAATAGGCTTGGGTCGTGCCGAGAAGAGGAGACTGCCCCAAGCCCGCCGCGCCCGGGAGCGGACAAGGGAGGCGGCGCCTCGCGGGGCCCGCCTCTCGGCCGACGACAGCGCGGAAAGCGAGCGGGCCCGGCCGCCTCTGCCCCCGCCCCCGCCCCCGCCCGGCTCGGCCCTTGCCCCAGCAGAGCTTCGCATCCCGTCCCCGAGGCCCAGCGACAAGTGGTGCGGGAAGGCATCACCAGCCAAATGGGTGGTCAGGGCGCTTTGTAGTATATCGAGGCCGCCTAAGCATTGTTCCTTCCTTTTCCCTTCTCAGCTGGAGAAACCCCTTAAGTTCTGGGAATAGCGACTCCGTATCATGGCCGGCAGCCCTCATGAAGATGCGGAAGGAAGCAGAGTGCGTAGCGACTGTTAACTTATTGGTGAACAGAAATTCAGAGTAATTGAGGTCAAAAGCATAAACACTTTTTAATTAAAGCCATAATCGAATTGTCTCTCACTCTCTCTTTTTTATTTTCTTCCCTACCTTCTCCAGCTGTTTTGCTTCAAAAAGGCTGAAAGAGTCCGGGCAGAGACCCCATCCATCACTTTGCTTTTACACATTCTTTAGTTTGTGGTGGTTGACTCCCTTAAGTTCTGCAGATCTGGTTTTTATTTTTATTTTTTTTATTTATTTGTAACTTTTAAAGATTTTATTTACTTAATCCTGAGAGACACCGAGAGGGGCGGAGACACAGGCAGGGGGAGAGGCAGGCTCTTTGGGAGCCCAAGGCTGGGACCCAATCCCAGGATGCTGGGATCACCCCCTGAGCCAAAGGCAGAGAGAGGCTCAACCACCGAGCCACCCAGGCGACCCTGTGGATCTGGTTTTCAATCGAGGAGGGGTAGAGGTGGGGGACGCAGTCAAGGGAAATGAAAGAACTAGGCTTAGTGTTTTTCTGTATCAAATAAAACCTCTTCTTTCCCTTTTCACATTTTAGATCACTTATGTGAAAGGAGACCTTTTTGCATGCCCCAAAACAGACTCTTTAGCCCACTGTATCAGTGAGGATTGTCGAATGGGTGCTGGGATAGCTGTCCTCTTCAAGAAGAAATTTGGAGGGGTGCAGGAACTGTTAAACCAACGTGAGTTTTGAAAAACAGCTCAATTAGTGTGCCTTGTGTAGAGCATCATGGCCTCCTGTTATATTTTAAATATTAGACCAGGATATACATATTGAGGCGGGGCGGGGGGGGCGGGGCGGGGGGGTTGGTTTCCTAACCACTGAGTACTTGTAACTCTTCAGATTAAGGTATTCCTCTACAAAAATGGCCTCTAGTTTGGGTCTTAACCACACCAAACTTGAATTCTTGTAAAGGTTTTTAATCTCTTCCTCTATCCTAAAACTTTCTTGATATTACTCCACTTTTCTGAAACCTTCAATAACCAAGGTGCTCAGCAAAGTCTACAGGTATTAACCCGACATTCAAGATCCTCTGTTTACTCATTTTATACTTAGTGTTCAAAGAGGCATTTCAAAATATCTTCCTTTCACTTTCTACCGGAGATTTTAAACCAGAGGTCTGTGTTAGAATCACATGTAGAGCTTCTGAAACAGTTGTTTATTGGGTCAGTGTGCCCTAATGATTCCTTTAAGACAATTTCATACCGTTTTATTGTAGTTCTCTATACATGACACTGCCTCTTCATTGAAAACTCCTTAGTGATTAGGAACTTTTATTACAGTTATATTCTTCACAATGCTTAGCATGATAACTGTATGTAAAAAAAAATCATTAAAGTTTTTCAAGTGAATAAGGATGTATTTGAAAATATGGTCAGGATAAAAGATGGGGTAAGAGGAAAACAAGCAAAAAAATAATGAGAAAGCTGGAAGCTAAGGCTGATAAGGAGCAAAGTGTTACAGTGTTTCTTCAGAATTGAAAATTATTTTTAGTTCTGAAGTGAACTCAGATCTATAAAGTTTCTTTTTTCAGATCGAAGAATGCAAATCGGTGCTTTGATTTCCCCCTCCCCCCCACCTTTCTATTATTGAATAACTTTTTCTTAGAAAAGAAATCTGGAGAAGTGGCTGTTCTGAAGAGAGATGGGCGATATATATATTACTTGGTAAGATGGGGGTCAATTCTCACTATGTCAGTTCCCACTAAGTCATAAGGACTGGTGAACATGTGGGCTGTACTGCATTTGCCTATCATAGTGGTCCATTCTAGACAGCTAAAGATAACAAAAAGCTTGTGATATCATGATAACTTGGATCAAGTGGTAGTGGCTATATGGAGCACAAGGGTTAGAAAAGAACATGAGGCTGCATCCCAGCTCCATGGGAAAGAGTACTGTGACAGCCACCAAAAACCTCTGTTCTAAGACTTGGAAAAGTTAGAGATGTTCCTCATACTTTAATTGTTTCCTAATTATAGTGAGATAGCAATAATAGTATCTCAAAAGACATGTGGCCCAAAGGAGTTTTTCTCTCATTCTTTCCTATTGACTGCAGTGCCTAGTATTACTTAACTCCTTCCCTGCCTTCTGTCTCAGTATGGGATTCTTTCACTGTCCGAATGGTCTCCAGGCTGCAGAAGGAATGTAGCTTCTTGGTGATGGTGCTGGGTCACTTACAGCAACCAACCCACTACACGTCTGAGTGGGACAGCACACTGAGTGGGGACGTGTCCTAAGCCCTTTGGATGCTCTCCTTAAAGTCAGTGTAGCTTCTAGTCTTGTTTGGAACGCTACCAGTTTCTCTGTTCTTTATAGAGAAACAAAAAGCAAATAAGCATCGTTTCTAAATAGACTGACTTAACAGGAAGTTTTCAGGTGGTATTGGGTTCTCCCTTGTAGATACATTGCTTATCTCTTGGAAGTGGCACAAGGACTTTCACCTACCTTGCTTAAAAACAATAGACAATAGGTACAGCCTGCCAATCTCCTTGGCTTCTTAGGAAAAGGAAAGGTTATCACATGGCAGGATTTCTCAGGCCCTTTTCATGGATTTTTCTGAGGCCCTCCTATAACTGGAAAGCACAGTTTGACATTTGTCATCCTGCTCTGAACTCTTCTATAAAAATATACTTACTTTAATTATTAGGATGTTGGGAGAATGTGATGGCTCTTCTTTGCCTATCATTTTGGACTAATGGAAGTTTGAATTCATTCTTTGTACTCAGATTACAAAGAAAAGGGCTTCACATAAGCCAACTTATGAGAACTTACAGAAGAGTTTAGAAGCCATGAAGTCCCATTGTCTGAAGAATGGAGTCACCGATCTCTCCATGCCCAGGCAAGGAAATCCAGGGCCCTGAATGAAGACTCGTAATTGGCTGGTGGGATTTGCTGTCTGACTTGAAAGCTTAACTCAAAATATAGGCTTGAAAGTGACAAATTTAAAAACTTTAAAAAATCATCAGTGAACCAGTGGTCAGACATTAGGCTACCTTATACCCATTTCTTAACCTGGATTGAATGAATCAGGATAATTAAAACACACCAGTTTCAGCCTACTTTCTAGGGACGACATATTGCTCAGTCACCTTTGTTAAATTCTGGGTGTCTTCTGCCTGAGGCTGAGGCTCTGTTCTTGAAGGAGTAAAAGCCTAAGAACCAAGCTGAACAGTGGTGATATTCTGGGCCACTTAAGGTGTCCTGAACCTGTTAATCTGGTGCAAAGAAAGTTGTAAATTATCACTGCCTTTTAAACTGCATGCTTGTTTGTGGTCAGTGGGTAGTAGCCAGAGGATATGTCCCTTGTACATTGTCTTAGATCCTAGCTATTCAGAGCTTAAGGAAATGATGTAAGGGGTTCAGTATTTACTTTCTTTTTAGGAATTAGGCTTGGGGTCATTAATCTTCCTGTCCAGTTTTGAGTCCGTACTGACCATACATGCAGGTTTGTTCTAAGCCCCAAGTTACTTAGGAATGTGACTACAAGATCCCTCATTTACCCTGGGCTTCAATGTATTCTGTCTTCTGTATCAGAAATTGTTGTGTGTTCTCATCACGATTTTTTAAGGGACTTAATTATCAGACTATATGAAATTAGCAATTTTAAGCCTTTTTCCCCTAGGGGTATCGAGGATCAATAAAGTAACGTCTTGGAAGAAAGGTGCCACACCTGAGGGGGGCACTTGATGGGATGAGCACTGGGTGTTATGCTATATGTTGGCAAATTGAACTCCAATAAAAATAAATTAAAAAAAAAAAAAAGTGCCATGCAGAAGAGTTTTATGGACTGACTCAGGTTTTTTACTGGTGAACTGCATTCAGCTTCGCAATTCCAAGCTTTTCATTTTGAATTCCTTTTTGCAGAGATCCTGTCCTTTGTCCCTCTTTCTTTTTATCTCTTATCAAAAGTGTGTTTTTAAAATCCCAGCTAGTTTTTACCATTAGATATAGAAGGATAGTGAGTCACTCGTGTCGCTGTAGTCACCAATTTTCTCAAGGTAGCCTCAAACATAAAAGTGGCACCTTATTAGCAAAAAAGTGACAGCTATTGGATGTTGGGGCCATCAACCTTAGATGATTCACAACAGGAATTTACTTTGAAATTCCCGCCCATAGGTGTGGGGTCAGATTATTTGTCTTAATCCTTTGGGTGGGTGCAGCCTAAAGGAAGAGGGAAGCAGTGATTTCCTTGGTACCTTCATCACAACCTGTGGAGCTGTTTTGTCTTTTTCAGGATTGGATGTGGTCTTGATCGTCTGCAATGGGAAAATGTATCTGCAATGATTGAGGAAGTGTTTGAAGCAACAGACATCAGAATTACTGTGTACACACTGTGAACAGATGCACACTGTGGATGTGTCCATGATCTCCTGTGTCATCCCTACTGGACCATAGCACTGGGCGAACTGACCTTAAAACAGTCTAAAGAAAGTTTCATGTGAAGTAGTCTATGTCACAGGCTAGACTTTGGTTGCTGTGTTCTCATGATGAGACTGGGACTCTGGAGGAGGGATTGCTTGGAAAATGTTGATGTGATTTTTTTTTTTCTTTTTTCTTTTTCTTTTTCTTTTTCTTTTTTTTTTCCTTTTTCTTTTTTTTCTTTTTTTCTTTTTTTTTTTTGACAGGAAAGTAAGGAGTAGAATGCCTCATATTAGGCAAGTAAACCAGATAGTTGATTGGGCCTCTGACCAGTTTTGCTCCAGGATACTACCTGACTTGTTCAGTCTGCCACTAGGTGGCAGCATTGATTCTACTTCTCTGCTGTTGAAGAGAAATTACAGAAAGGATGAATATTTCAAGTAGTTTTTCATCTTTTGTCATTTGTGAGATTGTTTGATATTATCCATATGTCATATCCTAGGAGAGAATTCTGGGTTTTGTTTTGTTTAAATTACAAAAATAAGTCTTAACGTTGTTAATAAGAAATTTGTGGTGAGAGAAAAGGAAGAATAAATATCTTTTTCTTGGGGGTCCATTGAGGTTCTGTGCACACATCTGTTCTGGACCTGGGTAATGGAGGATTCACCTGTAACTTAATTGGAAAGAGTCAGACAAAAGGTCCAGTGGGCAGAACAGGGTGAGAAGAAAAACAGACAAGAACTGTGGGGTCAGCATTACTGGAAAGGTGGGAATTTAGGATCTCCTCATGGTGAACTCTTCCTCTCTTCTGTCCACCACATAGCTTCTACAATTGAATGGGTCTGAATTCAGTCATGGGACAAATGACATAATGTACATTCAATGCCTGCTAAATTGCTTAGGGCAGAGTAATGACTCAAATCAGTGGTTCTCAACAAAATCCTTATGAATCTTCTAAGAAAAAGGCTGACTTTCAAAAATTCTAGTTTGGTAGTTTGGGGTGTGGTGGGGGAGATGGCTTGGTTTCTTTGTGCTATGAAGCTGCAGAGAATTGTGATCATGCAGTCAGCTGGAATGGAAAACAGTACATGTTAGTCCCCTTCTCTTCTTAGGTTAAGAGAGCAGCACTTTATCCAATCCTGTGTTTACAGTGTAAGAATAGGTTCCTGGATTCATATCAAAGGTATTGGGAAAACTAGTGGAATTCTCTTTTACCATTACTATGATCCTAAGAGTTAAAATGGGTCCCTCGCTGGCTCAGTAGGTAGAGCATGAGACTCTTAAGATTAGGGTCTTGAGTTCAAGCTCCACATTCGGTGTGGAGCCTACTTAAAAAAATAAAAATTTAAACTAGCCAGACCTACTCTTGATTTCCTCGCTAGAGTGAATTCTGGGTCTGTCCTGGGACTTAACTGCTTTCCCTATTATAAAAAGAACTGGGTTTCAGAAGGGGCTTGTTGAAACACTAGAAGAACACTGGTTAAATATAATCTTTGTACTTTAGACTCATGTTCTTATCATACTGCAGTGTGATAGGAGGCAGCAGTTTCAAGAAGTACTTCAGTATTTGTGTATCTCTGAAACAGACAAGTTTATGTTGGGGTAGGGGCGGTGCAGGGCCAGGTTCATTGTTGAACTTAGACTAAGGCTTTTCTTGAAGCTTTGCTTCTGTCCACATAGGATAAAATGAAGGGGAAAAAGGATATCTGAATACACAACATGGAAAATGAGAGTGGGATGGTAAGAGGAAACTTAGAATCAAAGTAATTTGCTTAACTATGCAAATAAATCTTTCCTCTTGGCTCAAAACATTGGTTTTGTAGGCTTCTACATTTAAAGGGATTAGGGTTATTTTTTTCATGGAACTATGAGCCTTAAAGATTCTTTGAACAAAGGCTAGTCTTGGGGAGGACTGGCTGTAAGTGGAATTCTGGGACTCAGCAGGGATGTGATAAAGTGCTTTGTCATTTGCAGATAGTCTAGGGGTCAAATTCTGATGACTTATTACACTTGAAGCTTGGGAAGAGGAGGCATGGCCTGACAGAATGAGTACATTATTCCTGGAAACCTAGTTAGAGTTTGGCAAACACCCAGAAATTTGTATGTGAAATTTTGCTTCTACATAGGATTCAAGCCTTTTAAGAAAGGAGACTGGACACCATCCTGCTGTCACCATCAAGTACCACATAACTAATCTTACAGGGTGTGCGTCTAAACATTGAAATCAAGTGGCTAATTGCTTATTAATCGGCAATGAGAACACAGATACCTTATAAAAAGATTTCCCCTGCCCTTTGTTTCACCCTCTGCCATATTCCTTGTCTTCAGAGAAGGGAAAAGGCATTCATAAGTAATCTCAAAAGGAAATACTTGATAAAGGTCAAGACCAGGGTGGTAAGTTGGCCTGGGAGAGCTGGTATCCTGTGTTGCCTAAACCAGCCCTGGGTTAAGCCTCCCTTCCACTTTCTAATGTCATGATGTGGCTCATAGCCTGGGAACATCCCTATTCCTAGGACTTGATCACTGTTCATAGTAACTTCTAAATGTCTAAGTTCCTTAAAAAAAAAAAAAACCTCACAGAAAAACCACACAACTTCTTTTATTAATGTTACCATTTTTCTTTGTTAAAAAAACCAACTTCACATAAAATGCATTTCTGGACATATTTTAAAGATCTGCACAGACCTTGGGTCTGAGGCTCTTTCCCTTAAGCAGCCCATTGGGGGAATAATTAGACTCTTCTGCCCTACAGATCCCTGGTGTCCATATATGGTTGCCATTTCTTTCCTTGCAACTCACTTTCCTCTTTCCCAAGAGCAGCCTTAGAGAGAGTCATGGCTTAAATGATTTACAGCATGAGCAGTATATTTAGAGTCCTTGGAGGACCTGTGCACTAGGATTGGTTGGTGTCCAATGTTGTCCAGCTCAAGTGGTATTAGGAAGTCAGGCATGTCCCACATGGCCATACATATCATTGCTGTCTCCTGGTGGCAGCAGGCAGACCTTAGTGAGAAAACAGAAAGCATGTTACTGAGAGCTCTCCTGGCCCCAAACAATGAAGAGTTTTCTTTTGAGCTAGGGTTCCTGTGTGCCCTCTGAGCAAGTCTCTGAATTTCTCCCCTAGAGTCTCTTGTGATTTCTGCTTTACCCAATGTTAGGTATGTTGTGGTCATGTTTTGGTGTGGTTCACACAGGGAAAAACCCAGAAGATCTCTACCTTAACTCTCTTGAGTTAAATATATGGTTAAATCCTATTCTATCATTTTTTTAAAAAAAAGATGGATTAGGAAGTATAAGGGAATTTCCTTTAACAAATGCCCATTTCTTAGTATTTTAGTTAAGCAAAGTTGTTTTTTGGGCTTTTAGATTACAACTCTATTTCATGCCAATTTTTTTTAACTTCGTACATTTTAACCTTTCCCTTCAGGAACATGAGTAACTCAAATAGAGTACCTGGAAACATGTTAATGGGTCCAGATAATACAGTTATGTACACTAATGGAAGGAGGCTTATAATGTGGAACATGTCCAATAATATTTTATTTAAAAATAATTTGACTTGGAAATGGACTTTTCCCTCAAACTGATTTATCTATTTTACTTCCGTTTAGATTAGCATAAGATACAACCCTCAATTATCTAAAATTAAAAGCTTCTTTTAATCCTCCTTGAAATGTTTAATTTTTATAGCAGATTTAGCTGTGTAATTACTTGACTTAATGGAAAAACAACAACACCATCACATCACACACACACACACATCTCTGAGGACTTGCTGGTTAGGCAGTTGGAAGAAATGGCCTGTGGTTCTGAAAGGTGTTTAAGAAGAAAGTATACTATAGTTAAAATTAAGCTACCAGTCATCATTCTGGAGAGTATACACAGGGTTTCTAATTACAGTGATAGCATCTACGCTAATAAAATCTTCAAAGAATTTTAAATTTTTAATTTTGTATTTTCCCTTGGAAATCTGTTTTTACTACTACTCACCACCACTCTGAGTGGTGTCTTATTTTAATGTGAGCAGACTACAGCGTGGCATTACCTGACCATCTTCTCACTAACTTCACTGAATATGGGCTGCTTTTTGTAAGAAATGGCTGCAAATCGTCTTCTCAGATTGGCAAATGCTCAGAGAATTATCAGGCACCCTGTATGCGTGTCTAATAGCAGACACCTGCCAACATCAAGCTCCAGAACATTGATATTTCCCAAAATGTGTCTATGGAGTCACCTCTTAAAAATATTAAGAGTGAGACACCAAAAATAAATTGAATAACTTCATGGAAGCGTGCCGCTTTATGTTTTATTAATATGTGAACTGTTCCAGGATTGAAATTGGAGAAAAGGCTGGTAAAGACCCTTTCTCCGATTCTGGAGGATTTTGATCAGTAACTCAGGTCTTGTGAAGGGATTTGGTTGTAGCATTTCTGAAGGAACCAACTAAATCAGACCAAACTCAAAAAAAGTTAGTGAAGGATCTTTTACCCTCTTTCCTGAGGGTAATCGGCCTGTTTCTGTGAGAGTCTAATTTACCCTCAGCAAGAGGCCAAATTGGCCTTAATTGTGTCCTAATTATTTGCTTAAATAGCTAATCTTTACTTCCAGTTCTCCTATCTCATCTTGATGGCTGTAGGAGGCTACTTCTGAGCTGCTGTCTAATTTACAAACATCTTTTTAACCCTTTGAACGTTCCTCCATAAAAGAACTTGTTGCTGTGATATTCCCATTCCTGAATTCAGCATTTTTCTATCAGTGCTGTAGAGGTTCTTCTCAAAGCAAGAAAAATGTTCCTGCATTATACATTCCTGCGTTATGCACGAATTATCAGTCTCCTTCAAAGCGGGACCATTTGTTTGAAAACATGAAAGCTTCTCTGGCAATAAATAAGTTGAATACAAATCCATTTGGGGACTTTCAAGAGTACCAAAAATGAAAAATACTGCCCCTGAAGGAATGAAAAACTTCCGCCACAGGGCACCAGAAGGGTAAAATTGCAAATGGGGTTGGGAGCAGAGCACCCAGAAGTGTCTAGAGTTGGAGCTGGACTCATGTTCATGGGGGCATACTTAGGGGAGTGAGATATTCTCTCTGCTGTTGCACCGTCCAGATCTGGCCACGGCAAGTCACTGTGTCTCACCGAAGCTTTTGGATTCCTGTCAACCTTGAGTGTGGGAACATTGGCTTGATATAAAAGGGTAGAAGTGAAAAGGGTTTTGGGAGAAATTCAGAGGAAAGAGAATAGGGAAAAGAGATCTCCTAAAATGTTTTTACACCCAACCCAAAAGCAGAGAAGTGCAGTTTGTTGCGGGGGTGGGGTGGGGGTGCGGGTGGGGGTGGGCGTGGGGTGCGGTTGTCAAACCAAACGTGACCACTCACTCCACCTGCCCTCCAGCCCTCCACCCAAGCTAAGGGCTACTGACACAGCAGTGGCCCCATGACTCACGTGAGGCTGGGCCCAGTGGCCTACTTCAGGATGTCTGCCAGCTTTTCCTCGTAGTACAGGAAGTTCTCCTGAATGTCCTCCCAGGGCTGAAAGGCCTTGGACTCGCCCTCTTCTTGCTCCACAAAATTCTGCCAGACGTACTCGAAGTCCTGGGGCTTCATGATGCGCAGCCTGCAGCCGGCCTCCTTCAGCTTCCTCAGGGCGGCCTGGACCTCGGGCTCCTCCCACATGAAGAGGCGCCCCACCAGGATGAGCAGGCGCAGGTTCTTGGTCTTGCCCAGGGTCCGGATGATGCGGTCGGCACAGGCGGCACAGGGGCTGGAGGACACGTACCAGGTGACGTTGTAGCGCAGGGCCGGGTCGAAGGTGGGCAGGATGGTGTTGAAGAAGGCCTCCTCGGCGTGGGCGGCTGCGTGCTCATCCTCCAGGTACCCCCGGGAGGCCTGCACCTGGCCTCCCTTGCCCTGCGCTTCCACCACGTAGCACAGGAAGGTCTTGTTCCGCCCAGAGCTGTACTCCACATTCCGGAACTGAAACTTAAAGAAGTTGACCGGCAGCCGCTCCCTGTGGGTTGAGGAGGGCAGAGGGACAGGGAAGAAGAGAGAACGATGAGCTCTTGTTTCTAGATCAGCCTGGGTTGAGTAGGTGGCTCTCCAAAGTCGGTGACCCAGGGGCATGTTCACGCTTCCTGTCAAAGCAGGCCTTGCCTGCCTAGGCTAACATCAGTGACAGACAAGGCAGGATGGAATCCAGGAGAGTTTATCTGGAGGAGAGGAGAGAATTTGGAGGTGCACGTTCTGGTCACCCCAGTAGGGAGGGTCTCCAAACACTCCACCATCGCTCCAGGGCACAACTCCTGCATTTCTAAGTCAGTCACTCTTTCACTTGGTCCCTATGGGAACCACCCAGAGGGCTCTACAAATGTCAACATCTGGGCCCCACCAAACCAATGAAATCAGAACACCTGGAGGGGGCCCAGGCACCAGCATCTTTAAAAAACAACTCTCCAAATGTTTCTAATAGGTGGCCAGGTTGGAAAAGTGCTGTTCCAATAGTAATCTTACAAAGTAGCAAGCATATATGAAATTTCTCATGACAGAGCAAGTTGAGGATTTTGCAGAACATCTCCTGCTTCCACTTCTCTTCCCTGCCCCTCATGGCTACTGTATCCCAGGCGTGGCATGGCCCACCACCCACAATGCCATGCTCTCCCAGTGACTGTTTCTCAAGTCAGAAACATGGGTTGTCACCCAATAAGTGTCCAAGAGCTTTTTTATCTTTGAGGTCAGACTACCTAAGAGTACCCTGATATGATTTAGCTTGTGTATAGTATTGAGTCATTTCAAAATCATAAAAGACTTGGCCCCTGCCCTCCAGACGCTTATAATCTAGCAGCTCGACTCTAGCTAAGAGTGGCTGAAAACTGCTAATTTGAAATGCATAGGGAGCATGGAGGACATGGGAAGAAGGTTCTCGGAAGTTTGGTCTTGATTCAGGAGGCAACAGAGAATTGTTACAGGCTCTTGAATAAAGAAAGACAAAATAAAAGTGACATCCATGGGAGATGGCATGGTGGCTTTAGGCAGGTAGAGCGAGGCTAGGTAAAAGCCTGAACTTTAAGCAAGCCCACTTGGTGTCTTAGGATGCCAGACTTGATGATGACTATGTCCAGTGGCTTCGAGGGTGGGGTGGATGATTAGGAAATGAAACCAGTAGGAAAAGGCCAGGTTTGGAAGAAAATTTGGTAGTAAGAAGGAGGAGAGAGCAAAAGAAAGGGACTAGAGAGGACATGGGAGTTGATTGTTTTTATCTTCAAGTGTGTCTGCGTGTCATTCTAAAATAGGGAGGACTTTTGCAGGTTTGGAGGCCAAGGAGAATGAGGAGGCTTTAACAGGAGGGATTGAAAATGTCACAGGAGAGGAGGGGATTGAGTACTGGCTTGGAGAGGCTGGATGTTTCCTTTTTTAAAAGATGTACTCTCTGGGAATGCCTGGGTGGCTCAGTTGGTTAAATGTCCAACTATTGGTTTTGGTTGAGGTCCCAATCTGGGGGTTGTGGGATTGAGCCCTGCATCAGGCTCCCCTCTAGACGTTCTGATTTCATTGGGTTGGTATGGGGCCCAGGTGTGGACATATGTAGACTCCTCTGAGTGGATCTGTTGGGCTTCAGGCTCAGCAGGGAGTCTGCTTGAGATTCTCTCTCTCCTTCTCCCTCTCATCCTCCCCTCCCCACACTCTCTCCAAAAATAAATAAATAAATAAATAATTTTAAAAAATGTAATCTCTACGGTTGCCCCAGAAGATGTCCTGTAGTTACTTCTCTGCATGCCTGCCCTTTCTAACTCCCAGGGCTACAGGGAAACCCCAGGTGTCCCAGGGCCTTGGCTTCTTAGGGATAAGCAGCAGGTGCCAAAGAGCTGAGTAAACATGAGCTGTTTCCCTGCACTACTCCCCGCCCCCATCACAAAATTGTCTCCACCCAAGTTTCCATATCTCTTGCTGTCAAGTTAAGTTTCCACTGTGGAGATGGATGTGTTTGAGGACCTGGCCCCAGGATTCCTTCAGGTACTATACTTAGCTCTCTAAACCCCTCTGTCCCTAGTTGGATGTGTTTATTATTTACTTAACATTTTGGGAGAATGGATGATGGCCCAATGATTCACCTCTCCTGTTTCAATCCCTGTTGGGAGCATACTTCTACTGAGCTCTTGCCAATTAAATTCACCCTACAAGACCAATCCTGGATTTTACTGGTGCTAACTGGTCCCTTCACTTCCCAGAATGGCTTTCTTTTTTTTTCTCCCAAGAGCCACAGAGCTTACCTTTCTTGCCCAAACACTTTATGTTCTTCAGAGCCTTTTGCCAGATACCCCACTGCCCCCATGTCTAATCCAGAGTCACCTGTATGATGGATTCTCAGGCAAAAACTTTGGAAGTATTCATGACTGCCTGTTGACTGGGGGCTTCCCCAAAGCTGTCTGTGTGGCCCTTTGGGTTTCCTTCTGGAGCCCCCAAAAGTATTGCTCCAAGTTTGCCAAATAGAGCCCAGCCAAGAATGTGAATTTGGTCCAGCATGCAGTTGCAAGCCGGCTGGCTGGTCTGAGGCTGCTGTTCCTCCCAGCCTCTCAAGCTGAGATGTTTTCCCTTCCTCTTCTTCCCTTTGCAAGAGAGAACCTAGAGAAACCTGAAACCCAAGGGAGAGGAAGAAAGTTCACCTCTCTATAAATATCGGTTTCCCACCCCTCTGGCTGGCAGCCCTATAGTCTCTCTCTCTGTCTATCATCTATGCCTCTGTGGAGCCTTCTGGACTAGGTGCCTAAGGTAAGGGAATACTTTCAAGGGGCAAAAGAAAGTCAGGGAGGCTCTTGGCTCCCAGTCTTTCCTTTTGAGCTTGCTCAAAAATGGGGCTTGCTTGGCTTCTCACCGGGCTTCCTGATTTTCCAGAAGGACCATAAAGGTCAAATGAGGTTCTTTGGGCCTCCAACAGCCTGAAACAGCCAGGCTCTGGAGGGGAACCAGGAAAGCAGAGGTAGGAAAAGTCTGAAAGCCCTCCAGCGAGCTAGACAACATGGCCATCTCAGGCGATTTTATAGAATTGATTTTATAGAACTAAATAAGTCGACACTATTATGCCTGCTAGTAGAAGAAAGGAAATGGTAACACTAATTTCTTAGATAATCGCAAACATCTTTTTTTTCCCTAGTAGCATGATGTCTGAGTGCCATGCTGACTTAGATCCCATACTCTTATGCCCAGCAGATGTTATCTTGCTGAGGTGGGATGTGTGTGTGTCCATGTGTTGGAGTGGTGGTTGGGAGAAACACGCTGGTGGCAGATTTTTTCACCTGGGTTCAGTCAATGCTTCAGGCACAGAAACCAGTAGTGTTATTCTTTCCCTTCCCACACTTCTTCAAGCACCACTTCCTCATACTCTCTGCAGATGGGTCACTCACACTTCATCCGTTAGGGCCCAGGCTACTGGGCATCACAGTTCGTTCTCTAGGCAGGAGACCAAGAATCCTAATATCTAGGAAAGACCATTTGGAACATGGTCGACCTGATGGAGGGAGAAGGGATGTGAATAAATGTAGTAGATATATTTTTCTCACATTCACATTTAAAAATCTTTTTGTTCCCTAGGCATAAATCTATACAGTGAAAGGGAACAACCTGGAAAGCAGTCAAAGGTGGTCTGAGATTAAACATTTGCTCCAAAATGATCTGTGGAGTGGAAAATCTACAGATGGGTAATGGAGTGTTGACTTGTTTCAGGTTTCTTCCCCAGACCTCTCATGATCTGCTCAAAAGAGGCAGAAGTACTAGTTTTGGTCTCTTTCTCCCTTTTCCAGACCACTTTCATTTTTTTTTTTTAAGATTTTATTTATCTATTCATGACAGATACAGAGAGAGAGAGAGAGGCAGAGACACAGGCAGAGGGAGAAGCAGGCTCCATGCAGGGAGCCCGGGAGCCCAGGATCACACCCTGGGCTGAAGGCGGTGCTAAACCGCTTAGCCACCCAGGCGTCCTGCTAGACCACTTTCAAAGTGGATGCTGAGGAGTGGGCCCAGGGAGAAGGATAGAGGCGGAGTGTTCTAACAGCCTGACTTCCTAGAACCTGGGTGGGATTTGCCAGGGCTCCTGGCTTCTGGTCTGTGGTTCTAGATGGGCTTCTGCCCTGGATGAGCCCTGAGCTGCTGCCCTTTCCCTGGGAGGCAGTGTCTGCACAGTGGGGCTCTGACCTTCCCCCAGCCTCTGTGGTGGCCAGGGTGGCCAGAGTCCATGGCAGTCTTCTACTCTTTCTGGAATAAGCCTTTTCGGCATACTCTGGAATCCAGGCTGAGGCATGAGGGGCCTGTGGCCTTAACAGCCGAGTCAAGGGCTCTTCCTTCTTGCTGTGCCTTCTCCTCTGAACCCTGCCTATCTTCTCTGTGTTCCCCACGTGGGCAGGGTAAACTACCAGTAGCTAAAGAAGTGGTTGAAAGCAGAGTCACAACCTGTGCCATTTATCTCTCTTCCTTGCTAATCCCTTTGATAGCAGGTTCAGCTTTATGTAAAATCATACACAACACAACTAGAGGCAAACAGACAAACACACAGCCAGGGGTCCTGCTGGGCAGAGCCGCAGTCCCTCATCACTGGGATGGAAAGATGAGAAGACAACTAATTCTGGTGCCCCAGAGCTTCCCTAAAGCATGCCGAGTTCAGAGGCAGGTGTGAACCTGTGGAATTCTCTTCTATATATGAGTGCTGCTGGCCCTTCATATGTCCTGAACTGCTCTCCTCCAAGACGCCCTCCTCACAATTAGTTCCTTATCTTAATGCCTGGGCAGAGACCTAACACACAGTAGGTGTTCATTCATTAGTTCATTTATTTATTTAACAAATATCTATTAGGGGCTAGGCATTCTTCTTGGAGCTGGGAATAAAGCAGTTACAAGGCAGAGTCCCTGTCCTCATGGAAGTTAAATGCTAGTGGGGAAAACGGGCAGCAAATAAATGATTTCTATTCAGTAAATATTTGTCAAATATAAAAAGCCTCCCATTTATGGCTTTTTTAGATGCAATGTGGTGATTTGGAGTCAGACAATCCTCCTGGGGTTTATGCCCTACTCCATCCATTAGCTTTGGGCAAATTGATCATCCTCCTGAGTCTTGGTTTCCTCATCTGAAAGATAGTCGAGTAATCCAACCCCTCAGAGTTTGGACAATGGTCAACACTCAAGAAATTAAACCTGGCGCGGTCAGATGGTGCCTTCTCTGGGCCTCAAATCTTACCCCTCAGAGATCAATCTTAAGCACAACCAAACCTAAGCCCTTTTTGTGTTTAGAGGGTTCTCTCTTTCCTTTGTGTACTGGTTCAACACCCAGCTCTGTAACAGAAAGGAAGAAAGAGAATAAGGGAGGAAAGGAGTGAGGGAGGGAAGAAGAAAGGAAGGAAGAAAAGGAAGGAAGGAAAGAAGGAAGGAAGAATGGAAAAAAGAAAGGAAAGAAAGAAAAGGAAAGAAAGTCCTGATTTCTAAGATTTATTGATCCTGTAAACAGTCCTACTATGGAGATTTCAAGAACCTAACATGAAGGTCATTGAACACAGAGTCAGGAAGAGATGCATACCATGGATTATCAGTCATCATGAATTGGCTTTGGCACATCACTACAGTTTTTACACCTTTCTCTAGCACTTTCTTCCATGCAATTTTGTTAATGCTCTTTGGCCTGCTTTCTGTCCAGAGTACCCTATTCAAGCCCAGAATCATGATGAGTAGGGCATATCTCCTTATTCCTACTTGGTACGCCCTCCTCACTTCAGACTTTCCCAAAAGCTACTCACTCTTCTGCTAGTTTGCAGCCCAAATCTAAGGAGCAGTATAGACAGCTCCAACCCCTGTGGGAGTCTAGGCTAGAAGAGGAGCTGCTTTGCTGACCTCCTTGATACCAGGGCGTCTGGAGAGGAAGGGAGAGGAAAGCTGCTCCTTCCTCCTGTCCCTGCACAGACATAGCCGCACCTCTGGGCTATTTTTAGCCATCTGTTTATGCAGAGGGGCCCAGGAGACAGATCTCCACAGCTGTTACTTGTGGCCAGAAAACACACAGGCTCTACCTCCCTCCTGAACTGCTCTTAGAGCACCCAGAAAACTGCCCTGGCTGCACCTCTTTTTCTGGGCCTTGGGTCAGAGAAGCCTCTGAGCCCCACTACCTCACAGACGGAGGTAGGTGGAACCCTGTTCGGGAAATCTGGGACCATAGTGAATCAGAGACCTGTGAAAAGAATACTTGACTGGAGTCAGAAGAAGACCTGCTACTTACTGGTTCTGGTGGTGTTGAACCAATCACTCAATCTCCCTAACTCAGTTTCCCTGTCTGTGGAGTGGCAGTAACGTAACCCCCTCTCCCAGCATTGTGCTGATGTTTGAATGGGCTTGGGCTTGGGCTAGTGTAAGTTTTCGGTGATTACAAAGCCCTGGATGATCATAAGTTGGTTGCATCAGAGGATTTGACCTTTAGACCAACCCCCCTGGGACCCCAAAGCATGTTCAACTGAACAAACATAGTCTAATTCTGTTCTGGACCTATCCTGCCCTTGTGCTGGGGAGATCACAGTGCTGCACAGAGTGAATGTGTATGCACCCGTGGGTGAACAAGGCAGCATGGACCAGCAGGCTTAGGGGTGAGGAAAAAGATCTCCTTCTGAAGAGAGCCACTGGAATTGCTGACTCTCCTGGCCTAGTAGCGCTAGGATCTCCCTAGGACTATATTACTGGGTACTCCGCTGCTTCTCTAACTCTGTGAGGATGGTGACATTCATTGGTTGGGCATGGGCGAACACAAGTTCCAGGCTCTTGGTTGAATTCCTCCCTCAGGAACCAGGGTGCATTTTTCCCTCAGATTCTCTTAGAAATCAGGAAATGTCTGAGCTGGAAGGGACCTTAAGGATCAACTTAGTGTAACTTCCTCACGTTAAGAATGACAAAACTGAGGCCAGGGCTGGAAAATCACTTGCCATGCTTAAAATGGCAAGTCTGAATGGCCACCCAGGGCTCCTCTGCCCCCTGAGGACATCATGCCTCCATTTTTCCTGAAATTTCTCCTAGTGTGGACCTTACTTCGCCTGTGGGCATTGCTGAAGACGCCCATGGAGGAAGCCTTGGGGCTGAGGGAGGAAATGTGGCCCTATGCATCCACTTCTTATTCTTTGCCTACGAACTTCTTGGGGGGGGGTCTTCTGTGAAAGGAGGTGAGGAAGGAAAACTTGGTTTTATTCCTGGCGATGGCATCGTCTGGACAAGACCCTGTTTGTAGGCCTCTTTGGGGCCTGGAGACTCTTCGCTCAGGGTCCCTGATCCTCCTTGGGGCTGTGGCTGAGGGTGCCCAGAAGCTTCTGGCCCTGGACTGTTACCTGCTCTGTAACTACTGTTGCCCTGGGAGTGGATGTGGAGAACCCCGAGGCAGACTTGATTCAATAAGAAAAAAAAGTGCTTATCACTCAGCTTTGGGAAAGGGTGGATCTGTTTTCTCTGTCTTAGGATCTTCCACTCCAGGGAGAAGCTCTAAAGAAAGAACGAGAGCCATACAGAGAGCGGAGAGAGGCCTACTCGGCAGCAGAGAAAGAAGTCAAGGGAGGAGGTACTTTGACTGGGGCCATATTTGAACATGTCTGTGTCATCCCATGTTCCTACCAAACTCCCTGAGACTAGTAGACCTAGTAGACAGCCTGTACCTGGAGAGGCAGGTGATATCCCAGTGCCAGGAGGCCTGAGTGGTGGTTTCATTCTCTGGGCCTTTGCCTCCAAGGAGCTGTTACTACCTCCCCTTGATTAGAGGGTGTGGGAGGTGTCGCCCAAGAGGCTAAGAGAGATGCCCCTGTAGCCCCCACTGCCCCTACCACACATGATAGGCTCATGGCTGCAGAACTGTGACCCTGACCCCTACTATTACCACCCTAAATTCCCCCAGCCTGCCCCCAACCCACGTTCTTCTACGGAAGAGCCCCACGGCCCACACCCAGGTCTCACCCTGTGACAATCTCAAAGGGAGGCAGTTCAATCAGCTCCTTCAGCTTCTCAGGGTCGTCCAGGTTTTCCAGATCCTCACCATTCTGGGAAGCAGGCGCAGCGGCCTCAGCGGCCTCTTCTTTCTGGGCCATGGAGGGGTGATGGCTCTGCAGTCACTGAGAAAGGGGAGAGGCAGCGAGTTCCTAGGGCCAGGGCCTGGCGGCAGAGTCCCAAGCAGCTGTCAGCAGCTAAATCTGCCTGGGGATGACGGGAAGAGGACTGGGCAAGCCAGGCTTAGTGTTCTCACCTCCGGGCCACACAGGCTTTATAACCCCAGCCCTCTGCCCCTCCCCCAGGCCCTCGCCCTCTATCTTTTTTTAATTGAGTGACAGCGGGTGCCGGGATGGGGGGGGAATGGAAAATCTGGCCATTAGCATCCCCTATTTATCAGTAGGCAAAGACAGGAAGCTGGCAGGTGGGGATGGCAAGGCCTGCTCTCCCTGCCCCCACTGGCTCACGCATATATTCATACCATGTCCTTCCACCTTATATTCTTCCCTCTGTTTCCCCTGTGCAACCTTTCCAGCTCCACTGGGGGGATGGGGAAAGGGGTTGAGAGGTGGGTGTCCTGAGATTTAGGAGAGACATGCAAGCAGGTGCAAGCAGGATGAGGCTTGTGTTGGATGGGGTGCTTGCAGAGAAACCCTCAGCTGGGGAATGTGGATTCAGGAAAGGAGGGTCCTGAGACAGAGTAAGATAAGAACTTTCAATTTGGAAAGAAACTGTTGAGCATGTACTATATGCCAGGTGCTGTTTCAGTATTGGGAATATGACACAGAACAAAACAAATGAAAATCCTTGCCCTCACAGAGCTTGAAGGAGGTTGGACAATACACAAAATAAGTGATCTATATCTATCTAGTCTATGTGCTGGTGCTAAGTGCTAAGGAGAGAAGGCAGGTAAGGTGGACAGAAGTGTCAAAGGGTGGGGTGATATTTTTATAGAGTGGCCAGAGAAGGGCTTTGAAAACTGAGAAAAGATCTGAAGATTGTGAGGGGAGTACACTGTGGAAAGTGTTCCAAGGGGAGGAAGGGCAGGTGCAAAGGCCCTGAGGTGGGAGAATTCCTTATGTGTTTGAGGAGCAAGCAGACAGCTGTGTGGCTGCAGAGCCCTAGGAGATGAGGCCAGGGAAGTAAATAAGGGCTAGATAGGTAGGGCCTTATGGACTTGCCAAGACCTTGACTTTTTCTCTGAGTGAGATGGGGAGCCAGTGTTTTTGAACAGATGAAACACATGGTCTAACTTATATTTTTACAGGATCACTCAGGCTACGTGGTGGAAAATAGACCAAAGATGAGAAGGAACAGAAGCAGAGGGGCCAGTTAAAAGCCTGTGAAAGTAATGAGAGACACCTGGGGCCCCTAGGAAGAAACCACTGAGCTGAAATGGCATTGGAAGCTGGATGGATCATGTTCGCTTAGATGCTTAGCGGAGGCCACTGGTGTTCGTGTTTAGGGCAGTGCAGACACTCTAGGCCATTCTCAGGACAGTAGAAGGGTGAGGTCAGGGTCACCTAGAGGTTGATGGTAAGGAACCTGAGAACATTGGGTGGCAGTGATAGAAAGGGAAGGTACCCCATCCATGGTCTGCCTAGAGAATAGGAGTCGGGTTGGTTTAGAGTATTTGGTGCTCTCTCCCCAGAGAATTTTGAGCAGCACAGTGCCCTATGAATAAGAGGCCCAAGCATTTAGGTCTGCCTGGATGGTCACAGTTTCTACCTGTCGTCCAGGCATAATTAGTACCAATGCATCTTTCACTCCCCATAGCGTTCCGGTATCAACCATCAACTATATGGTCACCCTTCCTAATGGGCTTATTACTGAGAACACATATCCCGAGATTATTTTTTTCAGGCGTTTTTTTCCAGGGGTGTCAAGCACAGGGCGGTAGTAGTACTGCCTGTGTCCACAAAGAAAAGGTGGTGATCTCTGATACATTGCGAACACACATTATTCTTTGTCATCACACAAACACAACATTTCAATGCAAAGAGTTTACTTCCTTCTTTTATTGGATCAACACTTATCAAGGGCTCCTACGTGCCAGGCATGGTAGGAAATAGCAAGAACACAGAGATGCGTGAGGCACAGCCTCTCCTGGAGCACCCAGTCTTCATACTCAGGAGGCACTAAAGCATGCAGCAGCACATTCAGTCTTCACACTGCTTTCACACGGGCGGGTGTTATTGGCCTCGGTTTGCAGGTAAGAACCAGTGGCTCAGGAAGGTGAAATGATTTGCACAAGATCACCTGAGGATTTAAGTCCAGGTCCTCTGAGAATAATTCTTATCTCCAAGGGCTGCACCCAGCCAGCTCTGATGAATACCTGTCTAAAGCGGTAGAGGCATGTGTCCCTCACCCACTTCTGGGTCATAGCTACAGTAAGGGGCTTGGAGCAACCAAGGAAGACTCAAAGGTTTGGGGGGAGGCAGGCGAGGAAGAAGGATCCTTTCAGTTCTTTTTTCTCCCTGTGGGAGAGACTTCCTCCTTGAAGGCATGTTCATTTTTTTAAATTAATTAATTTATTTGACAGAGAGAGAGAAAGAGAGAGCAAGCTGGGGGAGGGGCAGAGAAAGGAAAAGAGGGAGAGACTCCTTGCTGAGTGTGGAGCCTGATGCGGGGCTGGATCCCATGACCCTGAGATCATGACCTGGACTGAAATCAAGAGTAGGATGCTCAATTGACTGAGCCACCCAGGTGCCCCAAGGACTAGGAATACGGCACAGAGATTTTGGCTGTCATGTATAACCCAGGATTGGGAGGGAAAAAAATAAATCTGTGTTCAGGTCCCCATCTCAGCCTTGATTCACTGTGTGATCTTGGCCAAATCACTAAGCATCTCTGGGCCTCAGTGCTTCCATCTGTGATGCTATCTGGGTTATTGTCCTCTATTCCAGGACAGCCAAAGGGATAGACATAAGAAGAGAGGAAAAAGTCAAGGTCCTTGGCAAGTCCATAAGGCTCCTGTGGGGGGAAGATGAACAGCTCAGTGAAAATGTCCTGATTGAGTGATGGTGAGAGGTGGTGCAGAGGTGGACCAGGCTAGTCACTTCTAAAGTAGGTGACCCCTAGCTCCTCCAACACCCACACACACTTTTTCCTTTGACACTTGGGAGAGCACCCTCGGTCCTCCCTTGAATTGATAACTGATGGCTTCCTTTTCCACTGCTCTTTCCCAGCCCCCATCCCTGCACCACATCCTGGGAGGCCCTCTGAGCTAGCTCTGGCTATTTATGGCACCTCCTGGGGGCCTGGTTCCTGGCTGGTCCCTGGTTCTCCTTTCTAAGTCCTACCAGTTTCCTCTGCTGGGCCCCAAGTACAGCAGCTAATCTGGGGATCAGGTGCCAGGAGCTTGGCTCCACCACCCGCAGCTGCCACTATACTCTTTAGGGCAGGCATCTCCTAACCTCTCCTGTTAACACTGGGGTAAGTTTCTATCCATTTGCCCCTCCTGCAGAGGAGGAGACTCAGAAATAGGGCATCTAGTTCAAAGTCACAGTAGGAGTCTGTAGGGTGCTGGAATTTGAACCCAGGTCCTTCGGCCTCCAAGGCTTTTCCAAATATGTTATGCTGCCTGGGATTCAGTAATAGTGAGCACTGGCACTAACACAGCCCTTCCTGGGGGGGCCTGACCCTGGGTCTAAGCTGGTTGTGTCCATTAAATGAACCCATTTACTCTTCACAAGGATGTTGGCATAGGTACTACTATTATTCTCATTTTATTGGGGAGGAATTTGAGATCAGGGAGCTTAAGTGACTTGATCAAGGTCACACAGCCAGTGAGAGCAGAGCTATGTGCTGCCAGAGTCATGCTGTTGCCCCTTCACCGTGCAGTCCCTACTGTTACTGGGACCACCCCCGCCCCCCACTCCCGAGGCCAGGCTCCGAAGAAGGAGGAGCAAGAAGGGAATAGGGGAAAAAGGAGTTCTTCAGGGGCCTTGGCTCTGGAAGCAATCAGTATATGAGGGGTGCACGCACACAGGTGTGTGTGTGTGTGTGTGTGTGTGTGTAGAGGGTATAGGTGTAGACAGAGCAGCTAGTGAGCAGGGATGGAAAGCAAAAAGGGAATTCCCCTAATCTGTCCCCACAGGACCCAATCTCATTCTCTCCCAGGTGGCAGTGGCTGGAAGGAGCTGGATTGGGCCCAAGATAAGCCGCAGCCCACCTCTCCCTGTCCCGTTTCCCAGGGTCACTGCAAAAAAACATTTGAATGTTCTGGAGGTGGCTGAGGAGTAGGGGACAGGGTCAGGCACAGCTCTTCCCTGGGTCTCAGCCTGCTGCTGAGCTGCCCTCCCCGGGGAAGGGAGGAGAGGCCAGGAGGGGGCTAGTGGAAAATAGAAGCCTCACCAGGGGAAGGTTTAAATTCTCACTTTGTGAAAGAAGACACCTCGGGAGCGTGTTGATAGAGTGGGTGCTTTATGTGCAGGGACAGCTGGGACCCCAACAGTGCGTTGCCCCAGAGACCCAGCCCGGGCGTGCCGGCCCTCGGTCACTACCGAGACGAGGTACACAAACAACGGGCCACAGGCACCAGACACCCCCCTGGCGGGCAGAAGCCTGCACTCTCCGGCAACCGCGCTGTTGACATAAACACGGAGTGTCCAGAGCTTTGGCCGGGCGGGGGGAGGGAACCAAGGATCTCCCGGAAGGTCTGAGGCCGAGACCCCAGAAGGCACCGGACTCACAGGGCGGGCCAGGGTTTTCAATACCTCCTGTGCAGGACGCAACGCGCGGCTTGCCAGGCAGAACAGGCTGCCCCGGGGAAATGGTGCCAATGGGGACTTCGGTCCTGGTCACCCCGGTCCTCCATTCCAGCAGCCACTCCCGGCACCGCCCGGCTCCCGCGGCTGGCGCTTTTGAGCCTTTGAGGAAAGTGATCCGATAAGCATCAGGTGCATGAAGGTGACTAAGAGTGTTCCTCTTTGAAGGGGTGTTGGCAGGGCCAAAGAACTACTAGGAGAGAGCGATACACTGAATCAACTTTTGAGAGGAGAGTTTCAGGGCTTAGCATGCTCAGTGCATGGAGCAGGTTCGGTCGGAGGGGACAGGGGTTTCTGTGGAGCTCCTGTGGGCAGATCATTTCTGGGTGGGCTGGGGGATCTTGGAGATGGAGACCGCAGAGGGACGAATGAGGCTGAGTAGGTACCACAGAGGCTCCTGGTGTGACAAAGAGGGCCTCTCCCAGCTTGCATGCTAGCAGCATGGGTCTTAGTGGTGGGGGTCCTTGAAAGCTAGGGGACGAGAAGGCACCTCACGGGACTCTACCTGAGTGTAAAAGAGGGAGGTCTGGCTCTGAGAGAGTCCCCAACCAAAGCCAGGCTTTGTCTGGGTAGGTAACTAGCGTGCCACTCAAGAGCATCAGCAATAAGAACTTAAAACAAAAGGGCCTTGTGCTGGTTTTCCAGAACTACAAGAGAGAGGAGGACTCTGAAACTCAGCATGCGGTGCTGGGGCATTCCAGGAGGTAGGATGGATGTGGCCATCACAAAAGAAGACTTTGGAGCCCTGGCCCCTGCCTGACAACATTCAGGGAGCCTTATGCTTCTATAAGGGCATCACCTCTACCTGCCCAGAGAGGAAGGAGGAGCGGCCAGGGATGCCTAGAGAAAAAACACTGCCTGCACTCTGCCCCTGCCAGCCCAATGGACCAAACTTTGTCCACTGGACATACACCTATCGGTCTACCCACTTCCCGTTGCTCCTGTGTGTCTTCACTCTGCAGACTTGGCAAAGGGAGGAAGAATGCAGGGTTCAGGGGAGGGAAGGATGGATTAAGATATAGTGGAAAGAGACATACTACCTCCTGGGTGTGCTATATCACCTGGTGCATCGCCTCACCTCTGCAGACAATGTGAAGGGGGAGCTCATCTCCCCCTCTCCACTACCCTCCACCCTGTGAATCATATTCACATGCCACGTGCCAACTTAGAGGCAATTGGAAAACCACCACTCAAGGACAGAGAAGCTCATACATGTGATTGGGATGGTGGGATCCCAAGACACATCTAGCAAAGACAGGAGGCAGCTCTGACTCTATTCAGGCACAACTCTGGGTAACTCTGGGGATCCAGGAGGGGCCCAGGGCAGTGTGTGCTTCGGGTGGGGCTCAGAACTGGGAGGTGCGATAGGGTAAGTAAGGACAAGGGGTCAGGCAGATTGAGAGACTGAGGGATTAAAGGTTCCCACCCAGGAATCCAAGGAGTGGTGCAGAAGGGGATTTTTTAAAAAAAATTTTATTTATTCTTTCATTTGAGAGAGAGAAAAAACGTGTGATGTGGGAAGGGGCAGAGGGAGAAGGACAAGCAGACTCCACACTGAGTGTGGAGCCTGACTCAGGGCTCAATCTCATGACCCTGACTGAGATCATGACCTGAGTCGAAATCAAGAGTCAGATGCTTAACTGACTGAGCTCCCCCAGGCACCCCTGCAGAAGGGAATTTTAAGGGCGACTTTGAGAAGTCCTGTCCTTTCTGGCTGTTTTTGTTCAAAGACAGGAAGCCCCTTAGTTTGACTCATCCCTATCAGGCAGTTTTGTTAGTTTTGTCTAGCTTTCTTCTAGAGCCAAGTGTCTAAAACTGGAGGTATCTGGATGCTTGGGTTTGTGGATCAGCTTGCACTGGGGAGGGCAAAGTCATGCAATGGGCTTGGGCTGACTCTCCTCTTCTTGGAGCGTCAATTGAACTTGTAGAACTAGCTGGCAACACAAAATTAGTAGCAAATATTTATACTGCCTATTTGAGATGATGATAATGTCAAATAATTCTGGGGTGCTCACTTGTCTAAAGTCAACTGGTGACTTTAAATGAAGTTAGAAATTCAACTAAAAGCAGCTTTAGAAAATTTGATTGAGATGAAGACAATATCCACCTGAACGTGTGACATCAAAAGCCAGTCATTTTGTGAGTGTGACACTGGTCAGGCTAGCCCATAGACCTGAGAAGGAGGTCACTCACTCTCCTGGCTCTTAGGAAGTTAGGGAAATACTGCTGGGGGTTGTGCAGCAAGATGAGTTTCCAACTTCAGTGTGAATCAGAACCACGTGTGCTTAGTGAACAGGTGGCCTCTGGGTTTCTCTCCTAGAACAGCTAACAGGTATCAAGTACTACCTCTGTGCCAGACATCTTATTACTCATTACCCCATCTCTTCTTCCAGACAATTCCAGGAGGGCCCCATTGGACAGGTGAGGAAAATGAAGCACAGACAGTGAAGTAGACTGGGCCAGAACTGCAAAGCACTGCACCATATGGCCTTCGTTCCCCAAGATGGTCTGATTCTGTGGGTCTGGCACAGGTCTGGAGTCCAGGCCTTCAAGCATCTGCCTTTAACAGCTGCCCTAGGGGGCCACTGGGCCACACTTTGAGAACCATGCTGGTAGCTATTTCACCCAGGCTGCACATTAGAACCACCTGAGACGTGTCAAAAACTATTCATATCCTTCTCTTCCCCAAACATAGGCTTTGTCAATGGGTGCAGAGTTGTCTGCAGGTGTTGGTAGGGTGCTGGTCAACATTTCTTTTAATGGGACAAAGTATTCATTTATCCAAACAATAAATACATATGAACACCAGCTCTGTGCCCTGGGCTGCACTGGGACTGGGGACACAAAGGTGGGGGTACATGAGCTGCCTTGCTGGGCAGAGCATGTTGTTTCTGGAGGCAGGGAGGATGCAGATTCCTTCTTGCTTGTTCTTCGGTGAGCTCCAGAAAGAGCCAGTCTCCTTGAATGATGATGTCCGTCTGGCTTCTCCCTGTGTGGTCCTTAGCCCACACAGGTCATAGCTGGTTCTCCACCCAGAACTCAGCACACGGAAACAGGTTGTCAAGGTGAAAAGAGCCCTGAGAAACCATCCATACCTGGAGCTCTCCAATTGTAATGACAGCTGACACCAGTGCTGGGAGCTTGTTAAGTCTAAAGATGCCTGGAGCCTACCTCAAAAGTTCTGATTCTTAGGTCATGGGTGGGGTCTACAGAGCAGGCCTTTTTAATAAGCTCCCCAGTGGCTCTGCTATGCACTCAGCAGTGGTTCTCAGGTGGGCTGCAGGACGCCCTGGGGAGTTTTAAAAACACTGATGCTCAGCTCCATCCCTAGAGACTGGCATATATATATTTAAGATTTTATTTATTTATTTATTTATTTGAGAGGGAGAGAGAGAAAGAGAAGGAGTGAGAGAGAGAGCCCATGAGCAGGGGAAGGGACAGAGGGAGCAGCAGACTCTCCAGCAGCAGCAGGGAGCCTGATGTGGGGCTGGATCGCAGGACCCTGAGATCATGACCTGAGCTAAAGGCAGATGCTTAGCCAACTGAGCCACCCAGGCACCCCTAGAGCATGGTCAATGTTTTTAAAAGCTCCTATGCAAGGTGTCTGGGACTTCTAGCTGACCTTATTTGGTATTTGGGGTTGCAGCCCCAGGGGCAATCACTGTTACCCTTGCTACCACTGGGGTCTGGAAACAAGAGGAGATGAAAACAATAGGAGGGAAGAGTCCAAAATAAGGCAGCCAATGAGAAGATGTGGGAAGAGAGAAGTCTGGATAAGAATCTCCTACTGAAAGCTCCTGCTCACTTGTCAGCACTGAGGCATTCATCTCTTTTTCTCCATTTTTTCTCTTATTATAATAGTCATTAATTGACTTAAAAAAATTAACAGTAAAAAAGTATGAAACAAAAACGATCTATAATCCTCCTTATCAGAGATAATCACATAAGGTCTTGATATGACATATATAATATATAATATATTGTATATAACAGTGTAATATTATTATAACTATATGATATTGTTATTACTATATATTAATTAAAATCCAATGAAATAACATTAAAATATTCTATAATAAAATGTAGTATATAAACCTGACATGTATATTTCAGATCTTTTTATTTTATCTACTTTTCTGTTTTGCTTTTTTTTTTTTTGAAGATTTTATTTATTTATTCATGAGAGAGAGAGAGAGAGAGAGGCAGAGACACAAGCAGAGGAGCCTGATGCGGGACTCGATCCCAGAACCCCGGGATCATGACCTGAGCTGAAGGCAGCTGCTCAACCACTGAACCCCCCAGGTGCCCCTCTGTTTTGCTTTTATAGAATTCTTCAAAAAGACTTTGTGTTCCAGGTAACTGAAAATCTAAGTCCTGAATATCTCAGCTTTATTGAGAAGGTGTGGAGGGTGCATGATTGGAGCAGAGACCTTGTGCCCGCCAATCCCTTGATGCACAGGTTGGTGTTTTCAGGGACATGCACTCCCACATGCATGGACAGGTCTACACTACTCTGCAGCCATAGACATCATGTACACAGATATGCACTTCACATCATACCTTTAAAGTTAGTAAAGGGTTTTATTAATTTATATTAAGTATAAAATAAGTTTCCCCTTCCCTTTCCTGTTTCTGAAATCGAATGGAAATTGGCACCAGGGGACCTAGGACAGTGACCACATTGGGCCGAGTCATCTTCAGGGATTCATCAATCCCTGGTCCCCCCTCCCCCTTCCTCTCTCCCCCCAGTAGTCCCACGCCCCCACTGGCGTTCTCTTCTACCCCTACCTTGCCATCCTCCCTCCTCTCCTGTCCCTGGGGCCTCAGTCCCTCTTCTCTCCCATGGGCAGAGGCTGGTGGTGGTTCGGACAGAGGCTGTCCCTCCACAGGTGGTAGGCGATAGAAGCGGTCACGGTGAGCCAGGCCAGGTAAGGCAACAGGAGCACGGCAGCCAGCTTGTTGATGGGATGCCAGATCAGGGCTGTGCTTACCACCAGCCCGTAGAGCAGCAGCATGTGCAGCAGGGCCTGGGTGGGGGGAGGAGGGCAGACGAGCAGGATGGTCAGGCAGGCTGCCCTGAGAACTGTGCCCTCGGCCTCTCTGCAGAGCTCTGGCCCTGGTGAGCCAAGTGCCTGAGAGCTGGGCACCCGACCGGAGCTCGCAGAAGTCTGCCCACCCGTTACCTGCCTACACTCGAGTGGCCTCCTGCGCTATCTGCTCTGGGGGCCCGGGGGTCTCACCTCCTTCTACACTACTCCCGCTGCTGAACACTGCAGGCCTTACCAGACCATGGGCGTGGGCTGCAAAGAAGAAGATCAGGACAGCCCAGCTGACGGCGAGCTGCACAGCATAGAGGCCGAGAGGCAGGGCCAGGGGCCGCCCAAAGCCCCCTCCCAGGTCCTTCCATACCAGGTAGGAGGCATAGCTGTGGAGAGATGGTGGCAGGGCACTAAGAGGGAGGGTGTTTCACAGCAAATGAAGGAAGTCCTCTGGCATAAGGATGCTTGGTTACCAAAAGGAAGCCCTGTGTGCCAAAATGGGAACAAGAGTGTCTAGGCCTCACTTGAGTGCCGGCAGGGAGGAGATGGGCATGGTGAGGTGAAGGAAACAACAGAGAATCATGGAGAGGGAGAGGAACAAGGGAGAGGATTCCTCTACCCTTCTGGCTGGAATCCTAGGCAGGCACAGACGGGACCCCTCCAGAGAAGGCGAGATGGCATGCCATCCCTGAGGAGGCCAGAATGCAGCAGTAGTTCAGGTATGGGGGCCCCACCCTAGCAGGCACCGGGGCTGTGGTATGAGAAGTGGGTGCTCACCCCATGACAAAGTAGATGGTTATCCACCCTGCCAACAAGACTTTGTGAGGTGGGCACCAGGGCGGCTTCTTTGGAATGTCATACCAACGGATCATCCGATGACGAGTGAGCAGCGAGACCAGGATGGGCCCCAGGTGGGGAAGGGCCACAAAGATGGCACCTTGAGGCTGCATTCCCCTCACAGAGGCAAAATCTAGGAAGGCAAACAACACGCTAGTGGTGGGCCTCCCTCTTAGTCCTCTTCCTGTGTCTGCTTGACTGTCTCTACCTCCTACATGACACTATTTGCTGGCCTGAGCCCCTCATGAGAGGTCTAGTAATAGACACCATTCTCCTCACCTTGGGTCAGCTCCCATCCTGCTCTTAGGAGCCCATACTGCCTTGTCCTTTCTCTGGCTTCCACGGACTTCTTTTCTCCATACCACCCAGTTGGCCCTCAGAAGATACTGTCTAGTATTGATAACTTCTGAGTGAAAGGCTCCCTTCCCCCGGCATGTATCTGACTCCTAGAGTTCAGGTCCAGGTATGACCAATCTTTTCTGCCTCCCGTAGTCGGTGGCACTTGGTCAGTAACATAGCAGGCCCTTGATGGGGACGCTGCCTTATACTGTACTCAGCCAAGCTGATATAACCCCCCTAGAAGGACCGTGTGCAGAAAGACAAGAGCCAGAGATCTCCGGGGGTCTTTTCCAGTCAAGAATGGGGCAGCCCATCTGCTCCCAGGCTTATCTCGATACACCAGACTGGCAGACCCAAGAGGCCCACCCTGCCTGAGCTGCTGCCTGAATTCGAACTTAGCTGATTGACATGTGGTTCCTTTCTGTGAAGCCTTAGGTCTTGCCTGCCCCTCAGGGGCTGAGGAGGTCCCTCCTCCATATCTCTACCTCTGAAGGGACAGAACCACAAACATAAGTGCCCAGCTTTCTGGCGGTCTGACTTCTCAAGGAAGCAACTGCCTGGTCATTGATTAGAAAGCTGCCACACTCGTGTTGCTTTGGATGTTGCTGGCACGTGAGACAAGCACAGACCCTCCTCCAGCCAAGGCCCCTACCCCATATCATCCCTATTTGTGCATGATATTTCAGCCTCCTCTCCATGACTGCCAGGAATGCAAGGAAGACAGAGGCGGTAATTCTCAGTGTCCCGGAATGATTGCCTAGTTCAGCCTTCCCTGTCAAGGGCCCCTGTCCACATCCTGGAGGTTCTGGGGACAGGGCTGACTAGCCTGCCTGCCCGTGCATCTCTATATTTCTCTGGTCCTCACTGTCTATTTGTTCATCTTCTGCCTTCTTGTCTCTCTCTCTTTCTGTTTTTATGTCCAGTGTTGGAGGCTCCTCCCACCCCTGTCCTCTTTTCTCCTCTGTTCTACCCTTCTGGTACCTTCTTTTCCCCAGGCCTGCATTCCCCTTACCTCAGGCAGCACACCTCCCATGCAGAGTGCCCGATGATATCCGTTATGTGTGAGGCAGAGGAGGGTGGGGGACGAGAGAAGGGTGGGGTGAGGCTCCTATCTGGCCTGCCTTTGTCCAATGATAAGGGTGGTGGCTGGCACTAGCCAGGGAGTGCAGGTGCCCGTCTGCATGGCTCTGAAGGGTTCCTTTTGGGAGAGGTCTCCCTGGTTTGCTAGACCTGGCTTCTGGATGGGGGTGGGCCCCTTGATGGAACAGTTGTGGCTCTGGCCCTCTGAGACCCGGATCTCCTGGGCCAGCTCAGCCCCAGGCTACATGCCTATAGAAGCCTGTGGTGGTCACATCCAATGAACCGGTTTTGTGTCCCTGGGGTGGTGGAGACCCTCAGATTTCCCCAGGACCTTCCTGTAGCTGGGATTATTCCCAAGTGAAGCAAGCACCAGCAGCTTTGGAAATGAGTTCGTGATACATGGATGCAGCCTCTGGTTATAGCCTAGTTGGCATAGCCCTTCCAGGCTTAGAACTTGAGCTTGACAGATGTTCACAAACCCCTATAACTTCCTGACTCAGAGGAGAAAGCAGCCTCTTGTGTGACTCAGACTCCTATTAGTCTTGTCCAGCAAAGACTAACACCCGCCCTTTTTGTCTCTATTAAAGTTCTGAGCACCTCTCTCTTGCCCATCCTTTCCTCATGAGGTCCCCTTCGCAGCTGGGCTGCTCTCTACCGTTCCTTTGTTCCATCTCCCCACTCTGGGGACCCAGGCACCCCTGGGAAGTGTTTATCCCCTCCTCTGGCTTCTACCCAGGGGAAGGCAGCCGAGGGGAGGGGGTTGCAGCCAGGGACAAGA